>NC_141097.1:22842088-23274588 GCF_041138505.1 Cibotium barometz
AGATGGTTGTAGAGAGGGAATAGTTCTTTTCTGGAACCTTGGTCGGCCGCAGCAACGCTCGGGTGCAATACTAGTATGTTATCATTTAAACCATTTGTATAATTATTGTTTTGCAATATCAATGTAAATGGGCATTATGGGCTTTAGCAAACTATAAATATAAATACTATTTACAATAATACTACAAACATTACGAGTTTCCTAAAATCAAAAAAGAAGAAGTCTAAAGTAAGGGGTTTATAGAAGTATGACTAGTCAAAGCATTTTATCTACATTTTCAAAACATGTAGTCACATCATTTCAATATTTTAGTGCAAAAACATTTTTCATACCAAGTCAGACAATGATTCTCCTTATCCTTGTCTCATTATGATATCTTTAAGAATTTGTCACGCGCTCTTTCCATGATTACACACGAGTGTAGTAATAATCTCATGTTAATTGGTTGCATGTTACTCACATTGAAATGAAACATGATCCATTTTTCAAACAAGTTTAATGATCCAAAAATAATATGAGGTGTTATCAAGACTACCTGGAATTAGTTACTAAGAACACACATGAAACATCAAGCTTTTGTCTTTTTGTTGAGAACTTAATACTTAGTATGTCTAAGTTTAAAACAATAGTCTCACTTGAATTATGCATATTTTATGGATCACGATTGAAGGCATGTGATTTTTAGAATCTTCATTTTCGTGTGATATTAAGACTAAATATTATAATGTAAAGTGACTGATGAACTTAAATAGTATAAATTGATTGATGATTTTAAATAATGTAAAATGATGGATGAACTGAAATAAAGTCAAATAATATAAAGTGATTGATGAAATAATATAATCTAAAGTGATTAATGAACTTAAATAAAGTCAAATTATATAGTAGAACATATTCATTGGCAGATTTGTTTACCATAAAGGTCATATCTTCAATAGATTTTTTAAAAAAAGTGTATAAAGGTTGTGAAGACAATCATAATGCAATTAAAGGTCTCACTAAGCTAAGGAGTAAATGAAAGCGGACGTCATTTGGTTGAAGTAAATTGGGAGAATTTGTTGTTGAATGGGTGCATTCAACAACAAATTTGTTGTTGAATGGGTGCATTCCTTGTGCTACTTAAGGGGGCTAATTTATGGGGTTACCTTGCCTACATTTATCCCACATGATGGAGAGCCATGTGGATATTGCCCACATGATGGAGAGCCATGTGGATATTGCCTACAAGGGCAAAAGTGGTAGTGGGCCTCTATCGAATTTCCACCCCTTACATATGTGATGTGAGGTGAGGTGAATGGATATTGAAGAGATTTAATCACAGAATAGAAATACGAAGGCTCGTATGAGTTGTTGAGCTTTGATGGGTGCCCTTAATCTTCAATGTCTGGGTGCCTTTTTAGACGGACTTGGGAGATGTGTAAAAGTGATCAACTTAGGAGGAAGCTAGATAAGTTTTCTCACATACTAGTTAGCAGACTCAAAAAGTTTTGGTAGATATGATGATATACCCCACCTACGTTACGGCGGGTCTAAACTAGATGGCAATTAGCATGCATGCACTATGGAATTCTCCCAAGCAAATTCAAAATTTACTACTTGTGTTTGGAAAATTATTATACATACTTGACATACACACTTCATGCCATAAAATGGTGCAAATATTACAAAATTACCTTTTTATTATTACTATTTTAATTGGATCAAATCTTTTTCAAGATAATCTTAACCAACCTTTCGCTTTCTTTATTCTTTTGTGGTTCCTAATGGTATTTAGCCAACCCTATCATTTTTATTTCTCTAACCTTTTGCTTGAAAAACCTGATTTCTAGTGTATTTTTCTCCACTTAAATATAAACATCCCGGTTGCAATTTAACATTGCGTTTATTTTCAAGAGACACAAATAGTATGTTTTAATTATATTCATGGCATTTATCTATTTTTATTGATAAATCCCAATTACTTTTGAGCATCTCCTTTATTTTGATTGGTTGAGAAAAACCTTATTTTCGAGCACTGGCCTAAATAGCCAACAAGATGGTGTATTGCTGCCATTGGCCTAGCCTTGTCCTAGTCTTTAGATAGTCATTTTGTGTCCTTTCTAAAATTTGTAACACTCTTTCTAATGTTTGAGGGGAAGGAGTGCATCGCCTTATTTTATGCATGGCTCAAAATTCCAGAATTTTAGCGTCAGTAGTGCCTGGTTTTCCAACACATCACCTTTCTTTGACCAGATTTTAACAGGGGTCTGGGATTCTCAATAAATGCAACAAAAGTGTAATTTATCTGCTTCACTTTCTTGTACCACGTCTTTGTTTTTGGCCCAAACTTAACTGGTTTAGGCTTTGACTTCAGCTTCGAGATACCCTAAAAGCAAATACACCAAACAATTAGGCAAAGCCCAGTATGCATGAAGGTCATCTTGGGAGAAATCTTCCTTTGTATTTGAGGATGATAGATGGGATCTGATTTGCAACTTGCTTAATAGAGTGTAAATGACAAATTAGCTGTTGTAATGATGATAAGGTGTAATGTTCTTTGATTAATATACATATATGTATATTGGTCCCAAAAAAATAAATTCAAGATTTTTTTTCACATTGTTGGGTATTTATTAGTCTAATGATGCTAAATAATGGAGGTCTACAATGAGTAAAAAATGAAAATTGATTAATTAGTCCACACTACATAATTTGTACCCTAATGCTTAAGCGGTTGAATTAATTAATTAGTGAAAGGTTTCTTTGGGAGCCCTATTGCACACACGCATGCGTGGGCCCCAGAGGCAACACATCCAAAGGATAAGATATTGCGTGGCATTTCCCAATTGGACAGCATCTGCAACGAAGCCTGCGGTCAAACACCGGCAGCGGGCGCCCGTCCTTACGGCCGGCCGGACGTCATTTTTTTTTGCCTTTTTACTTTCTTCACATAATAATATGTAAACCAAAGTTACTAAATAAAAAGAAAATTGCCGATCGCAGGAGTTGTTGTCGATTAAAAAAACATTAGAAAAAAAAATAAAAGGAAATTCGTAGGGCCCAAATATCAATCTTTTTTTAAGTATATTCAAACTCATGATACTCATCTTAATTTCTGATAAAAGGAAATTCGTAGGGCCCAAATATCAATCTTTTTTTAAGTATATTCAAACTCATGATACTCACCTTAATTTCTGATAAATAAAAAGAAAGCATTCATGGCCAACCCACGTGATTACTGTTTTCATGGCGCACGAGGAGCGTGCAACTGTGTGAGCACTGAGCATGCAAGGCAAAGGTCTCTCTCCCTCTCTGTCTCTCTCTCTCCGTCTTCTTCGTCGTCTTCTACTTGATCACTACCTCTACGATACTACACCACTCGTTTGTATTTTAGTTTATGGAACCGAAGGGGATATATATAGGTACAGAAATTACTATTCTTCTCCCTTCGGAAGCAGACAGCCCAACGTCCTCTTTCTTTTTCTCTTGCCAACTTGTGCTCTCCTTCTCCCCTCCGGCACTATAAATTTACTCCATCTCCGCTCAGTGCTGTCTTCCTTCCTGCTTTAGAGCCTCCCTTGCAGGTGCTCAGCCACCACCACCTGCATCTCTCCTCAAAACCCTTTTCCTCCACACACTTTACAAGCACCGCCACCAGTACCCCAGCCCTCTACATTGTAGTGGTACCTTAGCCCCTGGCTTTAACCATGGTACTTCGCTTTTATTAAGTACTAATAATGCAATTATGTATAAGAGTAGCTTTAAATTACTCTTTTTGTAATGTAGTTTATCGGTGCTTATAATAACTACTTATGCTTTCCTTGATTGAGTACCAAATATGTAATTATGAATAAAAGCAGGTTTAAATTACTATCGGTGAACTATCATGTATTACTGATCATAATTGCTCAGGAATTCCTTGCTTAATGATTATAATGATTCTCAGCTAATCACCTTTGTTGCAGTGTCTAATGAGCCCTGGTTCTGGCACCGCAGGTGATGGAAACCGTTGCTCCTGACGTCTCCATAGACAGAGTTTCGTGCATTTTGCCTGCAACTCCAACTGAGATGGGGAAAATGTTCCTCACTAGCTGTGATTTGGTCTGTCGCTCGTATCCTTACATCAACCGGATCTTCTTCTACGAGTTCAAAGACAGCTACCATGCTGTGGTGCTCTCTCTGCAGGAGAGCCTGGCGAGAACTCTCGTCCACTTCTTCCCCTTGGCCGGCAGGTTCTCATGCGATGAGGAAGGAAGGCTGCAGATTGATTGTAACGATCGAGGTGTAGAATTCGTTGAAGCAGCCGCTGGTTTCCCCTTCAGTGAGCTGCAAGATGATGGGTTTCAGCACAGGGGCTCATTTTGGAAGCTTGCCAGGAGGACAAGCTTGCTACGTTGTGATTACTTGCACCTACCCATCCTCTCCATTCAGGTGATATTTTCACGTAATTTCGTAACTTTAGTAAGTAATTGGCTCGTTTTGATTTGACGCAGTGTCTTTCATAGCTATTTTTTCATCTCTTCGTATAATTATTGTCTCATTATGTATATATGAATAGGTGAAATCATGTATTTTAGAGCTATTTTAATCCTTAGTGTGTATTTTTCCTGTCCAGGTTACCAAATTTCTTGATGGCGGGTTGACTCTTGGAGTCTCCCTGAGCCACGCTGTGGCTGACGCCCAGTCTTTCTATGATTTTGTGAACTGTTGGGCGGATAATTGTAGAGGTGTGGCAATGAGCGTGCCACCCAAGCACATGAGGACTGCATTGAGTGTGGAATCACTGTTTCCTGTGGAGCCTAGCTTTGAGGAGATCTTGATGTACATGAGGAAGAGAGTGAAGGATGGCTATAAGCTGGGCGAGGATGGTGGTGGCGGCTATGCCGGTGTGAAGCAGTATGGGGAGAAATTCTTGTCTGTGATGGTAGAGCAAGAGGAGGAGGAGAAGCTGTTTTCAGCTATGGAGGAAAATCAACAACAGCGAGGGGAGAGGATGATGGAGGGGATTGCGAAGGAGCTGGACCTGGGCATGGTGAAGCCTGCTGCAGTAGTAATGGCGGGTGCACAGCAAGGCCATGAGAAAACCACCAGGGTGCAGGCGCCCATCATGGAGAAGCAGCTGGAGAAAGAGGAGCACCGGCCGCCCAGAACGGACCTCGTACAGAAGGTGTTCTCATTCACCTTTGAGATGCTCCAGCGTTTAAAAGCCAAAGCAGCAAGCGGCGCAGGACCGGCGGCCAAGAGTTTTACCACCTTTGAGTCCTTCTGCGCTCACTGGTGGCAGTGCCTGATTCGGGCCCGCTGCTTGCCACCGGCTCAGCCAGTGTTCCTCCTGATTCCAATAAACTGTCGGCAGCGCTTCCTGAATCTGCCTGAGGGTTACTTTGGGAACTCGCTGGACGGGGGGATGGCGAAGGCGACAGCACGGGAGCTTTGCGCGGCGGAGCTACCGGTGGTAGCGGGTAAGATTCACGACGCGATAACTGCTGTGACGGAGGATTCTTTCCGGGAGTACATAAGGGAGGCGGAGAGTAAGCGCAACGCTATCCCGCATTTTGACAGGACAGGGCTGTTCCATGTCGTGGATTCTCCAAAATACCCGGTCTACGACACAAACTTCGGGTGGGGCCCGCCCAAAGCGGTGAGAGCCGAGGGCTTCCGGTTCGGCGCGGAGGTGCAGATCCTAGCTGGGAGGCTCGGCAAAGGCGGCTACGACATGTTCTGCGCGCTCGACCGCGAGACGATGGACAGGTTGGAGCGCGACACTGCCTTTATGGCTTGCTGACTTGGCCATAGTGGCCAGCGCACTACGAGGTAGATGGTCCGCCGCCCGCAGACACATATCACGCACATACCTATAGGCTATCACCGCCCACTTATTAAAAATAAGGGACGTGGCACATGCTAGATCGCCCCGCATTGGTATGTACAAAGAATTTAGATCTCTTTTTCATGGTGGTGTTCATGGACTATTGCGACTTCCACTTGTTGGTAAGTTAGTCGTGGCCCTTGGGCATTCTACTATTGTTTTCCTAACATGATGGAATTTCAAGTTTGTTCTTACAGAACTGTTCACGCGTGGGGCAATGTGCGCATTTTTGCCTTCACATTTTGGCCATTCCTTCATATTTGTGCACATTTCCCTGCATTCGTGTGCCTTCTACGAATGGCATTTGCTTGAAGAGCCTATCAGTACCACATGTCATGGAAAATTATTTATATTTATTTCTTGCGTTCCGCTTGAACAATAGGATTCCAAAATGTTGTTTTGCATTTCTATTAAATATATTATGTAAGTTTTTCAAGAATAAGAGTGTTTTTCTAAAGTTTTATTTTAGTAAGTTATGAGTAATGCTTGAAAAAGTCAATGAAATGATGACAATCCTTGTCCTTTCTATTTGCATGCATTTCACGCATGCGCATTTTTGCCTTCACATTTTGGCCATTCCTTCATATTTGTGCACATTTCCCTACACTCAACTCATTGGTCCGCCTTCTACTAATGCAATGTGCTTGAAGAGCCTATTAGTACCACATGTCATGGAAAAGCATTTATATTTATTTCTTGAGTTCCATTTGAACTATTGGGTACCAAAATGTTGTTTTGCATTTCTATTAAATATATTATTTGAGTTTTTCAAGAATAAGAGTGTTTTTCTAAGGTTTTATTTTAGTACGTAAGGAGTAATGCTTGAAAAAGTCAATGAAATGATAATAGTCCTTGTTCTTTCTATTTGCATGCATTCACCTAGGTTGTATATCCTTTCTATTTAAGGTCTCACAATTCTCTATAAAAGGCTCATTCCACAAGAGTAGAGGGAGGAGGAGGAGGAGGGGGGCACATGATATACTAAGGTTGTATTAATCAAGTGCCATGTAAATGACATTCAATTAATACACCTACAAAAAGTTCGCCTAAATACATTACACACCTACAATAAGTTAGCCTAAATATAATACACACCTACAAAAAGAATGAATAATATGATATGAGGTTGTTTTGAGTAATCCATTCCTCCTCTAAGATCTTTCAAGCTCCTAAGGTTGTATTGATTAAATGTCATGTAAGTGGCATTTAATTAATACACCTACAAAAAGTTTTCCTAAGTACAATGCAAAGACATACACCTACAAAAATTTCACCTAAGTACAATACACACACATATAAAAAGAATGAATAATATGATAAGAAGTAGTTGTGACTAGTCCATTCCTCCTCTAATCTCCATTCCTCCTCTAATCTCTTTCAAGCTACAAAGCAATAATTATACCATGTAGCAAATTCATAAGTCCATTTAGGACGTAGTATAATATCCTTAGCTTGATAAATCAAAATGGGTGTTGGAAAATAGGTGCCATCGTGGATATATAGTTGTGGCTTGAATAATGTTGGACAATATCTCACATGACCTCTTGTCCCTTCTTTTATGTTTCTTTGAGCACCCCTCAACACTAACGGATGTTACATTGAAAGAAGCTCAAGCTCTAGGTGCAAGCTCGCGTAAGAGCTCCTCTAACTTCATTCCTTCTCTTCCTTGCCTCCTCATACCTTTGAGTTTAGGCGACAAAACATATTTTCCTTTTGGTGCATGGTGTTAGTCATTTATTTTTCTCATCCCCTCTCTTATGGTATGTACACTACCATTTGTTCATTCTCCCTATTATAATGTATTAAAGTCATGGTAGGATCTATTCGAGAAGATATTTGGAAATGTTAACAAGAGATACTTGTACCAACAACCAAACTTCCACTGTGCTCCTCTCTGGCCAATGCTCTTTTTCTCACTAAACCCTTTAACGTTTTCATAAATGTTTGAGGAAAATAATCAATTCGCTCTATGAACAACACCATATATCACCCCCTGATTCTAGAGCTTTTTCAAGTACACCATCGTAATGGCCTCAAGTTTTTGTAGAAGTAGAATCCATGTTGATTTCTATTAAACATATCCACCTACAAAGGAGTCATGCAAATTACTTGTTAATAGGGAAAATATGTTAATTTAAAGTACATGTTGGTGGGTAGTTAAACAAAAATTAATGTTAAATTATGGTGTAACATGATCACATGATTGCTTCTCCTAGTTTATAGATGGCATTTCATACTTTCTCATTTGTGTAAATGCTATTTGATATTGAGAATATGAATTATAGAAAAAAACACATGTTTTCAAAATTTTCAAGAAATACAAATGAGTAGGCCATAAAGAAGAACAAGTTATAATATATGGATGACATGAGAATACTTTTCCACATACCTACAAAACATGTTACTCCACTACATTATGATTTGAGACTAGTGTCTCTTCTTACCTTCCCAATACATGTGTTGTGGAAAAAACTTGCTAGATAGACATAAATACATCTTCTACATGTGGGTACACCCGAGGCAAGAAGAGGTCAATAATACCATGATCTCTTGATTACTAAGAGGGAAAAGAAGGCTTCTAAATGCTCAATTTTTGGTAACACTTCCATACTCACAAGCTACTAAACTAGGCAAGCATACAAGCATAGAGTTAACAATGCAAGAGTAAGGGAGAGAGCTCACAAAGCCTGATTTGTAATGCAATGTATCCAAAAGCAAGTATAAAGTAAAAGCTTTATAAAATGACTTATATATACAAGGATCTATCCCTAATACTTAAAAATAGTCCATGATCTTACTCTACTAGCTCCACTTACTCCTTTACTATGCTATAAAAGTCTGTAGAGAGCTCCCTATTGGATATGCTTGTTTGTTTTATTAGTAAACAATACCATGATACAAAATATGTGCAGTAAGTACAAATAGGTAATGTGGGTGCTTAATAAAAATTAATGCACCTTTACTATGTTAGAACAAAGTTTAGAGAGCTTCCCATTGGCTCTATAAGCTTAATGATTGGTTGCTTTATCAGTAACAATCATTGGCTATAAGCTCAATCATTGGTTGCTTTAATAGTAACAATGTTGTGATATAAAACATATGTAGTAAGTAGGGTGATGTGGGTTGCTTTATCAATAATAATTCCATGATAAAAAACATATATAGTAAGTACAAAAAGGGTGATGTGGACCACTTTATCAGTGATAATGCCATGATACAAAAACATATGCATTAAGTACAAAAAAATGCAGTAAAGTACAAAAAGGGTGAAATGGGTGCCTTATGAGGAGTAATGTTAATTGGAGTGGTTAACATAATCCCCTTTTAAAGGTGATTGCATCCTTGCATTAGAAATGTCAAGGATTGAAAGATGCCACATTTTATTATAGATGCACAACTTTATCTTGCTAGATAAGTATGGTTTCATTCGAAACATCATTGCATAGGCCTTTCACAATCTTGTGTCAAGCATGTCTTAAAATCCAACTAGTGCCGATGGAAGAATTTAATTTGCTCATAATAGTAAGTTATTGAAAGAAACATGTAGGGTTGATATTTAGGCCAAACGCAAGGCTATCATAATTATCCCATATGATTTTCTTCATTACAAGCATAATCAACTCGAAAAACTTACAAGTTGTTGCCAAAATGTAGGGCTGACATTAGATCAAACACAAGGCTATCATAATCATCCCATATGCCTTCGTGGATTTTGTTCATTTACAAGTGTAATCAACTGGAAGAACCTATAAGTTGCTACAATAGTCCCATTAGCACGAAGGCATGGTGTTTATTGATGAAGTTCCTCATTTGGACCTTCATATCTCGTGCCCAAAAGAGGAGAAAACCCATCAAATTATGGATAATTGTAGAATGGTCCCTTTTTCTGGAAGGTGCTGAGAACTTTTGTTACGTGTACGTGCCACAAAGAGGTATGCACATTAGATCTATGCTCTTTTCACATGGTGCCTTACATTAGACTATTTAAAGCTTGGGATTCTTATGGGAACAGAATCCATCAAGCTAGTTACAACCTAGTTATCATTTGTGAGCTAGTTATAAGCCCATGTGCTTCTTAGTTATCGTTTGTGAGCTAGTTATAAGCCCATGTGCTTCTTAGTTATCGTTGTGAGCTAGATACCCCTTTTTCACACCCACCTTATGTGTGGAGAAGGTGGTTGAACATAGAGCTTCTTCATATAAATTGGTTGACTAAGTGGATGTCTGTTGTGTTAAAATTAGTATAATCTTAGGAAGATAATTGTTAAAAAACCATCAACTCTCATGGGTGGGGCTAATTGAGGAGTTGTTGCTCATGGACTGGAACGATTGCTATTGATTCTAGTTGTGGTTTGGCTTCTTCTTCGCCAACATAAGAATCCTAAAAAAAGAGTTCTTCTTTGCCAATGTAAGAGTCCTAAAAATAGGTAGATCCTTGAAAAAAAATAGCTCATTCATGGGCTTATTGACTTTGTGGGGCAAGCCTAGACAATTTGACTCAAACTCTATTGCATCTTATGGGTGAGTGGGGTTAGTATGGGGGAAGAGAAGAAAGAGGGTCATATGGAAGATCGGACCAAAAATCAAAAGGAGGAGTAAAATAAAGGGATGGGTCATATGGAAGAAGATGGAAGAGGGAGGTTAGTGGGTTGATTAGGGTCTTAGTCTTTTGGGGGGGCTAGTTGTGGGAGAGGAAGAGGATGGAAGGCTAGTATGGTGGTGGAGAGAAAGAGGATGGGTATTGTGGAAATTGATGGTTAATCTTTTTAGTCTTGAGAAACATCATCTTATTCTCCTTTTCATTTTCATTTGCTTTAAAGGTGTCAAAGTCATAAATAATATCTTTTTTTCCTTTAAAAAGGTAAGTGGTGGAACTTGTGGGGTAGACCACATGGACCTCTTTTTTTTCCTTCAAAAATGTCAGTGGAGTAGACCGCATGGGCCTCTTTAATGGTGGTGAACTTTGTGGTCCGCTTTTGTTGATGTACTAGAGGTGCTTATAAACAATCTAGTACAATAACAAGACCACATGGACCTCTTTAATGGTAGATTCTACTATATATGGTCCACTTGATGTATTGGAGGTGTTATCCCTCGTATAATAATAAGATGCCTACTAAATGGTAATGGGCATGGGACCATGGGGACACTATAAAAGATGGTAAAATTCCCCATGATGTTCTTGCCCTTAAGATATTCTAGGGATGTTGTGGGGGGCTTTATTTGGACATTCACTATATGTGCCTTGGTAATGGAGGAATTATAGCATCGGCCTTTGCACTAAATTGTTCATGTCTCTAGCTCTTTGTGTTGGGCTACTATAACCGATATAAGGTATAGTAATATTCTATCAACTCTCCCTAGTTTAGATGAATGCATCTTGAGAGTCATTGAGGTATAAATTATAGACTTTATATGGATTAGCCTTTTGGTTTTAGATAGTTCTAGCATTGCATAGCATTGTATGGAGTGCCTTTGGTAGTGGTGGTTGCAATGGCACCACTAGAGGCCCCATTGGCAAATTTTGAGGTTTGTACATGCCTCTAGGAAGTTAATTTTGTGTAGCATTAGGGTTATGAGCATTGTGTAGTGCTAGGGGTAGTCTTTAAGGTGGTGGAAGTAACTCACATTGTTCTTGATTCCATGCTTATGGATTTTGTTAGCTATGGCAATAGGACTCGTATATCATGATTTCCATATAATGTTAGCAATGTCAACAATACATTGTGGCCTCAATTGTAGACATTCTCTATTTGTAATCTTAGAAATGGTAACAATACATCGTGACCTCAATTTTAGACATTCTCTACTTAAATGATTTCAATGGCATATACATTACACCATACAAAGTCAAGTCTTGGTTTTAAGTGTGGGTGAACTTGTTGTTTGTAGGTTTATCTACCTTGTCAATGTTGGACAAGCTAGTTTAAGATGTTATTAGTGAGCTCATCAATGCTCATATCTCTAACTAAGGCACCTTCTTTCTATGGTTGCACACCCTTGGAGGTTGAGGTGGATGCATTTAAAGAAGTTTCAAACTCGGATTCAGTCGGAATTCAAAAGAGTAATTAAGGCTCTTGACTACGTTAGAATAAATTTTCATGGAGGAATTGCCAATGCCTTCTAGGCGAGGGAAGTTTTTTTTCGGGTTCATTTTTGGAAGAACCGAGGGATTAGTCTCTTGTTCAGACATTCGTTGGACGAGGCCCCGAGTGGGAAGCTCTGCCCTACACAAGAAGTTGCTACTTCCACTACTAGCACCCACAATTCGATTCGCTGAGGGGGCAGGGATCTTTCAACGCCTAACTATCAATCCCACACCCTATTGCCTAAGAAAGGCCTTTTTCACATTCTAGAAGGGTGTGTTTCAAGAGACCTTATGCTCGCTCAGTAATAGGCCTCTTATGGTGGCAGGCCTTGCTATCGTCTACATCCCTCTTGCCAAAGTGAAGCCTTGCATGTGTGTTAGTGGAAGAGACCCTATGGCCTCTTGGTCTCATAGACCTCTTGTAGAAGGACCTACTATCAAGATTACACCTCTCTTCCAAAAAAGAATTGTAACTCCCTCTTCCTAGAGAGATGTGTGTTTCAACTAACCCTATGGGCCCCCCAGTGATTGATAAGCCTGTTGTACATGGTCTTGCTATCGTCTACACCCCTCTAGCAGCATGAGAGAGGTCTAGTGCCTCTGTTATTGAAATATAGTATGTGGTCTTGCCTTATTCTAAAAAGAGTACTCTCCTAGTGATAGGAACAAATCCATTGAGAGTAGAGGAGATCTGTGTAGAAAGAGACCCTATGCCCCCTAGGTCATGGGCCTCTTGTAAGGGTATTAGTATCAATTCTACACCCTTCTTACAAAAGGAAGACCTTCCCCTCATGCTAGAAAGACCCTAGCCCCCCCTCCCCGTGGTCATAAGCATCTTCTAAAATACCTTGCTATCATCTACACCATCTTACAAAAGATAGGTCTTGTCTTTATGGTACTGAGAGATGTGTGTGCTGACTAACCCTATGGCCCCCTGGTCATAGGCCTATTGTACATGGTCTTTCTATTTTCTACATCCCTCTTGTAGCACAAAAGAGGTCTAGCATTTCTTTTATTGAAATATAATATGTGGCATTGCCTTACTCTGAACATGGGCCTCTTGTGAAGGGCCTTATTATCAATTCTACACCCCTCTTACACAAGGAATGACTTCCCCTCATGTTGGGAAGGCCCTAAGCATCTTGTGAAAGACCTAGCTATCATCTACATCTTACAAAAGATAGGTCTTGTCCTTATGGTACTAAGAGATGTGTGTTTCAACTAACCCTATGGCCACCCGGTCATAGGTCTCTTGCACATGGTTTTGCTATTGTCTACACCCCTCTTGCAGCATAGGAGAGGTCTAGCGCTTCTTTTATTGAAATACAGTATGCGGCCTTGCCTTGTGCTAGTCAGTTTGCCACCATTGGAAATCAATGACACAAAGTTGCATAGAAATGAAAGTCAGCTGATGGAGAGGATAGGGGATGCCGTGGTCAATATGCCAATGGAAATAGAAGATGATACGGTGTTTAGAACATGTGGAGAGTCAGAAGAGAAACAAGTGATGAAAACACCCTCAGATGATTTGTTGGTAAGCGTAGTGCATGTTGAACTGGACACATGTTCTACTAATAGGCCAATTCTAATAATTATATTTAACTTGTGTGGATTACTTGTGAGGCATTGTTAGCAGAAGTCCAAAAAACTATGGAGCTTGAAGTGTGACCATGAGTATCTTGTTCTACAATCAGGATGTTTGGAATTCTTAAAGACATTACTGGGGATAGCTTCAATGTCGGAATATGTTCAGCTGCAAATGATAATTCTGTGGTAGATATCATAAAGGTTTTGGAAAAAGAGATAGGTGGGAAGCTTCCATTCTTTATAGTTTGGGGACAAGGTCAATGCCAAACATGTGTGATAACAAAAATATGTCGTCCAGATAATCCAGGTGTGTGGAAGCATTTTTTGAACCATTAGCTTATGCATCAAAGATCTTTGGCTGTGATGCAAGAAGAACGCTACTTGTTGATGATGCACCATTAAAGGGATGTGTTAACCTTGCATCTAGTTGTATCTTTCCTCCTTCATTTAATGTGGATGATGAAGAAAATGTTCTCATGGGAGAGTTACTACCATACTTGGTTACACTTCATCATGTTTTTGACGTTTGTACATCGATAAGCTCTTCTCCTTATGGACAAACACCAATAGTCAAAGGTCATGAACTGTACATTCGTGTTCAGCAGATTGTGGAAGAGTGGGAGGAGGAAAATAAACGTTCGTCAGATATACAATACAACATAGGAAAGCTTTCAGAACATGTGCGAGATCTAAAAGGAGCGAAGGGTGCTACTTCTAGTAGTACAAGTGGCTACTCTACTCGAAGTCAATGCCACAAGGAAAAGATAGTATCAGATTGTGATAAGGTGAGGTTGTTAAGGAGTGCTCCGTCTATAACAACCATGAAGGGAGTAGAAGCCATAATTCTTGTAGAGAAATTAGGACTCAAAGGCTCAGTGATCAAGCCTCATGAAGCTAAGAGCTATCTAAAACAACTTCGGAGGCAATGTAATCTCAACTAGAAATTCACTCCAAAGAGGATGCATGGATACATTACTATATTGCAAGATCCATGAACAACTCTAAAGTCCTATGTATAAGGCCAACTATATTGCAAGATACATTACTATATTGCAAGATCCATGAACAACTCTAAAGTCCTATGTATAAGGCCAACTACTTGATTAACTCTTTATCAATCAACTCCATCATTTTCTCAAGATTTAAATATTTTCAATTGCTTGTTCTCTGTCAACTCGGTGGCTCCAGTCTTCTCATGTAATAATTTGATATGATTGAATAGCTTGTATTATGTGATATATATCTTGAATCCTTAATTCCAAAATTGTGACAATCAATGTTATTATTATTAAATTGGTTTGTATGATAAGAACAATTATTTGATTGGTTTGTATTGATATTTTGATGGGAAAGCTTGATTAGTGTCTCAGTTTGCTAATACAAAGGATGATACCCCTATGGCTAGACAAACATAGGCCTCCTTGGCCTCATGACACAATAACTAAAGGACACTTGCATGAGTAGACTGGCCCTATGGACACCCGATCATAAGGCCTAAGGAAATGGTTGATTATTTTACACATGGTTTAATTTGTTTTGTAGGATAGACAAAATTCTTTCATTGGTTTGTGGGATTGGATGAAATACTTGGACAATAGAGTTGCACCATGGTGATGTAATATGTGTAATCTTTCTTTTGATAAATTGAGAATACTAAATTGAAGTACCTTGGCTCAAGTGGACACAAGTATCATATATCAAATTATTAGACTTTTAATAAGAGATGTTCATGTTGTTAAGATTCATTTTCTCTGAGAGACAAATAATTGAAGCAGGTCAGATGATCACAATGGTTTTACATTAAATTAATAATGATTATAACATTTTGTTGAGTGTAATGAAAAGTGTTGAACATATATTTGTGATTAATATTTATTGTTGTTGGTGATTTGAAGTGGTTGTCATTGAAGCTTCAAAACAGTGTTTCTAAAATCTCTGTGAGATACACATCATCTTTGATAACTTGAAGCACTTGAGGCCATGTGGTCACAAGAGTTATACACCAAATAAATATGTTGTGTATAATGAACAATGTTGAACATATATTCTGATTAATGGAAATTTATTGCTGTTGGTGATTTGAAGTGGTTGTCACTAAAGCTTCAAATCGGTGTTTCTAAACACCAAAATCTCTTTGAGATATACATCCTCTTTGATAACTTGAAGACACATACTTAAAGCATGTTCCTAAATACCATAATCCTATAGGCACAAGAAATGGTGTTTTTGAACACCCTCTTTCTTTGGGATACCCTCCTCTGTGCGGAATTTTTCTATAGTTGAACAAAAGAACCATTTACTATGACATGCTTTTAGTGGTTCTAAGAGTTTTGTAATGTTGAAGTTTTAAACCTTGTTCTTAAATACCACAATCCTATAGGCACAAGTATGGTATTTTTATTAAAATAATATTCACAATCTATAGTCACTGAAGTTTTTTTTAAATACCACTATGCTTACAAAGATATATTTTATCCATTGTACAATATGATTGTGGATATTTCATACAATGTCATGCAGTAGTACTTATGTTGAGGGTTTCCACCTTTTGCTTACATAGTGAAAAGAAACAAGGAAGGCGAAACTAGGTAAAATAAGTACAATTCATGCCAAAAATAAGGACGATGTATGCTAAAAAAACATGCAAATTAACACTTTTTTAAAAGGTAAATTTATCAAATGGAAACGAGATTTTCCCAAATTATCTAAAATGGTGTTAATCCCTAATGCCATAGTACCTACAAGCTACTACCCTCTCTTAATAGTACCCTCCTCTGAGTGGGCTTTGTAGATTGTAATACATTACATCAAACTTGGAGTTTGGAGCTGGCTCGAGAGTGGAGAAAAATCATGGAGAGGAGGTTGACACTGGTAGTTGGCTGCTGAAGGTGCAAATCAAGTGCAAATCAACTTTTAAGTTTCAAGGTACGCCGTACACCCTAATTTTCAAGTGAAGGATTTAATCTTCGACCCTTAGAAGTTTTAGGAACCCATGAGGTGTGATAATTGTCTCAAGACGAGGTCAAACTATGCAAAGGCTAGTGAGATTGATGCCTGCATTACTTGAAGAATTCAAGCAATATGATGCTACACCATATGCCATGGGAAATACTTTCCAAGTGTGTTTTTATTTCATTTATTGATATATATCTTGCTTGAAATGAATGAGCTAAATAAAAATTTCCAAAAGGAGAATATTGAGATTACAGAGATAGCTATTGCATTGGATGTTGTAATAGAGCTCTTATGAAAAATATATCTTAAACAACCTTTTAGTTACAGCTCCAAGCAATTGAAAGAAGTTCTTGCGAACTCTAAGGATGGTGCACTCTATTATATGGATGAAGATGGCATTATGAATATAGCCTTGCATTTTTCTAGACTTGGAAATAGTCACAGTGGAATGTTGCTTAATGGATGCATTGCTTGGGGAAAAATGTTATTGAAAAAATCATTGAGGGTTTGAATGAGAGATTTATTGACTTGTCTTTGTTTAAACATGGCCAAGGTGTTTTGTCCCAAAAATTATGATAGGGATTTGGAGAACAGATATGATGCACAAAAACCATCTAAGAAGCAATAAGCATCAAAGATGATGCCGAGAAACCATCGCTGCATTGACCTTTTTTCAAGTCCACACACACTCCTATGTTTCCATTTTTCTTTGGCATGGTGACAATGGGTGACAATTATTGTACTCAATTTCATAAATGAATCTTGCAGCAGTAAGTTGTACAATAGCTAAATACATATAGTAGGCTATGTACAAAGCCAAAAAAGAAAAACACATCCAAAATTGAATGTCAATGTCATCATCAAAGGCATATGACCCTCCTCAATCAAATGGAAAGGAATGTAGTGCAATGCCGATGATGAAGCTAACAATATGTCCTCCAGGATCAAATGTGAAACCAAGGAGTCACGTGATCATAGCCATAGGTCTCGTGCCACCTGGATTAAAAGGGTAAGTTGTATCACCCTAAGTCACAAGCATGTGATGGCCAACCTAGATCAAATATGAAGTGACACTACCCCACCGTCGTCGAAAGTCCACCAAGAAAACCTAGATCAAATAAAAATCCACAAGACATGCCACCAAGAATGGCATGCCATGTCAATAAGAACAAGGCTCTCAAGATGATCTTCGATATGACTAAAAGTGAATGCCCAATAAACTGAATCCACATCCATGCATAAGCATCCACGAGCATCACAACAAAATCCCTCATAATCCCAGTCAAGGCTAGAAAAAAAAACTAATGCATCATCATAGGTATGGTATGCCTCTATCAATGGTGCCTTCATCATCACTAGATCTATGGAAATGCCTAAGTCAAATGCAAAGCTCTCAAAATCCATGTGATTTGTGTGCATACTCATGCCTCACTCACTCTCAAATCGATGTGATCTATGTGCATACTCATGCCTCACTCAAGATGTCTCACGAAATCATCACTATTCTCATAAACTATACCTGACTACTCAAAAACATGGAATTTATCCAAACAAATGCTGCCAGGAACACTATGAAAACTAGGAGTAGTGGTCGAATTGTAGATATCCCCACATGTGAACTCTCTAGAGGAACACTATGAAAACTAGGAGGAGTAGTAGTCGAATCGTAGATGTCTTACGAAATCATCATTATCCTCATAAACTATACATGACTACTCAAAAACATGAAATGTACCCAAACAAATGCTGCTAGGAACACTATGAAAACTAGGAGTAGTGGTCGATTCATAGATATCCCATATGAACTCTCTAGAGGAAAAGCCCAACATATCTAACGTGAGAACCTCAAGCCTAAACTCCTCACGGTCCATCATATACTCATGGGTATTATGTGGAGTATCTCTAACCTCATATGCAATAGACGAGTACTCAAGGTCCTCTAGTCGGTCCTCACTATGATCTCTAGAGAAGTAGGTAGACATACTAAATGTATCATCATCTATGATGCTCAATGTGCTTGATGCCATCCCTGCCCTCAAGACATGTCCACATAATCCAACTCACACACAACACCATCACACATACCATTATCACGTCGTGCATGTGTAGTATCGATACTATCATGAATGTGGACGTGTGTTAATATCATCATATGTGTGTGTGTGCACGTGGAATACATTATCATGTGTATGTATATGAGATACATCATCATCATCATCA
This sequence comes from Cibotium barometz, assembly GCF_041138505.1. Lineage (NCBI taxonomy): Eukaryota > Viridiplantae > Streptophyta > Polypodiopsida > Cyatheales > Cibotiaceae > Cibotium > Cibotium barometz. The sequence continues at coordinate 22,860,787 of NC_141097.1, forward strand.
TTTATGCCGATGTTAGTGTGGTATACATCCTCAGTAAGTTGGACACTCCAATAAGTGACCATAGGAATCATCCCACATGAGAAAAACTGACCCATCTACCTCTAAGAAGTATATCAATGACAAACAATCAAGGGATTGCCGAATGTTCCAATCTCTATCATCCCATAGATGATAAACATGTGTAGACAATAAACTCTTCAACTCCATCCTACATCTATGGCTTGAATGGACTAACTCTTCATTATGAGAAATAGATGATGAAGGATCAAATGGCCAAAGTCCAGATGTCCCAAATGTATGCACAAAGTTGGTAAAGGTAATGTATAATCTAATTGTGTTAGGTAGTCCATGGTATTGCATGTAAAGAATCCCCAATAAAAATCTAGCATCACACGGATCCCCAATCATCAAGAGTGACGAAATGATGGTGTCGCGTTAAAGAAAGAAAGGACCATGGTAAGTAGTAGAAGGATAGTAATAATAAACCATGGCTGCGCATGAACACCATCCAACAATGCTCAAAGCGTGTGTGAACAACACCAACAACACTGCGTGTGAACGATCACCAAGAAAACCCCAAAGTGCTCAAATCAAATCCTAAACCACCTAGAATGTGAAGCACATGTGAAAAACCTCCACAAAATACAAGGTGAAGGAACACCCTCCACAAGCCCTAAAAATGTATGAACATGCCCACAATTTATCCAGAATATGGACTGTGTGTGGAATAGCTCCAAAACATGGACCAAATGAAGTGTGAAAATGAAATGGACTGGACAATAGGGAAGATGCGCTGCTTTGTGTGTTGTTTTTTTTACAAACAAAGAAACGTTGATGATGAAACACTACGCTAGGGTCTCAGTGCAGTGATGATCCACCCCAAGGTGGTGAAATATTAGGTGAACGTTTCTTTGCCTCTGCTGCGCTAGGGTCTCAAGGAATTCAAGCTACACAGAGAGTTCCTGTGCACTTTTCCACTGTTGATGCATCCTCATCTTTAACCTACTGTGGAGGCAAAGTTAGCTACTACATTCTTGGGCCTCCAGTTTTTGCCAAGGGAGGAAAGAGAAGTGAGCACGCTCCCAACACAAGGAGCACAAGGGGGCTCTATAAGTAGCACAAGGGGGCTCTATAAGTTAGAACTCTAGCAGTGTTCTCTCTCTAAGAGTCGAGGTGACTATTGGTCCTTTTGCAATAAGCTTAGACCTCTTCGAGCTCAATGATGGCTTTGAGCTTCTCTCTCCCTCTCTCTCTCTCTCTCATCTCATACAGCTTAGAGAGTTTGTAAGCTAAGCACTGTTGGTTTTGATGTGGAGCACTCATTGTAACTTATGATAGTCAATGGTGTTTGCCGACATTTTGCCTTTCACTGGACTTCTTAATGAGAGCCTTTGTAACACTCATCAAGATTTGCCTATGGCATCCATAGATTTTACCCTTGAGAAGGCTCTGCTATGAAACCTTATCCCAAGTGTCTGTTTGATGAGCTTTCTCTTTTGCTCACATAATTTTCACGTTTTAAGCTCTTTGTAAAGTGTTCATCTATCTAGTAGGCTCGTTGGTACCATTCAAGGAAATGCGACTAAGCTATGAGATGATCTCAAGAGTCATGGAGTACAACAAGGATCTACTTTTACCTAGAGTGTATATGTGTTGAGCTTGCTTACACAGTGTCTACACCCTTGATCCACTAGTGTCGTTGAAAGTTTGCTGCCTAATTGATTTATCTTGCATCAACAAAACGTTTTCACCCTTGTACACATACATGTTTCAATTAGTTGTCCCATTGCTGAAACTACCTTGTGTATCATTGTATCTGCATCATGCACTTGGTTTAGTGTTAAGCTTTGATGTAGATTTGCTTTTCAAATCTGATTTTGCTTTCCAAACTATTACTAATAGTTGTATACAGGTTAGGGAAACCTTAAGGTGTATGGAGCACACTGGCTTACATCAGTGGACTGGGTTCAATTATCAGTAAGGATGTACACTAAAAGTTGTTGCTAAAAGCTCTGTAAACTGTTTGTACTCTGTTGTGTCTCTTTAATCTTTTGTAACTTTTCAACTTAATCTATTGTTATTAATTTTTCTTTATCAAGAAATTGTTCAAATTGTCCTTGATCAACAAGACTTTGCAAGATTTATCCTTAATCACTTTGATTAAGCCTCAAACTTGTGAAATCTTTGCATAAACTATTGCTGTCCAACTATTTTACCCTTTGTGCAATCTTTCTTTTGCAAGAAATCTTTCTTTGCAAACTTTTGCAAGAAATCAACACAAACTATAAAATAAGTCGAGATATTGAGCACTTACATCAATTCTTGCACTCCAATTCCTTGTTGTGGTTGATTTGCACAAGAATTTAATCTTTGCAAACTTTCTTGATCAATAAGTTGCCTCAAATGTCACCAATATCTATTTCCACACAATAATCTTTGCAAACTTTGAAAATTCTACACCAAGATTCTTGAAACTTGGCTCTGCACATTAAGCTTTGTATAAATCTATAATTAAACTACCAATTGCATAGTAATCTATATAAAATCATTAATAGAACTATAATCTTCACATAGATCTGCTTAAATATGCTACATAACTATTAACTATACTGAAATCTTTAAAAAATCTTTAATCTGCACACTTTCTTGATGAAAAACACTAGCCAAGAGTATTTAGCAAGAAAGTTCAAAGAAAATCGCTCTAAAAATGGCTGGCAACCTTAATCCAAAAATAAAGAAAATCAAGAATTTTCTAAATTTGTGTAAGAATTAGGGTTTTCTAAAATCATTTAGCATATATCCAAAAATGATTACTATTAAGCCCATTATTAATCCACTCAAAACAAAAATAAAGTAAAAGTACTAATTTAAAAATTGATTAAGCACTTATTATGTCTTAATCAAAACATCAAGATCTAAGCTAAGAGCTTTGATACCACTAAAAGAAAGCTACACCTAGATTAGTTTAGGATTAGCTTAGATTAACTTGAATTAGCATAGCTTAATCTTGATTAGCTTAGATTAGAGAGAAAGCTAAAGATGTCTAGAAGTATCAAAAGATATCAAAGATCATAAAGGTATCAAAACGTCAAAAGGATATCGTAAAGGTATCAAAACGTCAAAAGGATACAATAGCTGTCCACTAAGTGACTTATATCGCCACTTACCTTAAAGTATGTCCACACTAGCCCATGCCCAAAGCCTATGTGCCTCAAACCCCAATGTGTATGTGTGCTAGTGGTAAATAGCTTTGTTACACTCGCTATTCGGCATCGCCGGCTTCTTCTCTACCTCCTACGCCCACCACCCCACCATCCTCTCGGCTACGCCTTTGCCTCTTGTGCACGCCCACCCCACCCTCTTCCCTTGGTTAGTATGTCTTCCCCTCCTACCCTGTTGGAAGCGTACCCTATATGAGAGAAAGAGGTGCGAAACTCCCTATAGCTAGGTGCATCCTCTCTCATTGAGAGGAGAGAGGTTGCCATGGACCCTGTATGAGAGAGAGAGAGAGAGCGGGAGGGGAGATAGACAAAGATAGAGGGATGCCTCAACCACAAGCCCACCCTGGAGAGCCTAAAACATCTTTACAACTCTACAAGAGAGAGAGAGAGAGAGAGAGAGAGAGAGAGAGAGTGAGAGAGAATCCTTTGTGCTCTTTACGCCATGCGATCTCTACGTAGAGAAGTGCACCGACTTCCATTTTTTTGGGGGGAGAGAGAGAGAGAGAGAGAGAGAGAGAGAGAGAGAGAGAGAGAGAGAGAGAGAGAGAGAGAGGAAGAACCCTATGTGCCTTGGAAAAGCTCAAAATCAGAAGAGACATGAGAGGTGGCATGTAAATGTTTCCAAATCAAACAGATTCTTTTTGAAAACTTAATATTTTGAGAAAATTAATTAATAGATAGGCAAAGTAACATTTCAGTGGCCTATTTGAGGCCCCACTACTAAAAAATAAAATTGGTACATGTTTACCGTCTCCTTGCACATTGAAAGTGAAGTAGACTTGTAGATCGTGTGTTAGTGAAGTGGTAAGGAAAAGCACTTGAGAGTCCTAAGGTAATGGGTTCGAGTTGTCGTTCTGCAAGCGTTGGCACGTGTTGAGTTGTTCTTTCAAATTTCTAGCCAACTCAAAAAAAAAATGTAGAAGAAAATGAAGTAGGGTTAAGCATTTTTTTTTTTTTTGTAATGCGAGATTTTTATTTGTAGGGTTAAGCATTTTTCTTTTAAAAATGAACATAAGGGTTTAACCTCTGCGAGTCGGCAGTAGCCAGGGTTTTGGCTATGGATCCTTACAGCTTCTTGCGAAACCTGGACTCGCGCACGCCGTTTCTTAACGGCCTCAATGGGCTCAACCCTCTCAGCACTCTGAGCGGCCTCAACCTGGACCTTCCCGTACCCACAGATGTGCGTGGGAAGGGCAAAATCGCACGCGAGGAGGCTGCCCTGGAGGCCGAGGTAGTGCAGAAGATCGCCGCAGGGGAGTGGGAGTCCCTCAAGCCCAACTCTGGCAAGGCCATATCCATCGGCGACCATCAGATCTGCGTCGCGTACCATGAAGATAAGGACTCTGGCTACCGTATCTGGGAATGGCATGGCCATCTCCTCATGTTCGATGATGAGGAAGGGTACTCCCCTGAGTACATCTATGGCAACCATTTCCAGCCCCTCGTGAAGAAGCGGGATGATGGTGATAGCCACGATGATGGTAGGCCTGGTCCTGCTGCGGCGGCCGTTCGCAACGGTGGAGTTGCCCTTGGCCTTGGTAGCATCATCCCCGATGACAAAAAGAAGCAGCAGCAGCCTCAGCTGAGCAACATCCTGCACCGCAATGGTACTAAGGAAGCCGCTGTTGTGAAGAAGTGATGCCGCCATCCTGAAGAATTGGCATTGGATTCTAGCTCCATTTGTAAGTACGATATGCAGACATGATTTCTGGTTCTTATAGATGTAGCCCTTATCAGAACTTGAACCTTATAACATGTTTTCGCCTCTCTGCTATGCTGAGTTTCAGCTTACACCTCCTGTTTTTAGCCATATGGAATTTATCTGTGGCCATAGCATCTTAGCCTACATGTGGAGTAGCTCTGCAGCCATAGCATCTTAACATGTATGTGCGCTTTATTAATATAGGTGTGCAGTCATAGCTATTTAACATGAATGTCCTGTTTATTAGGGTGGGATTGCATCCATATGCTGTCTACTAGGGTAGCGTGGTATCCACAGTTGCTCTCCATAATGTGCTAAACTATCAGGGTAGCTAAGCAGCCATAGCATCATCACCAATATGCTGTCTTCCAGGGTAGCTTTGCAGCCTTGCTCTATGTGATGTGTTTGTGCGCATTTGTAATGTCTGTTAGGGTAGTTTTGTGATTATGGTTTACATGCTTTCTGTTTTCACTGGGCCAGCTTTGTAGTTTGTAATGTTCTGATTCTGCTCCTTGCTGTGGAGCTAGATCCCAAGTAAGAAGCCCTTATGGTGAGTTTTTGGAGTTCATATGAATCAATGCTCTTGCACTTTAATCTATTGATCTTGTCTTTAACTATAGATCAGCTGGCTGACTTTGAGGCTTTCTTAAACCTAAAAAAAAACTCATGAGAATTCGGTTTCACTGCTGTGCACAGAGGTGAGTAGCTGAATTTATAGTTTGCTTTGTGGTGCTGTGTATAAGACAATTGCAGAAGGGTGCGCTTTATTACACCTTGTTTATGTTTTAGTTCTACTTGCAGAGTTGAAAGTGGGTTGCATGCACTTGGAACTTCACATAGTGAGTAAAGTTGGAAGCTTTCAGTTTGATGCACTTCTATTATCTCAGTGTAGCTTTCCGAGCATCTTATATTTAGTAACTTTAAGTTTGGGGAACTTAACTTTCCATTGACAAATCTTGAACCTGTAGTTATACTTGGGTGCTTATGTTGTGAGCGGGGATGACATATTATGTAGTCCATGCTGTGCATGATGGTTTTCATGATTTGAAGCTTTGTGAGTAAGACTCTCATGGAGTCAAGATTGCGCTTTGGTTTTTGTTAAGGTGGTGAAGTAATCATGTAGCAACGACAATGTTTTATTTGCTGCTTTATATTGCCCGCTATTGGAGAAATATAGAGCCAAGTAGCACATGGTAACAATAATACCATACATGCGGATGGGCCACTTCAGTTTCCTTTTTATATCTTTACCATGGCTATTCATTTACAGATGTTGCTTATCTATGCAATTCCAGTGTATGTATGGTTGTTTAAGTATGGTTGTGTGGTTACTTAACTATGGAGCAATTATAAGTAGGTGCACTAATTTCAGTGTATGTATGGTTGTTTAAGTATGGTTGTGTGGTTGCTTAACTATGGAGCAATTATAAGTAGGTGCACTAATTTCCTTAAGTAATAGTTAAAACTTATAAAGATGAGTAAGTGTCCCAATTTCCTGAACTAATAGTTTAAACTTTACTTATTGCGATGAGTAAGCGTTCCAATTTCTCCTGGCTTTCTTTTTCATTGCTGACCTCTAGGTTTCGGGTCCAACTTTTAAATTGTTTATGTAGTGGGTTAAGCATAAATAATGAATATGCTGGTGGGTGTGACTTTATCATTGTTTTGTAAATTTAATGAAGACTTAAGAGTGGAAATTGGGATTTCTATGTGCTATTTTTACAAAGAGCTACTATTGGGTAGTGTTTTGAGTTTTTTTAGTGAGGGGTGGACTTGAAATCACACAAATGAGATTTCCCTTAGTGCTAGGCTTCATTATGGCTGAGTCTGCCTTGCATCTCTGGAGGTTTGACAGAAACTTAGTTCAAAGGGCTTTGTGTGAATATATGCTCTTATGTGTGTGTGTGTGTGTGAGAGAGAGAGAGAGAGAGAGAGCATATCTTGATACAGAGTTCTACACCCACTATTATGCATTGATGACGTTAGTGGGGATGTTGTAGTATCTAGTTCATACTATGCATAATGGAGTTGATAGTTATATAGTCTTGTGGGTTGACTACCATGAGTATATAACATGCACGTTCCTAAAAGGTGAATTTGGGCACGTTCTTGGATTCATCTAGGTATATATATATATATAAAAGGTGAATTTGGGCACGTTCTTGGATTCATCTAGGTACATATATATAGAAAGCAATTTCTAGTGATTGCCATTTTATCATGGTCCTTCAAAGGGGAAGAGAGAATGGCATGGTCTTTCAAAGGGGAAGAGTAGTAGAGGGGAGAGAGAGAGAGAGAGAGGTGAGCACGAATTCTTGGGTGCCATGTGATCAACATTGTCACCACAAAATACACAACTTTGTCTCCTCATCCTTCTTGGTATGTTCATTCTTCCAAAGTAGCATGGTGCAAGAACTCTAACCTTTCCAACCTTACCCTTCTTATCAATTAGTGTGTTACACCTGGACCTTTGATCTTCAATATATATGGCATCTCACCTTGTTTGCATTGACTTCGTAAATAATGTTGCCTTATGAACCTCCTTCAAATAGGTGATTTGACTTTGACTCTTTTGAAAGATTGTTTTCTTCCAATTGCCCGACTTGCATACTTATACTTTGGCTGATGAGATTTATTTGCTTGTATTGGCTCCTTTGTGGGTCTAGACCTCTTTTCCTAATTGCTCTTGCATATATATGGTGACACGGATACAATCAGTAAACACCCTTCAATTGACCAAATTTTGAAAGATGGCCTACTTCCATATCCTTAACGTAGGATGCACAATTAAGGCTATGGCCCACTTCCAATGTGCATACACTTAATCTTGCACTTTAAAGTGATGAGGTTGCTTTTGTATAAAGTCACATACATGACCCCATCATTACACACAAGCTAACTACCATCCTGGATTGACTCAACTAAGATAAGACTCATTTAAAATCCTTACAATCCTTAAGATTTAAAAAAAAGACCAAGTTCATATCTCATCATGATCATATATTCTCCCCAATGTGGCATTTTAAAATGTCATCACACGATCCACGTTTGTACCATTGGAATTCTCGAACTTATGATCATTACCCTTTTTTCAACCAAGTCTCTAGACCTTTTAGCTCTATTTTCCTAGGAATTAGCTTGCTTTCAACAATTACACCTAAGCTTGAACTCCTCTTAATTATGTTGAGGTATATATCTCCTTACATGTTGATGAAGATTGGTCCCATTGAAACAATCAAGATCTATCTCTACCCTTCATCACCTCATATGGTCCACTATTGAAAACAGTTCTCATAGCACACCAATTAGCTTGTGCTTCATTTGCCATTAATCCATTCGAACTCATCCTTTGAGAACTCCTATTTCTCAGGGCCTTGTTTATAAGATCTATAGGTACAACCTAGACCTTATCCAATCCCCTAGGTCTAGACCACCACACTGGGCATATGGAGCAGGTGAAAACTCACACACCCACAACTGAAGCAATGGAAAGATAGTTCACACACACACTCCATGGAAAACATTTATTTTGACATTTAAACTTTAAGCTTTTATACATTTAAAGTTATTAAAAAACATATATATTGAAAATCATACTATAACTCTAAATATTATCCAATAAATACAAGTAGTATCGCAATTATCTCCTCGCACCATGCCTTAGCTTCTCGAAGAAGGAAGATATGCACCACTGAGCCCAAGCACTCCAACTTGTGCTACCACATCTGATGAGGAGCCCACAAGTCTCGCATCTCAGATCAAACAGGAGCCGCTTCTAATGGCCATATCCTTCCCAAGGCATGAGCACTCTAGGTTATATTTGCACTAGACGCATAGGTCCATCCCACTGGAGCTGCCTTTGTCCTCACACCAAACATGGCAGGAGCACACCCACATCCGTCGAGATGGATGAAGGTTCAGGACGATTGCCTTTGCGAGAGACAAGACTCACCACTCGCAGATGACATCATCTGTCCGACATCATATAAGCTTGTGAGGTATCTTCACAAGTTCAACTAAGTATATAAGTAATTCCACTCAGTATAATGCAAACAATATCTAAATAAATATCAAACATGATCAAGCAACCATGCATTACGTAAGTCATCGCAAGTTTCACTAAGTATATAAATAATTCCACTAAGTATATTACAAACACTATCTAAATAAATATCAAACATGATCAAGAAACCATGCATTACACATGCATTGCGAAACAAGGTAAGTCATTGCAAGTTTCGATGAGAGAGTCTTGGTTCTCCCTTGAATCCTCGAATGCATCTCGATTCAATAATCTTGTTTCAAACCTTCACACTCCTTTGAGAAAACAGTTGAAACTGTCCTTTTCTTAAGCCATAGGGTCTCCAAGGATCAACTTATTCAATGCTTTGGTTCCTCAATTGTTGGGCCTCTAGTTATTGGTATCGATTACTTCTCTCTAGCTTTTCCCTTAACTCTCTCTTTCCCTTTATGATATCTCTTCTCTTAATTTCTTTCATATTTTCGTTCTATGTGGAGAAAAACCCTTCTAGTAGAGGCATTTTCTCTCTACAAGTGACTAATATCTCTCTAAGGTTAGAGTCCTATTTATTGGAGAATCTATGTGAATTTGATATATTATTTTTTAAGTACTTCTTAAGGGTTTCTAAAAAGGATGACCTACTTCTTTATTCTATAAGGTATCCATGACCGTCTTCAAGAATAGCTACATTATTCACATAGGTGAGCATAAATGTACACTTCATTTCCTCAAATCAATTTAGTATCCTTAAACACTAGGCAAGGACTTATCATGCATATTTTTGGAACCTAATTTACTTTTTTCTTATTCAAAACTTGGTTTCCTATGCAATTCTCAAGACATATTTTTTGCTCAATGGTGTATAATTTTAGTACACATTAATCTAGACTCATCTTTTCTTTACTAATCTAATTATCTATTAGGGTAAACTAAGTCTAGGGCTGATTTGTATGGTTCTCTCTCCTATGATTTACACATACCTAGGACTAAAAGTTATGGGTTTTTGAAAAGATGCAGGGGAGAAGAGAGCTTGAGCTCTTGCAAGCACACACACACTCACAAAACCTTAAAAGAGAACACACAAGGTGAGAGGCTGAAAATCTTCTTCTTCTTCACACAACACTCAACACACCATATACAAAGATAAGAGTACACACATATGAAAAGGTACTCAACCAAATACATACTAGGGTTCTCTATAGTGTGAACCCAACTAAATGAGCTGGTGCTATAACTATGCCAGTCTCTAGAATGGCTATCACACAGCCTGTCATCCCATTGGCCACATATCACCCAAGATCTCACAGCCTGTCATCCCACTGGCCGCATATCACCCAAGATCTCACCAACCATGCCAGTGGTGTAAGTGTGGGGCCTATCCCCCCCAGGCGGGTCATCAGTGTCCACCGCCTCACTAGATGAGCTCGATATCTTAACACTCCCTCTCGAGCTTAACTCCATCTCATGTACACCAAGCAAAGCCCTGAATCTGCGGAGCTTCTCTGTAACCCAATGCTTTGGTGAAGTTGTCAGCTACCTGATCTTGTGTGTTGACATAAACAAGGTCAACGTCTCCTGCCAAAACCTTCTCTCTGACAAAATGGTAGTGGACCTCTATATGCTTCGTGTAAGCATGGAAACTAGGTTCCTGGCCAACTGTATATACTGCTAATGTTGTCATAGAAAATGACAACTTGTCTATCCACTAATAGACCCAAATCTACAAGTGGCTTTCTCAACCAAGCTACCTCACATGTTGCCATAGCACAACACCTCTGTACTCGGCCTTTGTACTGGATAGAGCAACCGTAGGTTGCTTCTTGCTGCTCCAAGTCACAACAGCACTTCCCAAAGAAAACATGAAGCCACTAGTAGATCTTCTATCTGAGATACTACTAGCCCAATCAGCATCTGTGTATCCATGTACACATATCTCTATCCCAGTTTCATAAAATAGTCCACAATGCAAAGTAGACCTCACATACCTTAGTATGCGTCTCAATGCATCCAAATGCGGCTTCCGAGAAACCTGCATAAACTGACTCACCAACCCAACAGCATGGCTCAAATCCGGCGTGGTGATCGTCATGTAGATCAAGCTTCCTACTATGCGCCTATACATAGTAGGGTCCTCCAAAATCTCTCATGAATCTGCACTCAACTTGCCATTCTGATCCAATGGCAATGAGATAGGCTTACAGCCTATCATACCATACTTGGACAACATGTCCAAGCCATACTGTCTCTGTAGTAATCCAATACCATCATGTGGTGACCTAATCACCTCAATGCCCAAGAAATATTTGAGCTCCCTCGGATCCTTCATCTCAAACTTCTGTCTAAGCAAGATCTTTACATCAAAGATATCTGCATCATGGTCCCCCGTAATGATCAGGTCATCTCCATAGATGACAACAAGCACAACCCCTCTATCACTGTATCTCACATACAGCGAGAAATCTGCATTGGCTACATGAAAGCCAATAGTGACAAGATATTCATAAATCTTGTCAGACCATGCTCTTGGTGCTTGTTTTAAGCCATACAAGGCTTTCTTCAACCTGCAAACATGCTCGGGGTGACTCACATCCTCATAACTAGGTGGCTGCAACATATACACCTCTTCTTGCAAATCCCCATGCAAGAATGCATTCTTTACATCCATCTGATGTAAAGACCATTGCTTTGACGCAGCCACTGCTATCACAACTCTCACTATTGCCATCTTGGCAATTGGGCTAAAAGTTTCCTTATAATCAATGCCATATGTCTGCGCATATCCTTTGGCTACCAATCTAACCTTGTACCTGCTTATGCTTCCATCACTGTTATGTTTTACTTGTACACCCACTTGCATCCAATGGCTTTCTTGCCTTCAGGCAATTGCACTAAATCCCAAGTTCATTTTCATATAGCTCTACGGGAGGCACCGGCAAACGATTTCTGATTGAGGAGCTTTCTTCGTGGGAGTAAAGCTATAGGGCAACTATAACGTCCTATCGGACAAAATTTTTCAGGCCAAAAACACGTTTTGAGCGTGTTACGACCTCCGTTTTTGGAAAGCAGGCGATTTCGAGCACTGTAGGTAAGTCATCGATTCTATGCAGAATTTTAAGAATTGCAGGAAGACAAATTGGTTGTGTAGACATTGTGTGTGTGCTGCAAGGAGGTCAAACAGTTGCCATTGGGTGTATGTATGCACATTGAGGTCACTAGTTGTGACATTTGAGTGTAGTACAGTACTGCTACAGAAAATACAACAGTTTGTGTAGGACAAACCAGAGAGCTGTTTCTGGTAAATTTATGTGTCTGGCAAGATGTCACATGATGGCATAAACCAGATTGTTGCTGAGAAGCTTGACAAGCAACTTCCATGCTTGGAGGTTTAGATTGACAAATTTCCTGATGGAAAGGGTTACTGGGACTACATAGAAGGTAAGTATAAAGAGGCACCAGAGATACCAGAGATCAATCCGACTGCAGATGTGAAAGAGTTTAAGGATTGAAACCAAGGAGCCAAAAAAGTTATGTATTGGCTCTCTATCATACAGGACACCATGATTGGGCACATAGAGGATGCCAAGTCCCCCAAGGAGGCGTGGGAAACCTTGGTAAAACTCTATGAAACGAATACCAAGGCACGAAAGATACAGTTGAAGAATGAACTTCATACTATGGAGAAAAAGAGTATGTCTATAAATGACTATGCATTGAAGATCAAGGGTATTGTTGAATCCCTTGCATCTATTGGTGTTTCAATAGATGATGATAATAAGCTGGAAGTTTATCTACGTGGTCTCGGACCACAATACAAGGCGTTCAAGACGTCTATCAGACTAGGGAAAACATTCCCAATCTCACAGATTTGGTGTCTATGTTGATTATAGAAGAGAAGAGCTTGGGTGAAGACCAACAGTCTTCACAAAACAAAAACACTTCAGAGCAACAGGCCTTCTACACAAGTTCAGGAAGAGGACGAGGTAGAGGAGGCCATGGACGCGGACAAGGAGGTGACCAAATAGGTAATCAGAATTATGGCCAACAGCAGCAACAACAACAGTCCGAGAATTCACAACAACAACAACACGCAGGTGGAAGAGGCCAATTCAGAGGAGGCAGGGGGAGTCAAAGAGGTCATGGAAATTGGCAAAGGCAGTATAATGATACACGTGGATGCTTTTATTGTGGTAAGCCTGGACATGTGTAGGCACATTGTTATAAGAAGCAAGTTGACATGCAAAATGGAAAATTGCAGCAAAACAACTATGCATCCTCGAGTAGAAACAATGAGGATAATGAAAGGTTGTTTGTTTTGCAGCATATCGTTAATGCCATGTTAAAAATGTTGCAGCACATAAAGATGATGTATGGTACGTTGATTCAGGTACTTCGAACCACATGACAAGTCATGGGGAGTGGTTCAAGTAGATGAAAAACCTTGAAAGACCAGGTTTTGTGGAAACAAGGGATGACACTGCTCATCCAATTGCCCATGTTGGAGATGTGCCATTGTCTATGCACGATGGCAAAGTGAAGTACCTTGCAGATGTACAACAAACAAGGATCAGAAGGCAAAATATGTTGAGAATCAATAGATACTAGCACATGTAATAACCCATAAAACATGTCCAAAGAATTGGCATATGCATGCTTATTGAATTCCATCATAGATAATCTGCGCGATTCTAGGTGGGGGGACCTCTAAGTTTAGGCCCAGGAGGTAGGGGGACAAGAGTAGTAATTAGGACCCATTAGCAAACCAAAGCCTAGGCCCCCTAGGGTCAAAGAAGTCAAAAATGTGCACCCAGCCCTCTTCCTATTGATCTATTCCTAATCAAAAGTTAATCCAAGATATAGGGCCATTTGGAAAATGTTAAGCACTCTCCTCGCATTTTGTTGCAAACTTCTAGGTTCTATTGATATCCATCTCCAATCAAATCCTAGTGTGATCTACCAGATTCTTGGAGTTCAGACTTTCATGGTCTGTTCGGACCTCAAAAGTGGCACCATATAAATAGTGTCTCCACTTTTTGAGTGCATGAACTATCGCTAGTAACTCTCGCTCGTAAGCCGAGTAGTTACGCTGTGCACGATCTAACTTTTTACTTTCAAATGCAATTGGGTGTCGTTTTGCATTAGTACAGCCCCAATGGCCTCATTACTTGCGTCTGCCTCTCCAAGATAAACGGCTCATTTGGATCCACTATATTCAAAACAGGTGCTGCCGCTATGGCCACCATATTCAAAACAGGTGCTGCCGCTATGGCCACCTTAAGCTTATCAAAGCTTCTCTCTTGGGTGTCCCCCCAACTAATGTTCTTACTCTTGGACCGTAACTGGCCCGCATTAGGGGAAGAGTGGGATATAGAAGGGCCACTTATCTTGGCAGTTTAAGAAATTGACCGTTTTGGATTTAGAAACTGTTTAAAAACATCCTTTGGCCTCCCACTTAGAGGACCACAATAGTGGTCATTCCACTCCTCGTATCCTTGGAACTCATCTAGCTCTTTTTCTATATGTTGCATAAGTGGGGGTTCCTATTGTCTTTGGCCAAAACCCTCTGTAATTCCCAACACACTTGTTGGTTGGCTTATGTAGCATATCAACTATATTCTTCCAATATGAAATAACCGGCTCAATGTATTGCATGCATGCTGCTTCCTTTCCCTTCTTCTACAAACCACTTTTGCCAAAACTCTAGGTAGCCCCTGATCCCTTGAACTACTATCGGATTGTCCCTCACATAATTAGCTATAGGCACCACATCAGGGCAACTTGATGGTAGCATTGGTTTCCCTTCATTGTCTCTCTTCCACAACTCAATTCCTCCTTCTTTTGGCATCCAATCGAGTGATTTTGGGTGGACTTTGTACTGCATTCGGAATTTCTTCTTGCATAAAAAAATGAAATTGTAAGGGTTTTGAGTGTCCCACCAAATTATCTTGCCCATCGCATATGTACCTGCCCGTCAACAAAGGCTTTAAAGTTTGGAACTTTTGTTAGCAAAAACGGTGCCGATGATGAGCTTTCACATTTCCTAACTCTATCCATTAGATGTGGAAAAGTGAATGTCATACCAGTTCGTAAACTACTTTAAAAGCCTACTAAACAATTCATCTATGTCCTCATGTGTATGACCCACCATCAAGAAACCCAACTACACTATTTTGAAAACCTCTCTAGCAACAAGGACAAGTAAGCAAACAAATAACAATTCTTATTTTTTACTACACAATTATCCAATTGTAGCAGAAGATTCTTTGGCAATGTGCGAAATGTAGACTTGGGTTGGGCATTTGAAATAGGCTCAGTAGATGTTGATTGTTGGAGTTGAGAACCTTTAGTAACCTCTTGACAATCGGATTCTAAGGGTTGAACACCTGAAGTTATCTCATTACCTCCTTCAATAGTTAATAGTGACCTTTTAGTGACACGACCAAGTCACTCATGCCTCTCATTTTGCAATGGTTTTCTAGAGCCTTTCTTGAGTTCAATGCTTTGAATAATGTGATGTTGCTACTTGGCATACCATCATTGCATAGAACTCCCAGGTCATGTGCTTCATTCCTTTCCAATTTTTGTAAGCACGATGCAAGTGAACCAATTGTGGCATCAACATAAACTAGGCTAATCCAAGGTTAATCATCCAATCTAAGATAAGTTAATCTAGATGTAGCTTCTTTTCAATGGTATTAGAGTAATGTTTTGATCTTGTTCTTGTTAGGTTTTAGTGGAGGAAACCCTAATTTCTCTCTCAAGATCTATAAATCCTAATTTCGTGCATCTTTCCTCAAGTTTGGGTGATTTCTTGTCAAAATGTTTGCAACAAGGACTTATTGGAAACCATTAATCTCGATTCTTTATAGCTTAATCTCATTGATTTTTCTTGATTTATGCTTAATTTTCACTAATCTTATTGTATATCTGTTAATCTAGCCATATTCTCTCTAATTCAAGCTATAAATCATCGATATCTTGCTTGATTGATGCTTATCCTAGCCTAATCCAATAACTTTTTCATAAAATGGCATTGATTTTGCTTAAATCTTGCTAAATCAACCCTTAATCATGCTATTATTTTATTAAATCAAGCATTAACCATCATGTTTTTCTATTAATCTAACCAATGGAATTTTCAGAGATCTACGCCTGTTGAGCTGTTCAAAAAGGGATGGAGATGCTTCACTGGCGACATTCAATTTGCAGGTTGTGCCTTCGTGGGCATTGTTTTTGGCAACCGGTTGCTACTGCCCATTTTACATGTGTAGAAGGCTATGGTGTATAGCAACAAGAGGCCAAAGAGATTGTTATTGTCCATTTTGCATGCATTGAGAAGTTGTTTTGGCATCGTTGTTGAGCGTAGAGACTCTGTTTTGGCATCCTTTGATTTGCTTTCACTAATACTCAATATGGTATGAGGCTTCTTTCAAGCTGTTATGAAGAAGAATCAATTTTTATCAATTTTTATTAGATATAGCTTTAACTAATATGTATATTATGCTGTTTTGGGCTTTTTTATCTACTAATCCTGCTAATTAGTCTCTAATTAGTACTTGTTATGAATCACAGGAGTTAACCTTGTGGGCTTATTAAAGTGGCATTGGAAGTGAAGTGGATTGAATATATTGCTAATCCTCAGAGATTCTTCTATTTTCTTGTAAGTTTATTTTCCTTGTACAATGCAATGCCATTTCTTTTTAGATTTATAAGTAAGCATAGTGTGGGTTTTCAAAGGATGGGAGCTACTTGTTTGTAGGAGAGTGATAGATGTCTACATATAACCAAAAGTGCATAGCTCATTAGATAGTCCTGTGATAAGAAGTGTTTTTGAACTTTGCTATGGGGTTCACCTTTGCTTAGATAAAATCCATTTTAGAGAGGGTGTGAGATTTTGGTGACATGTGAGCTCATATGACATGGAGTAGGTAGGTAAGTGCCTACATGCATGCATAGTTTCTTCTCTAATGATTCTTTAGAGAGTCAATTCTTAATAAAGCTTTACAAGTTCTCTAATGATTCTTTAGAGAGTCAATTCTAAAATAAAGTTTTACAAGTCTTCTTATGTCAAGAAGCTTCTACCTAGAAAATGCACTTTGATGAGGGGTTGTGGAAGGTTCATGGAGAGAGGGAAATGTATTTCCATGTGGTGAGAGAGAAAATCATAGTAGCTTAAAATTATTCAAATATTCTTTCTCAGTGTATGATTGGAGTATGAATAATATTTGATAGGGACAATGTTAGAATGTATGTCCTTGCAAGATGATCATAATGATATCTCTTCTTTTGCTATGATAAATTGGTTTTATGCATGGACCAAGTAATCCTCTTATTTGATCAATTTTTGTGCTATGTAGGTAAGTGTGATCTTTTTTGAATACACTTTGGGCGCCATGGGATCGTTCTACAAGATTCAAGTGATCAACGATGATAATGAGGAGCAACTAGGATTTGTGAGGGTGAGACAAGATACACTTAGGCCCACTTTTTCTCAAGTTCAAGAAGAGATTGAGGGTGATGAGCTTTTGTGTGGAGTCTTTGAGTTCATAGATGATGATAAGTATATCTTGAACAAGAGACAAGAAGAGCGTTGGACGCTAGATGATAGACCTCTAGTCCGGATCAAGAGGAGTGCCACTAATTTAGAAGGGACATCTTCTCCGAGTAAGAGACAATGCATTCAAGCAAACGTTGAAGAAAATCATGATACTCAAAGCAACCCATGTTCAAGGATTTCTAGTACATTATTGAGCGCAAGTGTTCTAGAGCATTGGCAAACAAGAATGCGATAGAACAAGATCAAAGCTGAAAGTAATGAATATCCGAAGGGATGATAGGTTTGAGTTGCATACAGAAGACTTTGATGGGCAGCCCCATGTACGAATAGGGTGTCATGAATGTGGTTCTTTATATGGAAAAGGCTTGGTAGAAGGGAAGAAAGATGCTTATAATTGCTTCGCTAACTTCATGATGAGGACCCACATATTGGAGAGCAAAAAACATGAGAAGAATTACATGGCTTTTCGTGGGCTTCGAAAAGAAGCTATGCACCATGGAGTCATTGAGCATAAAGAGGGTGATAGACAAGTCATAGAGGCTTCAATAGAGAAATTGCATTCTTGTATGGCAACAAATGAAGGTATTATTGTTAAGTTCTGTTCATAAGTTCAATATGTCTTTAGAATAGAGTTTCAATTTTATAACTTTTTTTAATCATGTCTTGTGTGTGCATAGGCTGGGATTTTGAGGTCGTAGAAGTGACACTACATGATTTGAAAGAGAAGAGATTTGTTCGAGTGAGATGTAAGTACGATGATGCATGGTTGCCCTTATGTCCTCCAAGATCTGATTTGCATACACTTCTTACCGAGCACACAAAGTCCAATACCCATAACAAGGCAGTTGCAAAAGAGAAGGAAAGGTCCAAGCCATTGTTCATGGGATTACGCGGGCATCCTCGAAAGGAGAAGAAACACGATCCAAAGCAAATATCACTCAGTAATCTACAAAAATTGGAAGCTCAACTACTATGGGTGGCTCCTCTTCTCTCAATAACCATGAAGAAGGTGAAACTTCTTTAACAAGTCTAAATTTATTATGTTGGGGTTTGTGGAATCATGAGATTAAAGTGAACAACAAGAATGTTTGCATAAAGCCCTTGTTGGATGACCAATGTGCTGGTAAGTTTTGGTTTACAGAGCCTTATAGTAAGGCAACCTTATATGATGGAACTTCTACCTTTCACATAGATGGACGCTTTCGTCACATTAGTTGCCTATGTGTTTCTAGTTAACGAACAACCATTTGAAGCCTTTTCATGTAGCCACTGCAAAGGGATATCAAAGCTCCATGATTTTAGGATGAGATTGTACAGAGAGAAGATTGTCGATTAAGAAGAGAGGCAATAGTGGAACTGATGGTGGAAGAAGATTAGATTTTCTCACTAGAACAGAGCTTAGACAAATAGCTATAATGGCCAAAAAACATGCAAGAGATCTCACTGTCAAACTATGGTGGGCAAAATCTCAGATTGCAGCGCTTCAGTGAGGATACGAACTTTAAGCAAGCATGGAGTCTCTTAACCGAAAGGATTTACAGAGATTTTGTAGCAATATAGTAGAATCCCATAGACTAGGAAAGTTTGGTGGTAAACCTGCCTTATGGGACTTCTTACAAGATGTAGCTACAAATTTATTGAGGTCAAATAGAGGATGAAGATACAATGAAAACACCAAGGCTATGTTTGAGGTTGCAAAGATGTGGGGTGGACCAAGGTTGCACGATTTCCTAAGTGTCAATCTTAACGGCCCTTCATTGTCAACTACAAAGAGAGGGCAAAGACTTACACAGTTTGTCTCAGGCATACATGGCTATGTTTTTGATGCCATCGCTGAAATTTACCACAAGGAGAAAGAAAAACACGAGATTGCATCACAGATTCCCTTCATCTTAGTGGAAGATGAGACTGCCATAAAAAAGCGTATTAGGTAAACATAACACACTCTAAGTTTCTGTTTTGACTTGCACAAGGCTTACAATCAGCTCATGCATCTCCTATACATTGTTCTTTTTGGTTGTAGGTGGAATCCGAAGGATGATACGCTTGTTGGATTTGATGGGCTCAAATTAGGGAACCATGAGTGCATGATTGCTTGCACGATCAAAGTTGGAGAAGGAAAGGAAGGTTATAATGTGATTGTTGATGCATTTGAAACTCGTATCATTGGTGGTTACGCAAGAGTTTTTGTTGCAAATTCGTTGCATGAAGCGTTACCACGCTTGGTTATGGCAGCCCACTGTACTTGCCTGACAAGGATTCGACAAGGAGTGTACTACTCTAAGGAAGAAAAATGTCATAAAGGGACAAATGAAAATTTGTTTGGCATTCGTTGTGATTGTGCAGTATACTTCCAAGAAGAGAACACCTCTGGGAAGATCACGCGGTCATGCAAGCCAAGCTCCTCAAAAAGTCAGAAGAAAACAAAAAGCGTATGGTACTTAGGTCGAGTTCAAAAGATGAGAAGAAAGGTTGGTGGTGCATATGTGGAGTACAAGAGAGGGTTCAGCCTCTCTAGGTTCAACTAGGACGGTATCAAAAAGCAAAAAGAACCATATGCTTTACATATGATTTGACTGACCTTGAAATGATAAATATAGAAAGCGTCATTGCTCTAGCAAATCTCACATATGATTGTAACAAGAATAACTACGAACTTGACGAAAACAATTGGAAGGTTTTGACTAAGTTTGTGAAGGACCATTAGGAGCATTTAGCAGGTACATCATGTCTTCTTTACTAAATCCTAGTGTGTAAAAGCAAAAGAGTTTGTGTTTTTGAGCTACATTTACAACATATTTCTTGTTTGATGTAACCTATTGGTCTCTTATGGTTTTTTTGCAGGAACATAGCTTTTGTTGTTACATGGCTGTCCAAACCAAGATTGGAGTTTTTTGATGAGGTTTTGTGCAAACTACAAAGTTGGATTGAAATTTTAAGTTTTCGATATATGCATCAGCGTGTGGATTGTAGCAAAAACTACCTTAAACATGAGAAGTGAAGGTGCTTAAGGCATTCACTTTATCATGGTAGAAACATATTTTGTATCTACGTTTTGTAGCTACATTCAGTTAATAGGTTGTAGAAAAACGTTTTGTAGCTACATTCAGTTAATAGGTTGTAGAAAACGGTTGTAGAAAAACGTTTTGTATATACATTTTTTGTAGCTATCCTTTTGATCTCATAATTTATTACGGTAAAAGAGAAAGTAGTGTCGATGAGGTTTATGTCCAAAATTTGAAATGGACTGTAACACAGTATTTTTGAACCACCTTTTTGTGTATCTACCTTATGGAGTTAAATGTATCTTGTCTCACCTACGTTGTTTATGTATCTACCTTATGGAGTTAAATGTATCCTGAAGGGCTGCCTTCTCGAGATGTCTCTTGGAGTGCACTGATCACAGGATATGCACAAGGTGGTTACGTTGTTGAACAAGCACTTGACTGCTTCGAAGAGCTGCAGCGTCCTATGCGTGCATCTTGAAAGCTTGTGCCATGATCCAAGCAATTGACAAGGGGGAAAGAAATCCAGACGAGTTTGGAAGGCAAGGGTTGCTGCAGAATGATGTTGTGCTGCGCAATGCTCTAGTGGGGACATGTTTGCCTAGTGCGGTGTTATTTCGAATGCATGACAAGTGCGTGATGGACTGCTTTTTTGGGTTATTGTCTCTTGGAGTGCATTAATTGCAAGAAATGCTAAGCAAGCACTTGACTGCTTTAAAGAAATGCAGCATGAGGGCATCCATCCAGATGTAGCAACCTACACATGCATCTAGAAAGCATATGTGCAGCATGTGCCATGATCGGAGCAGCCGATATGGGGAAACAAATCCATGGCTAGATTGGAAGACAGGGGTTGTAGCAGGACAACATTGTGGTGGGTGTTGTAGTGGACATGTATGCCAAGTGCGGGGTTGTTTCAGAGGTGCGACAAGTGTTTGACGGCGGGCTGCCTTCTCGAGATGTTGTCTCAGCTGACAAGATGCATGTGTAATGACCTACACATGCATCTTCAAAGCATGTGCCACGATCAATGAAACCAATAAGAGGAAACAAATCCATGATAGGATTCGAAGGCAGGGGTTGCTGCAGTATGAAGTCATGCTCTGCAATGCTTGTGGACATGTATGCCAAGTGCGGTGGTGTTTCAAAGGCACAACAAGTGCTCGACCGGCTGCTTTCTTGGGATGTTGTCTCTTGGAGTGCACTAATTGCAGAATATGCACAACAAGGTCATGATGCACAAGCACTTGACTCATTGTGAGGGCATCCTTCTCGATGCAGTGACCTACACGTGCATCTTGGAAGCATGTGCCACGATCCGAGTAGCCTTGACAAGGGGAAACAGATCCATCATCGTCCATGACGAGATTGGAAGGCAGGGGTCGCTACAGGAAAACATTGTGGTGGGCAATGCTCTAGTGGACATGTATGCCAAATGTGATGATGTTTCAAGGGTATGTTAACTAGGCTGTTTTCTTGGGATGTTGTCTCTTGGAGTGCATTGATTGCAGGATATGCACCAGAAGGTCACGCTGCGCAAGCTCTTGACTGCTTTGAAGAGATGCAGCTACAAAACCTTTTTGTAAGCCTCAAGGTGAAGCTGAAGCACACAACTTTTGTAAAGCATAAAATTAGTTTTATTCATAAGTTCTCTTTGTAATCAAGATTTCAGATTGAGTGAGAGTTCAATGATTGATTACCTTACTATGAAAAAGGTTGTTTTAGTACTTGCTGGCCTCTTATGGCACGGGATTCCTTGCTTGTCCTGTAGTAAATTAGCTGACTCATTCAGAGTGATTGCAGGACACATGCTCAAGAAGGTCATGTAGAGCAAGCACTTCGCTTCTTTGAAGAGATGCAGCGTGAGGGCGTCCTTCCAGAAGCAATAATGTTCATACGTATCTTGAAAGCATGTGCCATGATTGAAGACAAGGGGAACCAAATCCATGACGAGATTTTGCAAGGCCTACGCAACTGCAGCAGAGAGAGACGTTGAGCTAGCAACGGCTTTAAGGTAACAACTCTGAAACTCTCTTCACAAAAATTTTGAACTTTGTATTTTTTTTCCTCTATCCCTTTCTTCTGCTGCTTTTCTTCGATCTCATTAGGGTTATAAGTGCTACATCTTCCACCACCTAAGGTCTGCACCACATCCATCACCTCCACAAAAAATTGCACATCCTTGGTCTTCTTGTTCCCAACAATCATGATAAAATTATGCAAGTGAAAGTGCAGTAGGGTAATCATTTCCTTCTCTGTACGTAATATCAACTTTCTCGTCGTCGTCGTCAGCTTTCATGGTTGAATACCTAAAACCATTGGTGTGTGCCTCTAATGTACCACTCAACTTGCGCCCCTTGCCTCCAAAGACAGGCCTAATCCATAAATCTGATAGTCTTATAGGTTTTGATTTCATAAGTTATAGTTTTTCTTCTGTCACTAGCATGGCCCTCTCTACCTTCTCTGATTCCCTCAAAGCAACTTGGCGACGCAACGTCTTAATCAGCTGGACTACTTGGTTAGTGTGTCTCACATCACTGGATCGGAAGGAAACTTCCTTCCAGTAAATTCCACCGGGAAACTTCTGTGATGCCAAGTCAGTGTGGTGGCAGAATAACCAGCACCCGGCACATTGAAAATCATTCGAATGAAGGAGTGGCCTCCATCCTATTGGATGGTAACTCTCTTTATAGTAGCTATGTGAAAGGGATCCATTAAACCATAAACTGGCAACAAAATTGACTTGTTCTTCTGATCTACCTTGTGGGATCCCTCTGCCCCCTCCGCGCACCGGGACTCCCAGTAGAGCTGACAGAGCGGAAGCAGCCCCCTCCTGCGCGGGGCAAGGTTTCTCACTCGGGGCCTCGCCCACGAATGTCTGGGCACTAGACTAGGCTGGTGGTCACTCTGAAAACCGAAACCAAGAAAATTTCCCATGCCCGGAAAGCGGGGACGATTCCACCTTTTTTTATTTTTCTTAACGAATTTTTCTAACGAGATCAATTCTAAACTATCCTTCACCTGAATAAATCAGATAGAAGGAAACTATCACTGATATAATTTGATCATTCTGAGTGATTTCAACGCTTTTTTCCTAATCAAGATCAGGCACAGCCGTTGATCCACTCAATTGAGAAATTTATCAGGGAATTAACTAGCTACTCGAATCCTAGCGTAATTCTAAGATTTTTTAGTTTGATTATTAAAACTCCATTGATTCCAGCCCATCCGGCCCATGGGTTAGCCACCACCCTGCCACTGGAATCGGTAGATCCAAACAACTACTCACCCACCCATAATTGAAATGCCTTTCTTAACTTTAGCTTTAGAAAACAGATATGCACAAACTCCTCTTTAAAACTTTAATATAAAAAAAAACAATCCATTGACAAACAATTTACTGGTTACACATGTCATACTTCAAAATTTCCATTGAGTCTTTGTTTCTCACAAAACACTATCACTCTGGACTCTCTGTTGAGACCAGCAAGTCAACAACGAGATCCAGTGATAGATTACAATAACGTTGGTCTGTCATACAATATCTTCCTCGACATACGCATGGGTGTCCTCGGCACCGCGAGCCTGTGCATCGCCTGGTCAGAACCCTCCGGGATCCTCCTTAGGTGTCCTGGCACTTCACTCTTAACTAGTTTCAGATTCGGTGGGTGTTTTGAGTGCATTTTTCCTGAACTGATCACATCGTCATTGATGAAGGAATTAGGTCTTGGTCAATAGTCTGAATCAGAGTTTGGGTCTGGAAAGGTTCTTCCTAAACTATCTTTCTTGAAAGGTACTATTTCAATTTCTCTTTTTCTAAATTTCGTTCGATGAATATTTGCTTACAGATTTCTAAAACATGGATTTCTTAAGAGGAATAAAATAATCATTTATCTCGATCTCCGACTTCGATAGTTTAATTGAATTTTCTCCTTACCATCTTAGTGAATATGAAATGGTAGAATTTCCTCTCACATAATATCTACCTATTCATTTTTCTAATTTTTACAAAAATTAACAGAAGATTAAAGAGAACCCTTATTTAATTATAAAGGTTCTATATGCATCTAATTATGCATAAAATCCAATTCTGATGAAAGTCACATTTTTATCATCATAAAAATCATTTATGAATGAAAATCACTCTTTTAACATGAAAGAATTTCTTTTATGCATATAAATCATTTATGATGAAAATCACTCTTTTAATAAAAAAATTCTTTTATGCACCCATTTATGCATAAAAATCATTTATGATGAAAATCACTCTTTTAATTAAAAAAATCTTTTATGCACCCATTTATGCATAAAAATCATTTATGATGAAAATCACACTTTTAATATAAAAAATATCTTTTATGCATATGTTTATGCATAAAAATCATTTATGATAAAAATCACACTTTTAATATTAAAAAAATATCTTTTATGCATATGTTTATGCATAAAAATCATTTATGATGAAAATCACACTTTTAATATTAAAAAAAAATCTTTTATGCACCCATTTATCCATAAAAACCATTTATGATGAAAATCACACTTTTAATATAAAAAAATATCTTTTATGCATACTTCTATGCATGAAAATCAAATATGATAAAAGTAACACTTTTATAATAATAATAAATTTTTTTTATGCATACTTTTATGCATAAAAATCAAATATGATAAAAGTAACACTTTTATAATAAAAATAATAATCTTTTATGCATACTTTTATGCATAAAAATCAAATATGATAAAAGTAACACTTTTATTTAAAAAAAAAATTTATGCATATTTTTATGTATAAAAATCAAATATGATAAAAGTAACACTTTTATAATAAAAAATAATCTTTTATGCATACTTTTATGCATAAAAATCAAATATGATAAAAGTAACACTTTTATAATAAAAAAATAATCTTTTATGCATACTTCTATGCATGAAAATCAAATATGATAAAAGTAACACTTTTATAATAAAAAAATAATCTTTTATGCATACTTTTATGCATAAAAGTCAAATATGATAAAAGTAACACTTTTATAATTAAAAAAATCTTTTATGCATACTTTTATGCAAATATGATAAAAGTAACACTTTTATAATAAAAAAATAATCTTTTATGCATACTTTTATGCAAAAAAATCAAATATGATAAAAGTAACTCTTTTATAATTTAAAAAAAATCTTTTATGCATACTTTTATGCATGAAAATCAAATATGATAAAAGTAACACTTTTATAAAAAAAATCTTTTATGCATACTTTTATGCATAAGAATCAAATATGATAAAACTAACACTTTTATTTAAAAAAATAATCTTTTATGCATACTTTTATGCATAAAAATCAATAATAATGAAAGTAATTCTTTTATAATAAAACTAAATTTCTTTTATACAAATAATCAAAATGCATCTTCTATGCATGAAAATGACACTTTAGAATATAGAAACCATAAGGATTACTCTTTTAGAATAATAAAAGAGAATATTTATTTCTAAATTTTTAAAATTTTTTGCCATAACCTCCTTTGTATGGTTGACCATTTTTCAACTTTTAAGTCTCTAAAATTAATTAGAAATGCACCAAGAGTCTTTAAATCATTCTAAAGTAACATTTTTCTACTTATTTAAGAGAAACATTATGAATAAACTTGATTTTAATCATTCACCTAGGATAAAGAATGGTTGGATTTACTAGAGAAGAGAGGGGAATGCCTTTTGCAATGAGGCATAATATCATTTGCAATGTAGAGAAGATAAAAATCATAAAAAACCATAAAAAGAATATAAAAGAGAAGAATTTCCAACTTACATTGATAATTTGAGAGCTTTCCTTTGGCTTGATGGTTTGAGGGTTCTACTCTTGTTTGAGACAAGAGTGGCCACCAAGCTTCTAGAAGAAGGAAGGTCAAAAACTAATGAATTATGAATACAATTCACTGTTTTTGGCACTTGGGAGAGACAGGGTAACAGTGCAAAACACTATTAAGTTTCAACAAAGGGGAGGGCTTCTATTTATAGGAAAAAGTGAGCTTCTAACCAAGCCAACTGATTCTAGAATTTTCCAGATCAGTTTGGTCAATTTTTGACAATTTTTAGGTCAGTTTTGCTCACTTTTTGGATCTGGTTGAAACAGGAGAGAGGAGAGATAAAAATATCTCATTATTTGGGAGTTTAAAACTCATTCAAGCATGTGAAATAGGCGCCTCCTTCATGAGGGGAATTCCCCCATGCAGAGGTGTCAAAAATACATCATTACTTCTAAATACCTCCCTTTTTTAACTATTAATCTTGTCCTTAGTCAACTCTTCATCTTATCTGAGTATTTACTCATTTTTGGGAGATTTTTCTTTTATTTCTTCATTTATCTCCTCCCTACATTTGGATGAATCTTATTGGTCCATAGGAACCTTAATTTAAAATTTCAAAAAAATCTTCACCCCCAGGATAATGCCTCTTGAATAGATTATACTTAATTTCTAATGCACCTTCTGGAAATCTTTTTGAACTTCTGTTTCAAGGGAACTTATTTTAATAAGATGAGAATTTTTTTCCATCCAAAAATATTTAAAATCTGAATATTCTCTCTCTAGGCCAAAACTGGTAGAAACAAGATCTTTTATATTTCTGAAAACGTGAGATGTCCTCATCTCGCAAACTGGGGGTAATCCCGCAAACAGATCGGCTTCATTCTCCCAGGTGGCATCTTCAAAAGGATAGAACTTCCATTTTACTAATAATTCTCTGAGAATTCTGTTCCTGAGAATCTTTTCTCGAACATCAAGAATTTCTTCAGGTTGGAGTTCCATCTGCCCTTGGGTTGAAGAGGTTAGGATTTCATCATCAAGCACATGATTTGGGCTTGGCACATATTTCTTTAGAAGGCTTACATGAAATACATTATGAACTTTGAGATAAGGAGGCAGAAGAAGCTCGTAGGCTAAGTCGCCTACTTTCTTTGTAATCAGATATGGCCCACAATATCTGGGGGATAACTTCTTGTACTTCCCAAAAGATAAAGAACTTCTTTTGGGCCGTACTCGAATGAAGACCATATCTGCTTCTTTGAATTCTCTGTCTGTTCTCTTCTTATCTGCATATTGCTTCTGTCTATCCTGGGCAGCTTTTATATCTTTACGAATTGCCTGCATTTGCTGCTCCATGTCGTCAAGCATATGTCTGGACATCTCGACCCTAATCAATGGGTCAGACCAAGTTAATGGAGTTAAGCAATCTTGTCCATACAGAGCTTTAAAAGGGCTCATCCCGATACTTCGGTGATAAGAAGCATTGTAGGCAAACTTGACTAGGTGTAGATCTATAGCTTAGCCACTTCTTGGGTTCCCTGCCCACAGAATGACCGAAGTATATCTTCGATTACTTGGTTTACCCTTTCAGTTTGACCATCAGTCTCAGGGTGATAAGCTGTGCTGAGATTGAAGAAAGTTCCCACTGCTTTGAAGAATGCAGTCCAGAACCTTGAAGTAAATTTGGGATCTCGCGATCACTTACTATTCTCTTGGGGGTAGGCCATGCAATCTGAAGATTTCTTTGAGGAACACTCTAGCCACATCCACTGCAGTGTAGGTTTCTTTTACTGGAATCAGATGGGCAATTTTGGTTAGTTTGTCAACTACCACGAAAATGGAGTTGTAACCTGATTGCACTAAAGGTAATCCAATAATAAAATCCATACTGATACATTCCCACTTCATCTGGGGGATGTCCAATGGATGTAACTTCCCAGGCATTTTTACTCTTTCAGCTTTGACTTTCTGGCATGTTAGACATTGACGTCATGATTCAGTACATCCTTTTTCAAACCAGGCCAAAAGAAGCTTTTCTTTATAGACATGTAGGTTTTGATGGAACCTGGATGTCTTGCTATAAGGCTATCATGGGCTTCATTCAGAATTTGACCCTTGGTTCCCTCATCATTGGGAATGCATAGCCTGCGATTATAATACATAATGCCATCATCCAAGTTGTACCCTTGAACTCTGTTCAACTCCTGTGGAGTTTTGCTTTCCTGCAAAAGTAGGGTAGCAATAGGGCCAAAGAATCTATCCTGCATGATCTTCTCTCTTGCTTCAATAATCAAAGGACTTGATATCACAGTAATTGCAAGCAAGGAGGCATCTGCTACCACATTTTCTTTGCCTGGGCGGTACTTGATTTCAAAATCAAATTCTTGCAGGGTCTGCATCCACCTTCTTTGGCACATGTTGAGGTCCTTCTGAGTAAAGATCCACTTTAAGCTCTGATGATCTATCATCAAAGTGAATCTTTTTCCCACTAGGTAATGTCTCCACAACTTTAAGGCATAGACTACTGAAAGTAATTCCAGGTCATGGTGGACAGCATAATTCCTCTCATGTGTTCTGAGCTTTCGGGATTCATAGGTCACTGCATGACCTTCCTGCATAAGTGCACCTCCCAAGGCAAAACCACTGGCATCAGTTACTACCTCAAAGGGTAGAGAGAAATCTGGCAGCTTCAGAACGGGACTGGTTACTATCAAAAGCACTCTGGCACCTGGCAGACCACTGAAATGGGGTATTCTTTTTGAGAAGGCTAGTCAGGGGGGAAGCTATGAGAGCATACTTTGGTATAAAAATTCTATACCAACCAGTCAATCCCAAGAATCCTCTGACTTCTTTCACCGTCTTCGGTTTTGGCCAATCTATGACTGCTTGGACTTTTACGAAATCTAGAGAAATTCTATCTTTGGATATACCAGAAAGCCCAAGTATTCAACGTGGTCGGCAGAGAAAGTGCATTTGCTCTTTTTGGCAAAGAGTTGATGCTTCCTTATGCTTGATGAAACTTGTGATGTGGTCTAAATAATGATATAAACTCATTATATTCCATCTGTTAAATTAAAGATCCTTTCTTTTCTTCATTGCTCCATCCTCATCATCAACATGGCCTAAAAAATAAGAATATAAACTCATTACATCCCATCTGTTGAACTACAAGATTGTGTGATAAACTCCCAATATCATTTTCCTACAAGGAAATCGGTCATCTTGAATTTCCATGTTCCTTGGAAATTATTATTGTCCAACTTCTTGCTCATAATCTATGACAAGCTATCAAATATCTTTACTTGTAGTAGCAACAACTAAGCACTTTTAACTGTTGAAATTTGAGCATAATGATGAGCTATGGTGGATCAAACACTAGAATCAACATCATTAACAAAGTGATTAGTAAATAATTAAGACATAATTAGTGAGTAATTAACAAATAGATTAATGTAGGCATGTATACTCAAAAACCAGCAAATTCTCATTAGGGCTATGCCTCAATTTATAGAGTTTACATCAAGCGCATCAAATCCCATTGATTTCTCCATGATTCACTCCCAGAATATCTCCACCTCTTGCCTGATTCTCTCCACCTCTTCTCTTTTCCCTGAATATCTCCCAGAATAACTCCACACTCCTAAATTCTCTCATGCTATCCTTTATTCTCTCCCAGTAGATTCTTCTCACCTTTTCACAGGTTCTTTCACAATTACATCTCCTCTTTTATAGCCTCTAACCAAGGGCTTGTTCCCGCACACACCCTATTCACTTATATATTTCAACACCTCCCCTCAAGTGAATAATCCTAGCACACCTGGACCCTATACCAAGTTTCCCTCTTACTTGATAGCCCGCGACCAGTGCCTCAAGTCCCTAAACTGCATAGTCCTTGACACTCTCTCTCTCTATGTGTCCAAGGCTACTATAAGTGCCTGCGACCTTGACTAAAGTGCTCACACATACATCTACCACTTGGCCTACATCATCGGTGGCTCCTCAGAGGTGGTTTTACTTTGTTGGGGCAGGTTACATTGGGTTGTGGGTCTCTCTCTCTCTCTCTCTCTCTCTCTCAGAAAAGATGATCCGACTCCACTTCCTTTGGAGCCTCCATGAAGTTTGCCGATGTCGTTTTCCTTCTCCACTAGGTTTGCTGTAGCAGTCTCTCGCCATGTGTCCTGGCTTTCCACATTTGTGGCAAGTGAAGGTCCTTCCTCCTTCTCTACCTCTTCCTCGTCCTCGTCCTCCTCGAGAGAATCCTCCTCGGGTGAAGAATGCTTTTTTCTCTCCTGCTATTGAGTCGAGCCCTTTCTTCTCTTTGCCTCTGCTCTCTTGCTCTAGTAGAGCTGCTTCTATCTCTTGTAGCTTCGGTACATTCTTTAGTGTTGCTACAATGTTTTCATAATCACCTTTGTCCACACTCTTCAGAAGTACAGCTAATGCTTTATCATCTTCTACCTTTTTGCCAATAGCTGCTAATGCTTTTATATTTGTTCAAGTGTGTGATTAAAGGTTCACTTTCCTTCATGTCCAATTTGTAGAATTGCATTAACAGATTTATCTTTGAATTTTTTGCTTGTGTACCAAATAATTTATTGAGTTCATCCCATGCATCTTTTGCCCATTGTATCCCTGTGATGTGATGAATGATTTCATCATTTAAACTGAGTGCAATAAGTCCCAATGCTTTTTCATTCCTGCTCTTCCACTCATTTTTCCCTCTCTCTGGGCATTCATCTCTCCCTTCAACTAATCCCCACAGATTTTTCCTCATCAACAAATACATGGTTTTTGTCTGCCATGTATAAAACTGCTCCCCATTAAATTTGGCTATTTCCTGTGCTGAACTCATGGTGATGTGAAGGGGGTCTTACCTCTTGATCCAATTTCAAGATTCAAGGGCAGTGTCTACCCTTTTACAACTCAATCTGGTGTTTAATAGATGATTACAACAAATTTATCAGCATAAAATCACCAGAAATTACACTAAATCAAGGGTAACCAATTTGTACGGGATGGTTGGAGTACCAAACCAACTCCGAATTGCAATATGAAGTTATAGAGATCTGTATCAGATACCTAATGGTTAATTTGAACCCTCAATTGCACCAAAATATAGTGATTAGCATTGATTAATCACTGATTAGCAAATTAATGCTTTGTTTTGTGTGTAAAAAATAGCGGGGAGTCCAGATCTGGTGCCTTCCACTTCAAATGAGCTCAAATGCTTTCAAAGGCATCAATAGCAATGAGTCTAGTAGAGGATTAAGCCAAGAAACACAAGATTTGACCAAATATTGAAAGCTTAATCTCTGTTTTGCCAAAGTCACCTGTAGATTTGATGAAGAGCTTGGATCTCACTGTAGACTTGATGAAACTGAATTTTGTCTTCACCAGCTTGTAGAGCATGCTTGAAAACCCCCGAGGCTAAGAGGAATTAGACTGATTTGACTTGTGGAAGAGAATATCTCAAATTTCTCTCAGAAAATCGGTGCCTGCAAATCTGCGAAAAATGTGAGCTAGCGTGGGCGGTTTGCTGCGTCGTTTTGATAGGCTTGAAGAGCCTTGAGATGGCTAGCTTGTGCTAGAAGGGCTTGCCCTAATTGTGAGTGTGCAAGGTGAATGGACTCCTCCACTGGCTGGGGGTGAAGGGGTGAAGTGAAAAATAACTAAAATTTTGATTATTTCTTAATTTTCTACTAATCCTAATTAATTAGATAATGGGCTCATAAATATGATGGATTCTAGGCATGGCTTTGATACCATGTTGAAATTTGAGCATAATGATGAGCTATGGTGGATCAAACACTAGAATCAACATCATTAACAAAGTGATTAGTAAATAATTAAGACGTAATTAGTGGGTAATTAACAAATAGATTAATGTAGGCATGGATACTCAAAAACTAGCAAATTCTCATTAGGGCTATGTCTCAATTTATAGAGTTTACATCAAGCATCAAATCTCATTGATTTCTCCATGATTCACTCCCAGAATATCTCCACCTCTTGCCTGATTCTCTCCACCTCTTCTCTTTAGTTTTTACTTCTCTTTCACGGACAAAATTACGTTTCGAGCACGTCTTGGTCTCCATTCTGACGGCAAGGTATTTTCAACAGTTTCAGGAAGTTTTGTTGGAGACTGTGCAGATAGTGTTTGCACATATATTATTGATATTGGGTGTATGTACATGTACTCTGGTCAGATTTAGTAACCTATAGGTTGTGCTGAAGATATTGTTGTGTTATAGGTTACATACAGAAATGGTCTCAAGGACTCAATTATATTGTTAGTGTGAGAAGCTAGACAAGAACAAAAATAACTAATTTTTTGATGGGTAAAGGATTTTGGGACTATGTCAAAGGAGACAATGAGAAGCCTCTAGAGTTTCTTGAAGAGAATGCCACTCTAGGAGATATAAAGGCATTCAACGATTAGAATCAGGTTGCAAGGAAAGTCATGTATTGGCTTTTGATAAGTGTCACACAGACACAATGATAGGACACATATAGGCAACATTCCAGTTGCATGGCAGAACTTGGTGTGAAAATGTTTCAAACTAATACAAAGGCAAGGAAACTACAACTAAAATAAGAGCTACATACAATGGAAAAGAAAGAATCTCTATCAATGAGTATGCTTTCAATATTAAGGGCATTGTTAAATGCCTGGGGGTCTATAATGTATCGGTTGAGGATGATGATTTGGTGAGTGTCTGTTTGAATGGGCTTGGTAAAGAGTACAAGCCATTCAAGACCTCACAGAGAATATTCCCAACTTTCAAGATTTGGCGTCTATGTTGATCATAGAAGAAAAGTCTCTAGGTTAGGACTCTTCTTCACAAAGCAAGAACACATCAGAATAGGCCTTCTACTCTAATTCAAGTAGATGTAGAGGTAGAGGTCATGGTCGAGGCCAAGGTGGTGGCCGACAAGGAAATTAGAATTCTAGACAACAACAATCCAATGATTCGCAAGCAGAGTAGCCACCAGTAGCAATCATACACACGTAGAAGAGGCCAATCTAGAGGCAAGGCAGCCAAAGAGGCCGAGATGGTTGGCAAAGAAATTAGAGTGCAAATAGTGATATTACTGTTGGCCAACCATGGCATATGGCAAAGGACTCCTATAAAAAGCAGAATGACATTAAAAGTGGAAATCTACAACAAGGTAACTATCCATCATCTAGTAATAAACAAGGTGGTGTTGACAAAAGTGAGCAGCTGTTTGTGATGCAACACATGCTGAGTTCCACAACAAGGGATGTGTCAGGATCTTAAGATATATGGTATGTGGATTCTGGTGCCTCTAACCACATTACTAGTCATGCTAATTAGTTTAAAAACATGCTGATTTGTTTAGAAACATGTAGAAAATGCAAAAACCATGGTATGTAAAAACAAGTGATGATACTACGCATCCCGTTGCGCATGTTAATAAAGTGCCATTGTCTATGCAGGATGGTAAAATGAAGTACTTGGTAGATGTACTTCATGTTCCAAATATTACAAAGAACCTAGTTTGCATTGGATAGATGGTTAAGCAGGGTTTGCAAGTGAGGTTTAATCCTCAAGGATGTTTTGTGGAAGACTTCAAAAATCGATGTCGCTTGGTTTTGCAAAGGGTAATAGAAATGGCACGATGTTTACTTTGGATGTGTGCCTAAGTGTTGAAGGTAGCCATGTTTGTGTGCATGGAACACGTGTCATCGCAGATATTAACATATAGCACGAGCACAATGGTCATGTGAATATACAATAGATAAAGTGAAGTATATGTAGGCCCCAACAACTTGGAGGTTGCAGGGTATTATGTTACATTGATGATGACCACACTAGGAAAGTGTGGGTTAACTTGAGGTGTTTGCTCAATTTCAGAGATTTAAAGCCTTGGTTGAGAAGGAAAAAGGCATCCAAATAAAATGCCTTAGATCAGATGGTGAGGGAGAATATTTCTCCAATGAGTTCAGCGATTTCCTGAGAAAGCAAGGAATTAAGAGACAGTTTACATGCAAGTACACTCTCTGCAAAAGAATGGTGTTGTAGAAAGAAAAAACATGCACATTGTAGAAGTGGCACGTGCCTTGATATGCCATATTATTTTTGGGCAGATGTAGTAGCATCTGCTATGTACATTCTGAATAGAACACCCGCTGCCAGTTGTTCATGGTGGTATGACACTTGAATAGAAGTTTACAATCATAAGACTGGATGTGTCTCACTAGAAAGTATTTGGGTGTATTTCATATGTGTATGTTCCTTATGAAGTAAGAATGTGTATGTTCTTGATGAAGTAAGAAAAAAGTTATATCTAAAGACAGAGAAATGAATCTTTATTGGTTATTCTATTAAGCAGAAAGGTTACAGATGTTATAACCCTACCACTCCTGAGATGCGAGTAAGTAGAGATGTTGTCTTTAACGAGATAAGTAGCTTGTATGCGCACCAGCAGCAGTGAAGGCAACAAAAGATGTAGGTGTAAGAAGTGCTGATGATGCACCACATGTAGAGCAACAATCACAGGTGCTTTAGTGGACATGGAGAGTCCTCTAGCTATGGATCCAATGTTAGCCCACGGTTAGGTAGGTTGAGAACAGATGTAGGTACACGCAAAGTGAAGAAAAAGGTAGATCAACCTTTTTCACATGATCTGTCAGCAAGTTGAGAACAAATTTAGGTCGACATGTATCAATAAAGTGAAGGAAAAGGTAGATCAAGCTTTTGTGCATGATCTGTCACAATAGGTCACTCAAATGTGGATGATGACTATAGTGGCTCTCAGAGCAAAGCCTTGATGAGGAGATTGGCATTCCGTTTGTGGTTACTCCTGGTGTAAGGAGAACCAGGGCTATTTTTAGGACACTTGGCAGTGATCCAAATGTACGTATGTCTAGTTGTGATGGTGCCTTTGAGCAATAGTGCATTAAAGCTAGCACTATGCAAGGACTGGTTGTACAAGAGTTATGATGTAAGGATTGGTTGTATTAGGGTTGTGATGGTGCCTTTGAGCAACACATTGAAGCATTGAAGCCAACACTATGTAAGGGTTGTAATGGTGCCTTTGAGCAACACATTGAAGCCAGCACTATGTAAGGGTTGTAATGGTGCCTTTGAGCATTGTATTGAAGCCGACACTATGTAAGGACTGGTTGTACAAGGGTTATAATGCAAGGATTGATTGTACAAGGGTTATAATGCAAGGATTGATTGTACAAGGGTTGTGATGCTGCCTTTGAGTAGTGCATTGAAGCATTGAATCTTGCACTAGGCAAGGTTTGACAAGTTGATTTAGCGCTATTACTGTTATTGGAGTAGATGCCTTTGGAATTTCTCTCAAGAATTTGAAGCTCCTTCATATGATTTTCACGATTTTACACAATATTTGATAAAACCCTATTCTTAGAGCTTGGTACATGACCATAACCATGGGGCTTCACCTTTCCTAGCTATTAGAGGCTTTATATACATGATCAAATGAGAGTCTCGGGAGGTATTGCCAAGCTTGATTTTTTTAAATGGGTCTTTCTTTTATGGACAAGTAGTGGATCATGTTTGATCAAGAATGAAATCTTTGTAGCTTCTTACTACTTTCTAGAAAATTCTTGAAGATTTCCAAGCTATGGAATCCTCATACATGCCTATGGTGCATATGGTTGATTTTACATGCCTTCTTGAGAATATTAACTTGAACCTTGTTGGGCCTTTCAGCCACTCAATGGGACTCTTCTCTCATACATCTGGGAGCCTAAACTCCAACCCGAACCCAATATGCCATGGGAAACATGCAATGCATTAGTGAGGCAACTCTCACTTACCTCTATCTAGTTTGCTTGAATCGGGGATTCCTCATGGTAGCTATGTTAATGGAGGCATGCCGAAGTAGCTCAACAAAGCCGCCACCACCACACTTCAAGTGTAGCCACCACTCTCTCACTCCCTCCCTCACACACACACACACTCACACAAGCATTGAAGGGAAGAGATAGGCAAGGTTTGAGAGAAGAATAGAGCACTATCTTTACTTGAGAGCATACAAGAGTGCATACAAGAATGAGGATTTAGAGTTACAATTTGACCTTACTTGGCTCATAGTGTTCACACTTGGCCGACCAATGTTAAAAATGTGTTCCTAGGCATACAAGACTACCTACACTAGTGCAAACACCTTATCCTAGCTAGTAACTCTCAACTTATTATCCCATGGTGTGCCTTTCATATACAAGAAGCAATCAAACATATAAAATAATCCATTACAAGATAAATATGAATTCTCTAGTACCTAGGCCAATGAATGTCAAATATGTGGTGAGCTGACCGCGGTGTCATAGAAGTCTATGACAGTACTTAACATGCCCCTCTTCCTGAAGGAGATTCCATCCTCGGAAGATGTGGTTTGAAGAATATTTGAGGTCATAGGAGGACAGCAATGCAAGGCTTGGGATGATCTGCATGGCAATAGTAATAATGAGTAAGATGTTCTTTAAGGAACAAGCATAAGTTAACAAGGAAATAGCTGAACAAGCAATTATGAAATCAGGGATAAGATTGGTTAAGCTTCACACATTACTTAGAGAGCTAGAATATAGCTAAGGATGGTTTAATAAATGTAAAATGGAGGACTTGGCATACTCCTTTGGAATTCTTTATATTTAGATACAGAATCGTAAGACTAGGATAATTTAGAAGAAAATATGCTAGCATTAATATTCATCTTGGAAGCTACTAAGAAAGGCAAACCAGTCAAGTGCAATGTAATTATTCTCTTCAAGGGAACAATTGTAGTATAGAATTGCAAAAGAGAGATGTATGAAGAGCCAATTTTGAATACACCTGTTTAATTTGAAGCTCGAGAAGTCATTGCTTACACTAGTTTTGAATACATCACTTGTTTAATTTGAAGCTTGTGAATCATTCCTTACACCAGTTTTAAATACAGCTATTTTGAATATACCAAAGTAATTTCTTACACCAGTTTTCATTACACAAGTTTAATTTGAAGCTTGTGAAGTTATTGCTTATCCTTTTTCTCTTGATCTTGGTGAAAGACTTTGTAACTACTTGTCAAGAATGAAGATTTTTGTGCAGGTGTTTGTTGTTGTAGAAGACTTTGTTGTTGCACCATGATAAACCCATTAGGGGAAATTTGAACATATTTTGGGCCTTTTGCTAGTGAAAGTAATTAGCAACAGACCAATAGGAATAGAGGATTGTGCACATTTGGTCTCCTTTGAATATAGGGAGGGAGACTAGGCTATAGGGAAGGGGACTAGGCTATAGGGAGGGGGACTAGGCTTTCAGTACTAATAATTACACTTGTCCCTTTAAAAAAGTAAGCGGTTTAGGGTAGGTATGGTCCCACCATTTTCGTAGCTCAAAAAATCCTTAAAATTTTGAAAATTTTAAGATTCCCCCAAAACTCACTTTTCCCCCCCCAAAAACCCATCTCAAATTTCATTGTAGTAAAAAATTTCATTTTCAAGTCCGCTTTCCCTCTTGAACGTCCAAAAGAAGGCACAGAAAGATAGATCTAACTTTAGGAGGGAAGGGGAAGGTAGAATGGGGAGGGAGGAGGCCAAAAAAAGACTCTTTTAGTTAGAGAGAGACTCAAAACCGAATTGCTAGTTTTAGAGAGAGGAAGAGGGAGTGGGGAGAGGGAAAAGTAGCTTTAAATGAGGGATAATGATGGGGGGGCGTTTTTGGCCCTAGCCCACTTTTTGAGGTGGGGTCATTTATGCCAGTTTGAGCTGTCTTTATTAAAAAAAAGGTGGAAAATTTGATTTTATTGAAAGATTTTGCATTTTTCAGCCCAATTTCTTTAAAAAAAATGGTATGATTCAAGTTTGACCCCTACAACTTAGGGGCAGGGAAACCCAACATTTTTCTCCACATGGCCTTCTCCCATTGCACCACTCCTTAATGACTGTCATTAGGCTTGGGGAAAATTAAAGGGCCCAAGAAGACCCCAAACAAGTCCTAATGTAGTGCTCAAGAACTTTGCACTTTTTCTTGTGCAAAGGGCAGTGTTCAAGACAAATCTTTATCCTCTTATCTTCTGAATAGGCATCCCATCTACCTGACATGCTCTTCTTTTCATATGAGGATAGGGAAAAGCTAGACATGTGAACATATTGTGATGATCCCTCATTTATAATTTCTGTACTAACAAATTTACTATATGCCTCCCACTCTTTCCCTAACATAGAGCATGCCATGTCCTTAACAATTTGTTCTAAATTAAAGGGCACATTGAACATCTGGAAGAAGTTCATCGTGCCTAGCTCTCCTTAATAAATCAAATAGGTTTTCATTAGCACTAGGCTCATCTGTTACCTCTTCAAGTGTCTCTACATCTTCCAAAGGATCATAGAAGTGAACCACCTGCTCCATGATGCTGGCCACGGTGCGAGGACGAACAACTAACAAGAAGCGGAATTGCCTATCGCACGGTGAACTATAGGCGCGAGTGAAGGGGGAAGGAAGCCAATCCATGGGGCGAGGATGAAGAAAAGACTAGAAACAAATTCTCTTATTGCACAGTGAACTGACGTTCAATTGAAAGCGCGTGTGGACGAAGGGGCAAAGGAGGACCGAAATAAAAAAATTAAAATTTAAACAAGGCACGACTATATATAAGTATTATTAAGGCTGACGTCATACACGTACGATAGAAGTGAAGGGCTGACATCACCGAAATGTGCCGTTGTGACACTTTTAGGGCTGACATCATCACCAAAGTGCCACATTGTAGGGCTTATGTCATCCTCATAATGATGACATCGCATTCTATAAAATGGAGAAAATATCCATTTTTTTTGTCGGGTAGGTACCTTGACGGTGCGAATATTTTTAAGTGATTATTTTCGTAACTTTGCATAGCATCTCCAATCCTCCCTCTACGGTGCAAGTAGTACCATCTGTCAAGCTCCAATCAGGCTTATCGCACCGTGGACAATGCGTTCTTGCCCTCCTTCCTTGACGGCATGAGTAGACTAATCCAGCAGGGTCCGATTTTAGTTATCGCGCCCCATTGACAGTGACTCCTCGCCTTCATCCCTCTACGGCACGATCAGTCATATCCGGGAGGCTCCAATACCTCCTATCGCATCGTGGACAGCTAGACAATGCCTTCTTGCCCTCCTCTCCCACGGTGTGAGTAGACATATCTGGCAGGCTCTGATCTCTCTTATCGCACCGTAAATCAGCACCGGCAAGTGTACTCCTTCCCTGGAAGTAGCTTCCTCGCAGTATGGCTCGTACAAAGCAAACTGTGAGGATGGTTTACCAGATGCCTCCCTTCCTAAAGATTCAGTGCAAGAAGCAAGAGCCATCAGCAGCAACAACAACTTCTAAAAGCAACTATTAGAGAAGAAACAAGTAAAGGGTAGAACCAATTTATCTAAGGCAAGAACTTTCCTCCAGCGACAAAAGAAATTGTTTGCTGAGATAAGGCAAGCATAGGAGGCTACACATCTACTCATCCCTTGGGCACCATTCCTGAGAATTGTAAGAACAGTGAGTGACAGTATCAAAGGGACATTATAGATGGCAGAGCAGTGCACTAGCATGTCTTCAAGAAGCTTGTGAAGACTTTCTTATAGACTTCATGAATGATAGCTTCATATGTGCTACCCATGCAAGAAGAGTCACTTTGATGGTGGACAGAGACATGACACTTGTTAGTAGGGTGAGGTACATGTTTAATAAATTTCTTCATCCCTTGCCAATGAGGGATAAGAAAGCCTTTGAGATCCTTGCAATCCCCCCAGCATTGAAAAGGAAATCAAAGGTAGATAATATTAAAGTTGAAGAAGTTACTTCCCCTCCCAAGAAGAAGAAGAAAAGAAAGTTGGTTAGAAAATCTAAGCCAAATGATAAGAGTTCCGAGGAGGAGGAGGAGGAGGAGGAGGAGGAGGTGAAGGAAAAGGAGGAGAAGGTGATGGAAAAGGTCTCACATGTGCATGATAACTTAGAGACCCTTGTGCAGTTGGAAAAGGCCAATACTCAGAGGCTTACCCAAGTACCAGGGCAGCTAATCTACAATGTTGGCACAGTGGAGGAAGACTATCTCTATATTGCACCTGGGGACCTTTACATGCTTGTATAGAAGGATCGGGAGATCAATGATAATGTTGTTCTCATGTGTATAAGGTATGACTACATTTTTCACATATGTATATTTTCTCGTATGTTAATATTTTCTCATATTTTGTTCATTGCTTTATAAACTCTTGTAGGGCACTTATGAAGGAATTTCTTCCAAATCAACGAAATATTCATTTGCGATCCCTTAGTGTTGCTTGCATTAGTTGATATGAAGAAGAAGACTTCCGAGCTGGCATCCTATTTCAAGCCAATGAGAAATAAGAACATTTGTTTTGTTGTTTTGCCATATGTAGAGAGGTTCGTCTCTAATTGATGATTCCTATGTATTTAAATATTTGACATACGATATTTGCTTTCTTAAATATATCTTTTTCTTTTTTCCAGTGGGGCACTGGAGTGCTTGTGTTATGAATCTTCTGTGAGAAGGACTATTATTTTCATGAATACCCTAACTGGCATGCATAGGTAGATTAAATTGTAAGTAGTTCTCCTTAATAACTTGAATATTGAGCTTCATACTTTATTTTTCCTTATATTCAAATTTGGTTTTTAATAGGGTACGTAAGAGAGCTATTTGCGGCTATTGAAGATGAATATCCAAATTATAAAAAGGAGGCAAAGTATAAGTTTCTGAATCAGCCCAGTGGCTTTACAAAAAGATTCTACCTCATGTGGATGGCATGTTATTTCTAATGTGTAGAAATATCTTTTATCTAAATATATCGAGATTGATAGTAGTGTAGGTTAAGTTAAAAACCCACTATTTTTGCAGTAAACCTTTACTTAATTTTTTAACTTATTTTCTATAGTTCTTGGTTCTTAAATCTAAGAAGTTTTCTTAATTTGACAGACTCTTGGATCTCACAAGTTTTGGATGTGGAGTGTTCGTGTAAGAGATATCAATATTATTTTGAATAATTCAACTACTCCAAATGTTCTAGATTCTCCACCACCCCCAAGGCAAGCCTCTCCATAAGAAGAAGAAGAAGAAAATGCATGTACATTCACCACTATGTGCCCCACTTATATTCTCACTTCCCATGATATTGAGGTGCTCCCTAATATTTAGCTGGCTCCAATGCCTGCTTGCACTTACAATTTCCACCACACCATTAGGCAACCTAACGCATATGTCAAGA
This sequence comes from Cibotium barometz, assembly GCF_041138505.1. Taxonomy (NCBI): domain Eukaryota; kingdom Viridiplantae; phylum Streptophyta; class Polypodiopsida; order Cyatheales; family Cibotiaceae; genus Cibotium; species Cibotium barometz. The sequence continues at coordinate 22,902,334 of NC_141097.1, forward strand.
GGCAAAATAACTTGTTCATCCGCTTGTAATGGGACCTAACTACTATTTTTCTTCATCCACTGTTCGTAATAAAAGCGATTGTATAAGGTAGCACGAGCTTTAAGATACCAAAATGTAACACTGGACTCTACTATTTTGCACTTCAATATATAATCCTTATGCTGGCCCTCTACAATGTTCCACTGCTCTCCAAGCAAGGCAACCATGTCATCACCTAATACTTTCTTACACACAAACATGGTAAGTGTTTGTGAGAAAGTAAATTGATTGAACATCTTAGAAAAAAGATGAATTGGACATACCCAGCTCTGAGACCCACAAATCGAGATGGCTTTGCAAACTTCAAAGATCCTTGTATATCACAAAGCATCTTTGATTTCATGACCATAACCGTCCAAGTATCAGGAGTTGGCCATTCAATAGAATAGAGGAGAGGAGATGTGATGATCTCTAGCTTACCAAACTCACTGTCATGCATTGGCACCACATAGGATTGCCGGTAAAAGAAGATCTTTTCCTTAAGAAGGTCTGCATTGGTTTTACAAGAAAACAGTGCCTCACCAATGTCTGCATGGAGTGCTTGAAATGTTCCGGTAAGGCTTCGTAATGGTTGCTCCTTTGCCAAGTTGGAAGGAAAAATATCTACAATCCAAAAATAAGATCATTAAACATGAAAGATGTAGTTATCGTAATATCACAAGCCTCCTTCCTTCCCTATGATACTTACAGTTGCATTGGAATCGAGTTTGTTTATGAAGATGTATGTCTCATGCCGTGTACACATGTTGTACGATGGCCACCAGGTCTCCATTGCTCGATTTTTTGAATCCTTCTAAATGACCCTTCTAATGAAGCTCCATCACATCTCGTCGTCGAACTCAGTTCGGGGACCAATAGCAGTAGGCGCTGCAGGAAAACCCAAGCACCCTTGCGAAATGCCTCTCTCACCCAGCACATATCTAAGGGAGGAGGAAGAAGATAACCTGGTAGGTCTTGGAATGGGCAACATCGGCACAAGTTTTTTGAGGTGGGACATGACTCTTGCCCTCCTGATCTTGGAGGGAACAGAGAAAAGCAAGGGAAAGAGGAAGGCCACTCCTCCAAAGAAAGCCACACCTTATCTCTTGATCAAGGAAGCTGACCCAAAGGAGGAGATTGTCACCCCAGTGCAAGAAGCATCTCTTGCACTTGTGACTCTGGCGGAAGAGCCGCAAGCTGAGGCTGTGAAACGGGACATCGAAGGGGACGATGTCATGGATGAAGTTCCAGAGCTCGAAGTGCGAACTCTACACCCCATCATAGTAGAAGGTGTAGAGTTCTTATTTTTGGATGACATCGCCCATGTCCTTGGGCTGCACCAGGATGAAACTCTCTCAGTCATTGCTATGTATGCGGGCATGCGAGAAACACAACAGCCGTCCAAAGATGATGACATCTGCATTGACTTCAGTTCCGTAGATGTCACAAAGGTGCTTGCGCTCCTGGAAAATCATGCCTCAATAGAGTCCCTTGTGGCAGAGACTCTTGTACAAATATCCCAGTGCAAGGATTTCTACGAGAGTGTGCCAGAAACTAGCTTTGCCCCTCACAAGCCACTTGCCATTTTGGATTCCTTCAACCTCGGGAGCATCAATATTAGTGATGCAGACCTTGCGGATCATGATGATGCCACTGAGGTAGGACACCCAATTTCTTCCCTTTTAATTTGTAATTTTTTGAAGTCAACTCATTCTTCTATCTACTTTGTAGACCGCAAGAGAAATGGACTGGTTTGCAAGCCGAAAGGGTGGAGCACGAAAGGAGGTGGAGGGGAAAGATGCTACGCTATGGCACTACATCCCGAGCTTCAATGCCGAGACGCTTCGCGTGATTCACAAGCTGAATTTTTGAAGTGCAGAGCCCTAAGCGCCATCCTGTCTGAAGCCCCTATAGCCCAAAATGCCCATAAATGTATTCTTGTAAATAGGGAAGCAGCTATATCTATAGCTTTGGTGATAAAAGTGCAGGGTCTTTCCTAGGATTTTGTGGCCTTAGCCTTGGACAAGGCATCACTGATGCCAAAGAGATAGCCGAACGCATTGGTGACAAACCATCAGTAAAGACTCTCACCCACGAGGCTTTCACCAAGCTCATCAAGCAAGTTGGCTAGATCCAATGTACTCATTTGCCTTTTGTGAAAATCAAACAATTAATGACATTAAGATGTTTTTCGAGCTGCTTTTAAGTTTTATCTTCTTGATGTGTTTATATGTTGTTGTCGTGTCCTGTCATGATGTTTCAATCAATTTTTGTGAACGCTCGTCTGCCACCACCCGTCCGACTTTGGCTCGACTCAACGGGCCGATTTCTCCTGCGTATGGCCCCAAAAGGGTAGATTAGATGTGCGGGGTGCGCCGGGGCCGACGGCGGGGGGGGGGGGGGGGGGGCGGTGGTCGCGCCATGGAACCTGGTCAAACAGGCAAAAGTCGCTCCGTGGCACACAGGTTCCACGGCGCGACCACCGACCCCCCCCCCCCCCGTCGGCCCCGGCGCACCCCGCACATCTGATCTACCCTTTTGGGGCCATACGCAGGAGAAATCGGCCCGTCTCGAGTCGAGCCAAAGTCGGACGGGTGGTGGCAGACGAGCGTTCACATGAGGTTGAATGTACGTAGCGACAACAATTACATGCAAAAGACTACAATTACCTTGACAAGACGACAATCACTTGCAATAGAAAATAATTTTTTTGAAAATAGACATGGTTTTTCATTAATCAAATTGAGATTACAAAACACGGATTTGTTGCATTACAAAGGCTTCCCCTATCTAGTGAAAGAGAGCGTCCTCTCCACGGATACGCCTAGCTAGACGAAGATCAGATGGCTTCAAAGTGACATGTTTTGCATGCACCATGCACAAAACCGTGTCTTGGAAAAGCGAAACCAAAATATCCTCGGCACCTTGTTGCAGAGCGCCTAGTGTCACCGCTTGCACACGATTGACATCCCGGCGTTGGTCGTGGATAATCTCTTTGACGAGACGTCCAAAAGGTGCCTTCAGAATAATTGGTGTGCAGGTCTTCTGATATTTGCGAATTTCTCTAAGGGCAACTATCCCTGGTCTCCACCTTTGCTTCTTCTGCGTTGTTGGGGGCGGTGGTGCTTGCGCGTCCAAGCTGGCGTGTCATTTTTGAACTTTTGTCGCTGCTCTTGGAAGTTATCGGAAGGGGGTTCTGTGCGTTTAGGAATGGTTTTCCCCTTCTTAGCCTTTGCAGGTGTTGGAGTTTTCTTTGCCTTTGCAGATGGAGTCTTCTGAGCTGCTCTCTGCTCTGCCTCCTTCCTTACTCGCTCCTCTTCATCTTTCCTTTCTTTTTCCTCACGAAGCCTCCGTGTGTTTGCTGCCCTGACTTCTCGTTCAAGCTTCTGTCTCTTATTTTCTACTTCCTCAGCTGAGAGTTTTCTCTTTCCTTTACCAAGTGCACGAGCCAAGACTCTGTCTAGCATTGCATTGAGAATCCTATTACTCGGCAGGTGCTCCCTTTCTACTGTGTCTTCATTTCTCCTCTTTGTATATTCTGCTCGAAGACTTTGTATAGCCGCTTCCAAAATTGTGTCATCTTCGTATCCGGCCATTTGCAGGTCAGCAACAAATCTGCGAGCTTTGCTGTTAAGCCAATCCTCCTCCACAGCAAAGAATGCTAATCTTCTCTCGTTGCTTGCGGCGGCCTGAGCTTCTTCTATAGCCTTCTTATCTGCCTCCGCCTTCCTAACTGCCTCGTCTTCTTCCGCCTTCTTGGCAGCCTCATCCTCCTGTGCTTTCTTTGCTGCCTCGTCCTCCTCCTGTGTTTTGACAGTCTCTTCGGCTTCTTTTCTTGCTCTCTCAGCTGCCTCCATGCCCTCTGCTTCTTTCTGTAATCTCTCCGCTTCTTGGCGTTCCTTGGGCTTCTTGGGCCTCTCGCTCAAGCCTCACACGCTCACCTTCCAGATCCATTTGGGCTTGTGGGTAAATGTTTGGGATTTCAGTTCTATGTGCCACCGAAAGGGCCCAAGGTCTTTGAAAATGTCATCCTGCGTATTGGAGGGAGGATCATTTGGGGGCTCCATGTGCGTGAGATATTAGTGCACGATCGAGAGAGAGAGAGAGAGAGAGCGCGCGAGAGAGAGTCAAAAAAAAGTCAATTTATAATGAACGCGCCAAAAAGTGGCGAACAAGAATTATTGGGTGGGTAACCACACGCGGCCATTTCTTAGTCGACCACTGTGCCATTGCCTCGCTCTTTCACGTGCCATTGACGCATTGCACCCTTCTCTTTCGCCTTGCACCTACCACCTTCATGATTTTGCGCCTCAAAGACAAATTTTTGGCTCGCTTTTGGGCCTTTCTCCCAGTAAGTGCACGGTAAAACCAATTGAACATTTCTTGAAACGCATTGCTGCGAACCTTGCCACCGCCATGACCCGTGTTCTTAAAATAGGCCGCCTTGGCTTGGTAATGTGATCGTTCCATGCCTTGGTTGCTCCAGAGTGCAAGAGACCCATATTCATCTAGAAAGAAGGAACTGTGCGCATAGAGAATATGCATGTAGTGTGTTATATGAGTTTCCCCCAAGCATCAATCATTTCTTCTGTGAATCTGTCAATCAAAGTCTTGAATGTATCTATCTCTGCTTCATCAAGATACGGGCGCTCAAGAAGCCTCATCATCTCATCACAAGCTTCCCACACATGTGCACGCTTCAATCCTAGTGTCGCCTCATTGCCTCGATAGGTTGTTACATCACAAATCTGCTTCCATAATTCAAAATGTGTATGGCTTTGAGCCTCACCATAGTTTGAGAGCAGGTGTCTTGCTTTTGCACCACCCATACATATCTTATTAGGGTTATCTTGGGTACTTGATGGGTTTTTGCGATCCTTAGAGAGGGTGGCAGCACCTGTGTGAAGCCCCACGGCGGATGATAAAACAACTTCAAGCTCTTGGATGCCCTGTTCTCGCCGTGACTCTGGCTCCATGTTCCAAGCATAATTGATGTGGAGCATCAACAATTTGTCCATAATTCTAAGTCTTGCGTGCAAGGTACACACTGGAATTGAAAGAATAGGGTTCCAAGTAGCATCCTCCTCTGCGCGAGATGGTGCCTTGCTTTGATTGCAGCTCATAATTCCATTGAGCCAGACGTGCATACCCTTCCCTTTTTGTAATTGATTTGAGCCCTTTGCACTTGCCTGCTTTACGACCTTTCACCTTGGTTGCTTGTTTGGCCTTCCCCACTGCCACACTTGGCATCCTTGGATGACAACAAAAGATGCATGGAAACAAAGTGTTAGCACCGCTTTTAGTTCCCAACATGCATTTGAGGGTCTTGAGATCACCACCAAGGTGCCACTCTATTTCAAAGTGACCAGTGCCAGGCACATGCAAGACTTCACCATTTGATTGCCTGTGTATCACTCCTTGAATACCTGTACGGGTGAAGTACCACCTCAGACTGTCATGGTCCTCATGCGGAAGGGTCCATGCCACCTGCCACCATATGTTCTTCTCAGACTGCACTCCAAAGTAATCTTGCTTGCGTCGCTTTGTGTGCAAGTTATTCTCCGCATCACCTGTTTCATCTTCGCCGTCTAAGCTCTTTCGCTTCAATGCCCTGCTCATGAGTGTCAGCAGACTTGTACGTTCCACCCTTTGGCCCTTTACAACCTGACATTCATCCAATTTGAGGACAAATATAGCCTTTCCATCCGTCTCCTCTAATGTCATATCATAAAACTGAATCATAGCTCGTTGAAGTGCCTCCACCTCGACATAAACATTGTTAAACTTGTTGTAAGCAAAATCTTTTGAATTTGACATTGGCATGCTACCATCCACCCATCTGTAGTAGCCGCCTAGCAAGTCGGCAATATTTTTGTTTGCTGACTTCCTTGCCATAACTATACTATATGGTGTTGGAAGTATAGATTGTGTCATTCCTTTGCCTCGTAGACGTGCTGTGATGCAAGTATACAAAGCCCTGTATCCCTTATCACTGATACCTGCTGTGTCGCACACAGTGAGCATGTCAACGGGACTGACAATCTGCTCGAATTCCTTGAGAAAATACTTTTGAATCCTGTCACACAACGCACCATTTACTGCATTGGTTATCATATTGATTACTTTCTGCTCTGGAATAATGTGCTCAAGGATAGACGACTCAGTATTGGAACAACCTAATATTGCTTTAGCACATTCCCTGGACATCACATAGTTCAGAGTCAATGACATAACTATATGAAAAAAGAATGTAATGCTAGTTTTGAAGCTGTGATTATCTTGTTTGACGCACACGTCGCTTGCGAGCCCCCCCATCTTTGGAAAGAAGACTCAGAGGCTTGCGCTTTCGCTGCCTTACATTATATCCCACGAGGAGGTGAGTGAAATGATCGACATGTCGGCGAAGGTTCCGAGTTGAGTTTCAAAGACGGAGATAGTTCTCTATAGCTCGATCCCTGCCTTCCACACCTTCATCAAGCTTCATCTTCTGCTCTGCATCCTCCTTCTCTAGATCCTTGACTCGAGCCAGCATATGTTCCTTTGTGGCCATGAAAGTTGACGCACATTCTTCCTTTTCTGCCTTGCATAATTTTAGAAGCTTCCTGAGGTGATTTTGATTTGAGAGTTCCTGCAAGTACAAAGAATAGAGCCTCTGACAGTACCCTAAGAAACCATTATAACCATCACACCCAAGAAGCGTACGACCTGCGTGATATTACGAAAAGGGGGAGGTGCACCAGTCTATGGATCAAGGGGATAAATGCTTCCATCAGTCCAAAGATCAATGGCTTTTGCACCTTGAAGTCGTAGCACCTCAGCAGGAATACATCCCTTCATTCGATTACTTCGCATTGTGGCATACTCCTTGTCTAAGTCCACGTGCAAGCGAAACTTTGATTGCTTGTTGGTGATGTCCCGTAGAGCCATTGTACCTAGCAAATGGAGATGGAGATGTAGATGGATACAAAGATGGAAATGTGGATGGTGATGGAGATGATGGAGATGGAGGATGGAGGTGGAGGATGGAAATGTGGATGGTGATGGAGGTGGAGGATGGAAATGTGGATGGTGATGGAGGAGATGAAGATGGAGATGGTGATGGAGATGGAGGTGGAGGAGATGCAAATGGATACAGAGATGGAAATGGAGGCCTTGAGGAGATAGATATGGAGAGCTTGCTAGTGATGGAGATGGAGAGCTTCAGCTTGCAAGGATGTGTAGATCTGTACCTTCACAGGAGGGGATGGTGAGCTCTTCCATGAGAGCTGGTGGAGAGGATGATAGATATGGAGAGCTTGCTAGTGATGGAGATGGAGAGCTTCAGCTTGCAAGGATGTGTAGATCTGTACCTTCACAAGAGGGGATGGTGAGCTCTTCCTCCATGAGAGCTGGTGGAGAGGATGATGTAGTAGGAGGTCCAGATCTGCAGGCCATGGCTCCTAGAGAGAGAAAAAGAAGCCCTTACCCAAGTAAAACACCCTAAACGCGTTTTAGAGAGAGAGTGTAGAGAGAGAGTGGGATCTGCAACACCTCCAAAAAGGGAGGGAACAAAGTGACGAAAATTTTCAAACATTCTTTGTGAAAGGTACTTCACTACAAGACAAAAAGGCAGTTAGGTCCATATTCCTTCCCAAGGATAGAAGATCTAATGATTAGATCACCTTTTGGCCTATTTTCTTTTTTGTAGAAAAGGAAAAATGCATTTTTAGGCCTAGGCCACTAGCTTGGTCAAAGCTTGATTAGCATTTTAAGCATTTCACTAAGTGTCCAAATAAAAGGGCCCAAGAAGACCCCAAACAAGTCCTAATGCTTTGGATTTGTGGCTTCTCTATTTCTTCATGCAGACAAAGAGGACTACACAAAGGATGAACTGGAAGTTCAAAAGGGTCAAAACGTTTCATAAGCTTCACAGAGATTAAATCTGATGATGAGGTTATGGACCTAGTTTTCGGTGATTAGGAGAGCCTTCTAAGCACAGGTTTTGATGTGGCAGAGTTTAAGGCATCCATTGTTATTGATGAGGGATCATCTTTGCATGGAGAACACTTGAAATCAAACTTCGTCCTCCCTGGGCTACCCTCCTTTCTTATTAATGGCAAGAATTTTATTCTGCTCTCCCATATACAAAAGCTTTAAAATTTAAGGGAGGATTATTGCCTTGCCATTATAGCAGATGGTTGTGAAGCTGCCAGGGGTATACTCGATGTGGAAAATGAACATAAAGAGGAGTTTTTGAAGTTGGACACTGAGGTGATAGAGAACTTCATTGAAGCCCCTTGAGCCATGTCATTGTGCTTTCAAAAAGCCAAGGAGACTGAATCTTCTCTTCCCACAGAGCTAGAATTTCAAAGTCTTCAAAGAGGAGATAGGAATTACTAAAATTGGAAGAGAGCCCTTGCCCACCCTTGATCAAGAAAATAAAGAAGGCTCCATCAACCTTTGGGATGCATCCAAGTTGGAAGAGGATGAGAACCATAAGGTAATTTATCTGTTCTTGAGTGAGTGAATTTATGTGATTTATGGTATTGACTGAATTTATGTGAAAGCTAAATTCTTTGTTTAATGCAGATTGAGCTTGATGATGCCGATGGTTTCCTTGGACGTGGAGGTGTTGTCCGTGCAAGAGTTGGCCAAGATGCTGCTCTTGCACACTACATCCCACCTATCGACAAAGAAATATTTATTGTCTACCACAGCAAATATTCTAGTGATGCTGAAATTCCACCTCTCACACTCAAGGCACTATCTAGATATATAGGCTATTCTTTTATCCCTTACAATACACATAAGGTCATGCTGATAGAGAAGTGTGCTGCTATTCATATCTTTGGATACGATACAGGATTTTGGCCTTCCAGAACCAGATACTTCCTTTGTTATTCTAGCTATGCTCTAGGTGCCAAACTAGAAGATATAAATACACTCAAGGGTTATAGTCGTAAGAAGTTTTTGCATTATAGAGGAAAAATGCCTAGTGAAGAGGAAGAGCAACTAGAGAAGAGACTCAAGAGCAGTTAATTATCTTGTCATTGTAAATATTTTTGTGTAAGATCATCGTAGCACCACTACGGGCGCTACCACAGGGAGGGGACGGCCCACAGAGCAAGAATGGGGATTGCCCCTCATTCCCTAGGCTATATAGTGTGTGGCCTGCCGTCCACACTAGCCTGGCCACCCATGACTCCGCATGGGCGTCCTCTCCCACTGAACCCCAGATGGTCACATCCTCGGCCATCTGGTCTACCATTGGTCATCACAGGCATTACAGCCTATGTGACATTACTCCCCCCTTAAGAAGAGTTTTCGTCCTCGAAAACAAACTGGGAAAACCTCTTAGAAATTGCACTACGGCATTCCCAAGTAGCTGCCTCCTCATCCCTGTCTGTGCATTTAACAAGTACCTCCTGGTACACTTTATGTCAGGTTTGTCTGTCACGATACCCTAGAATCTTTTCAGGTTCATGTGGTATCTTTGGTGGCTCTATCAAGTCCACCAAAATCTCTGGAGAATTTGCGTTCTCTAACCCATGAACTGATTTCTTCAGTTTACTGACATGGAAGATAGGATGGACTTGAGAACTCTCTGGTAACTCAAGTTTATATACTACATCCGCAATCTTCTTAAGGATTTTAAAAGGACCACAATATCTCGAAGAAAGTTTATCACACTTTCCCGTTTTCATGGTTTCTGAGTGGGCAGGAACCTTGAGGAATACAAAGTCATCTTCTGCAAAGGTCACCTTTCTACATCCTTTATCCGCATAAGTTTTAGCGTGCGATCCTGAGCGCTACGAATGCTCTCACGTGCGGCTCTGAGCATATCATTCATATCTTCAAGGAAATCCTTGGATAGATTGAATCTTCTCCTTTTCTAGGCCTACAGCCATCGGAGATCTCGGCTGGAATCCATACATTAACATGAATGGTGTAAATCGAGTCGCTGAGTGTTTGGAGCTGTTATAGGCAAACTCCAATAAGGGCAAGTACTCTTCCCAATTAGATTGCTTCTTACTAACATAAGAACGCAACGTATCCTCTAGAATTTGGTTAACTCTTTCAGTTTGACCATCAGACTACTCCAGATGATCTGCCGTACTCATACTCAGAGTAGTATCCAACTTTTTGAAGACTTCCCTCCAAAAATGACTGTTGAACTTTCTATCTCTATTCGCCGACACTATATCTGCGAGGCAAGTAGGCCATATAGTTTGTAGAGATGTTCAATAAAGAGTTTTGCCAACTTTGGCGTTTTAACCGTTTTCTTCGTGGGGGCGATAAACTTTGCCATTTTAGTTAACCTGTCCACTACCACCCACACCGAGTCATTCCCTTGTCTCGTCTTGGGTAAACTGGTAATGAAATCCATGGAAATGCTTTCCCATTTCCCCTGAGGAATCTCTAGCAGATGGAGTAGTCCTCCAACCTTAAGACGTTTGTGTTTATTGACCTAGCACTTATTGCATTTCAGCACATAATTCTGGACGTCCTTAAACAAACTAGGCCAATAAAACTATCTTTTTACTAGTGCATAGGTCTTCTGAATCCCGGGATGACCCGCACTTGGACTATCATGACTTTCTTTAAGAATTTGGGCCCGAAAGTCACCAATAGTTTGTACACATACTCTACCCTTGTAGAGTAAGTACTCGTTGTCAATGGAGTAATTAGCATATTTCTCCCCCCGATGAAGTTTATCACTCCCCTTTGAAGTCGTGGCAGTCAAGGGTGATGAAGGGCCTACGTCAGAGCTCTCCGGCTCCAAACTATACCCAGAAGACACGACTAGTCTCTCCGGACTAACTCTGGCTTCCCTTCCCATTGCACCTTTGGCCAGTCTCTCTAGACTAGCAATCCGTGCCAACAAGGGAGGTGGTCGCGTCTGTGAAGAAGTGCGTACGCGTACAGCGCGCTAGACCTCTGTAAAAGATGGATTGTGCTCACATAAACCATGTAGTGACTCCAAGAAATCATTCTTGAAGACTGTAAAACTAAGTTCATTAATTTGTGGCATGCGACTAAGTGCATCTGCCACCACGTTATACTCACCTTTCTGGTAATGTATCTAAAGGTCAAACTCCTGTAGAATCTCCGCCTACCGAGCTTTTCTACCCTTCAATTTACTTTGACTAGAAAGCTATTTCAGACTTTCATGGTCCGTCCAGACCTCAAAAGAAGCACCATTTAAATAGTGTCTCCACTTTTTCAGTGCATGAATTATTGCTAGTAACTCTCGCTCGTAAGCCGAGTAGTTACGCTGTGCACGATCTAACTTTTTACTCTCAAATACAATTGGGCGTCCCCTTTGCATAAGTACGGCCCCAATGGCCTCATTACTAGCATCTGTTTCCAAGACAAACGGCTCATTTAGATCGATAATAGTCAAAATAGGTGCAGCTCTGCTGCTATGGTCACCTTGAGCTTATCAAAGCTCTTTTATTGGGCTTTCCCCCAACTAATGTTTTGAGTTTTTGACCCTAACTGGTCAGTCATCAACGGGATTGCGATCTTCGCGTAGTCCTTCACATATTGTCGATAGTAGAACCCCGACATGCCAAGAAAAATTTGCAGTTCCTCGAGATTCTTCGACGCTGGCCATTTAAGAATAGCCTCTACTTTTTCTGGCTCCATCCATGTACCATCGGCGGATATAATATGGCCAAGGTAGTGAATTTCTATTTCAAAAAATTCACATTTGCTCTTCTTTGCAAATAGTTTGTGCTCTCGCAAACAACTCGAACACTAGACGCAAATGCTCTATGTGTTTTTTCTGTGTCTTACTGTACACAAGAATATCATCTAGGAAAACTACTATAAATTTTTCCAAATATGGACGTAAAATGCTATCCATCAGCGTCATAAACGTCGCTGGAGTATTGGTTAACCCAAATGGCATAACCAAAAACTTAAAATGCCTGAAACGGGTCCTAAATGCTATCTTCACAACATCTTCTGCTTTAATTCTAACCTGATGATACCCTGATCTCAGGTCTACTTTTGTAAAGTATCTCGATCCATCGAGTTGATCAAACAACTCATCCATGCATGTCTATGCACATCCGCATAGATCTGTCTTTCTTCTTTACCAAAAGAATAGGCGATGCCCACGGACTTGAACTAGGCCAAATAAAGCCTTTGTTCAAATATTCCGTCAATTGTTTTTCCACCTGTTGTGCCTCGGAGTGGCTTAATCTATAAGAAAGTTTGCTTATAGGTTTTGATCCTGGCATAACTTCGATGCCATGGTCTACTTCTCTAGATGGTGGTAAGCCATTTGGCAAATCATCAGGAAAAACATCTTGAAATTCCTTTAATAAATTCATTAAAGTATCTATGTACTTTTTCTTTAATGTCTCTTTCACCTTGGATTTTTTCTTGTTTGAATCGCATACATGCCAAACAGGGTTTTCAAATAGTGGGTCGCGCGTCCAAGGCTATTTTGTTTTCCTTGTTTGTCTATGCAAACATCATCTACAGTTTCATCTACGGTAACAGAATTTAAAAGAGGGTAACAAGCATATACCTCTGCTATCTGGCCTCTGCGGACCGCTGTGCACAGCTCCATGGAGGAAATAAGTGGTGTGGCGGGGACCGTACAGTCGCCCTGCAGGGTAATGGACTCTACCTCCATGCTCAAAACCTAGCGTATTATGTAGGTAACTCCGAGCTAGACTAGGGCCCAAGCCATACAGCCACTCCCTGCCTAGATATACGTCTGCTCTGGCTAAGTGCATGACCTGAAAGTCAAGCGGAGCCTCGTAGTCCTGCATAGATAACGGGACCCCCAATACTACGATATTCCATACCTTTTTGTCATACCCGTTGGCTAGGCTAGCAGTATACTCATGATCTGTCAACCCCAACTTCTTGACTAACGAGTAGTTCAAGAAGTTGTGGCTAGCTCCATCATCGATAAAAACTATGACTCTACGGCCACCTATGGTGCCATACATGCGCACCATGTCATGCGGACCTACAGTAGGCTGCCACATCGCTGGTGTCACCGAACAAGCATGATGCTCATCACAATGACACATTATCACCTCTCTGAACTCTGCGGAACTGAGAGGGAGTCTCTGCACTGTATGCAAGTGCCTAGAGGATTTACCATCTCTTTTGGGCTCGTTGTGCCGCTCGTGTTAGCTTTAAGCTTTAGACACTCAGCCTTCGTGTGCCCTACATCGTTGCAATTAAAGAAGCGGTTTTCCTTTCGTGCTTTAATATACTCCTCTTTTTTTGGACTTCACTGTCTCTTTTCTTCCTGGATGGTCACGGTTTTTTAGACCAATGACCACCCTGTCCTCCCTAGTCCATCCTATCCCCCTGCTTATCGCTGCGGAACCCTTTTCTTTTAAGGCTTGACCTCCTCTTCTCACTACCCTCGGCCCTGCTTGAACCACCATGCGCACTACGGCGCTTGATGTCATCAAATATCTTTGCATACTTAATTGCCTCTGCTAAGTCTTTAGGCTGTAAGGGCTCTACGTACTCAAGGTAATCATCTTTGAGGCCTCTTTTAAAGCCTCGCAATGTTTGGAATGCATCGATCCCCTTTATCTTGAGTACTATCTCCCTATAGTCAGGGATTTGTTCTCTCGAGCACTTGTCCCATAACTCCTAGCTTCTCTCCGCCTCATTAACATGCAAAAACTCTTTTTGAAACATCATTTCAAACTCCGTCCAAGTGTGGCAGGACGAGTTGTCAAACTCATCCACCACTTGTATGCTTTGTTGGTTAATGAGAGGCTAGCCTCTATGGGCTATAGGCTGCTGTCGTAGCCCATAGAGGCTATAGGCTAGCCTCTATGGGCTATAGGCTGCTGTCGTAGCCCGTGCAAGTCTGACCACTTCGCTAGAAACATGTTGACCGAGTCCTTGTTTCTCTCCTTCTCCTCACCACCAAAACTAGGCGGCTTCGAGTATTTCAATAACGACGAAGCTGTCTCTACGGACGGCCCCGCAGGCACATCGGCCCCTGTACTCTTGTAACCACTGGCGAGGCTACGCTCACCTGTGCTATAGGAGCTCGTCTATCATGAGGAGTCGGAGTACTAGCCGAGGCGGCTGTCAGTGCGTCTAACTGTGTGAAGATGCTCTGTAGCATCGTGACTAAGTCTGGAGTTTACCCATATTGTTCAGTTTTGCATTAAAATATTTAAAAAGTTCACTAGAGAGCTCCGTCTCTTTGTCAGGATGTCAGCAGGGTCCAATAGGTCATAATCGTCGTCGTCATATTCCAAGAGGTCCTCCTCAGTCCCCTCAGCAACGTTGGTGTTCATGTCATTTGGCTCATCGGCCAGAAAGGGGTCATCTGCTACTGCGGGTCGCTCCGAGCTCACTAGGTCATCCTAAGGTGGGGTCAACAGATGAGGAGGGCGCTGGTAGATCATGCGTGATCGATGAGCGCACTCTGGACCGGACAACGGTCAGGCATATATGGCCTCACAATTCAAACCCGCGACCAAGGACAAGAGACCTGAAAACCCTCTGGCCTCTGGCTCACCACCCAGCCCCACAGAGGAAGAATAGGGATTGCCCCTCATTCCCCAGGCTATATAGTGTGTGGCCTGCCGTCCATACTAACCTGGCCACCCATGACTTCGCATGGGCGTCCTCTCCCACTGAACCCCGGATAGCCACGTCCTCGGCCATCTGGTCTGTGCCGTCGGTCACAGGTGTTACAGCCTACGTGACATTTTGTTATATCTTTTATGTAATGAAATGATATGAATAAGTTTTAATTAAGCAAAAATGTTTACAACACTTCAAAATGTTATAAATTTCACATACAAAATTTCGTTACACTAAATCCAAATTCTTCCTTCTCGTCTTCTTGATGATCTCCATGCCGCATGTCGTGTTAGTCCTGTGTTAGCTTTCCACTTCAGTGATCTCCTCATTTTGGCTTGATTTTGTGCTACCTTTGCTAAATCACTCGTACGAGCCTTTTCCATTGACAGTTTTCACCCAAAAGTATATCTATAGAACCAATTGAACATTTCTTTGAGGTAATTTGTACGAGTCTTTCCTTCTCCATGTCGGGTGTTTTTGAAATATACTCCTCTAGCTCGATAGTGAGATTTTTCCATTCCTTGGGTGTTCCACATGTCAAGAGAACCATATTCATTCATGAAGTATGCACCATGTGCATACAAAATGTGCTGCAAGAAAACAGGACCAATTCAGAAGCTATAATTTATACCTTATAATCATTTCAAATTGATGACGAGTAGAAAGAAACTCGTTTACCATGTAATGCGTAATGTTGGTATCACCCCATGTATCGACCATGGCTTTTGTAAAATTTTAAAGCTCTTCTTGAAATTTTTGGTGCTCCTCTACAGTCGTCCTACTTTTTCTCATTAATTTAACCATCTTATTGAAGTCTAACCAAACCTTTTCACGTAGAACTACAAGGCTTAGGTTGGTGTAGTCAAACGTTGTGGATTTACACAAATCCTTCCACAAGTCCCAGGACTTTGAGTTCTTTACTTTTTTTGGCCTCTCTAGAAAATGTCTTGCCTTATATCCACTCATTGACACCTGTTGGGCTACTTCATGATTTATGCCAGAGGTCTTCTTGTTAACAGTAATCTGTACATTGCCACCATGGCACCCAATTGAGTTCAGTAGTTCCTCTACTTTTTGAAGAGCTTCATGTTGTCTTTCCTTGCCTTGCATAGTAAATGCATAATTAACGTGACACTTGAGCAGACGATTAAACACACGCATTGCATGAATGCATGCAAAGTAAAAAAGTGGACATTCTTCAGTTCGAATGGAATTACAGGATTCCATTTGGGGTGTTAGCAGACAAGACACCACCAACCCAATTGCCAGCATTATCATCCCCCCACTGTGTCATTGTCATCATCTTGATTATCTAGCTTCCTCTTCCTTCTTGCCTTCTTCTGTTTCTTTTCCCTCACCATTCTCATGCACTATGGACAAGGATTTGGGGTGTTAGCACCTTGACAATGTGGACACCCAAGAAGGCACTTTATTATCTTTAAGTCACCTCCTAAATACTAGTCTATTGTATAAGTGCCCTTACCCTCCACTCTAATTTTTCCCCCTGAATCTGTGCTTTAATGACATTGGTAATCCATGGTATCCTATCAAACATCCAAGCCAGCACTTCATGTGTCTCCTTTGGTACTTCAAAAATGCCCCCAAGCCACCATATCTCTCTCTCTCAGATTGGACACTAAAAGAGGGAAAACTTAACTTGCAAACCCTCTCCCTATTGCTCATCTGATTGTTTAGGTTTTCATTAGAACCTTCCAAAGGTAACTCAGTCTCCTCAGTCATGTTGATCTCACTCTTTGTTGCATATGCCATTGCCTTATTCATAATAAGTGTGATACTCATTCGTTTCTAACCTCTTGCCTTTCACAATCTGACACTCATCCACTTTCATCACAAAACTTACCTTGTCACCTTACATGACAAACAAAAGTAGATAAGTTTTAGTACTTGAAAGATTTTTTTATTAGCTCACAAAGAATGTAAAAAGATACTTACATTGTTTAGGTAGTCCATAGAATAAGATCATAGCTCTCTGAAAATGTTATCGATCAACAAATATATTGTTGAACTCATTGTAGGGATACATAATCTTACCATTTGTGCTTTGCTTTTTCTCCCAAGATCCAATGGTGGTCAATGTATCATTGATGCAATAGTACTCTCCAATTTTGCATTTCACATCATCATTGCATGTCCTCTTTGCTAATCTTATCTTTTTAGGGACAGGAAAAAAATTCCTTGTGATGCCTTGTTTGCAGAGTGTTTCTCTTAGCAATTGATGGAGGTCTTGATATATCCTTTTGTGCTAATGCCCACCTTATCACATGCATTCTGAATCTCCTCAACGCTTAGTAGATTGGTAATGTCATCCATTATCTCATTTGTGAGTACCAGACGTGTCTTCTTGTGGAGTGGGTCTCGAACGATGGTGGAAAGAATGTCACGCCTTCTCACACAACTACGTAATATTTCTCCAAAATCTTGAGGACCATTATCACACATGCTTCTTTCAAAAATTTCCTATCACAAACCAATAAAGATTACCAAAAAACCTTAATCTATTGCTTATAACAACCACAACAACCAAAATTACCTTAATCAAAATCACTTACAACAATAATAGCCAAAGAACAAAAAACAAACCTTACTGCATGGATTCTTCGCTTGCGAGCACCACCACCAAGTGCAAGTTTTTGAACGTTATTGATTGTCCTCTTTCGCTCTCTTGCTCCCATGGTGGTTCTCTTCATGTGGCGAGAGATTGTGTCTTGTAGCTTCATAACACAAGCCTCTTTCTCTTTGTCTCTTTTCTCTAGCTCTACAATATTATTTTGTGCATCTTGTAGTTCATGTTGCGCACTACTCAAAGTGCTTTTTAAGCTTTGTGTTTGTGAGCGGAGAAATTGGACTCTCCATGCATCGCTCATGCTTAACCTTCTACAATACCCAAGTAGCCCATTCTCACCCTCTCCAACAAACTGAATAAATGAAGGGAGATCAATGAAGGGTGGAGGACAATGCGAAGAAGGATCATTAGGATATAAATATCCATCAATCCAAAGATCCACATTAGTCTGACCCTGTTGTCTTCTTGCATGCTTCTCATGTACATTCAGATGTTCTTTCTTGATTGATGCATATTCATTAAATATGCAAATATGCAAGTCCACCTTCCACACTCTTGTTGAATCTGAAATTTCTAACATTCGAAAAATGGAAGAGACTAATCTGAAGTGACTCAGGGCTATCCTATTGTATTCACAATAGGGCTATTCTATTGTGAAGAGGGAGAGATATAAAGAGAGAGAGAGAGAGAGAGAGAGAGAGAGAGAGAGAGAGAGAGAGAGAGAGAGAGAGAGAGAGGGAGATAGACTCAGGCTACCCTATTGTATTCACAATAGGAGAAGAGAGCTTGGAAAAAAGGGAGAGAGAGAGAGAGAGAGAGAGAGAGAGAATCTTATTACAGAGGTTGGTAGGAAATATGATGAATAATAGTAATGATTGAAAGAAACAAAATGTGGAGGGAATTTCAAATATGACTATTAAAGTGGAGTAAATAAGAATGAAAGCGTAGATATCAGTGATCTTAGTAGGGGGTTTTAATAGCTAGAAAGAGAATCCTAGAGAGAATCCTAGTTCAAAAATTAGAGAGATCCCCCACTTTTAGGCCCAAAAGTAGGCGTCATTATGAGCTTTATCTCCTTAAGCCTCAATAAAATTAGTCTAATTCCTTAAAATTAGGGATCCTTACAGGGCCCTTTTTATGCTCAAATGCCACCTAATGCTATAAAATTTGCAAGAAAAGCTATGCGCACGTTGATCAGCCAAGACTATGAAGTATGTGCCTACTTGTCATTTGATTAGTGCTCTCTTTCCTTACTATTTTTTTTGTTTACTTTTTTGTATTTTTGTGACTATGAAAGAAATAAATAATGTTTAAGATGTATATAAAGTATTAATGCTATACATGTTGGGTCAATAACAGTTTTTATGGTATTCAAATTTCTAACAAGCTCCCTCTCAATGTGAACATGGTGAAATGTCAGGGAGTAAGCGAGTGTTGCAGAGGGTTTTAAATTTTCCAACAAGCTCTCTCTCGATGTGAAAATGGTGAAATGTCAGGGAGTAAGTGTTGCAGAGGGTTTTAAGGAAGATGAGACTATCTCCTTGGGTCATCACCTGTGAGTGCTTGAGAAGTGCTTACATCTAACTGAAGAAGTGGTAGTGTGCTTTCATAAGAGTGAATTTGGCTTAGGTACTCTTCATGATGTACTGACATATCTATTTCCTCTTGAGGGGGTGTTGCACTAAAGAGTTGAAGCTTAGTAGCATCAGTTGGATACTTTGATGGGTGAAGAAGCCTCTTGGAAAGGAGGTCTATGGATTTTTGAAGTTGAAGCATGGTTTGACTTTTTTACTATGATTATTATTCTCTCTATTTTCATTGGCTTCACAACTTCACATTCATCAAGTTTGAAACTTAAGGACTTCTCTAGTGTCTACCAAGGTCATTCCAAAAAATTAGACCATTGCCTTTTGTAAAATTTTCAAATCAAAGAAACTATTGTTGGTCTTATCATATCTTCTTTCTTCGTCGTTATTAAGGTAGGTGTCATTGATGTGAAAAGGTTGACCAAGCCAAGTTCTGATTTGCTCATTGAGTGCCACACGTTCTCTCCTGACATGATATGGTTTCGGAAGAAGTGTAGCCCGAATTTTGTTTTCTTTATATTTTGACTGTATTAGCTTGAAAATCTCGGAATACGTCAAGACATTTTTGTATATCAAGAGCTAACACTTGGCTTTTCTTTGTAAACTGTTCTATGAATGTTCATTGTACTTTCTTATACTTCTTATCCTTGAGCATCTAGCCTACCATCTTTGAAGATAAAAGCATGGAATATTGTCTGGCCTGCTGCTAAATCCAATTCCTTTTTTTCTTTATTTGGATGTAGGAGACACCTAAAATGAATTCATCTTGTTATAAATTTACAAGCTACGTGCACTAAATGTTGTATCATAAAAATGTAGAAGTTTATTACCTTGCATCTTGTATTTTTTTCTTGACTCCTCCACCACTTGGATTAAGTTGCTCTATGTTTCTTAGATTCCTTTTTCTTGCTCTCATGCCAACGCTTGTTGCTTTTACACGTGCAACCTGTAATTTCTTATTAAGCTCCTATATTGTTTTAGATTGAGACTCTATTTTGCACAAGAGCTATGAACTTCTTTCTTGAAGAGAGGTGTACATTTGTTGAAAATGAGTATACTCCAACTATGCTGCACAATTCAAGTCTTTTAGAACTCTATTCGATTGGCTTAGTACATTGCACAATAGCCAAGCAGTCCTTGGTGACCATCGCCAACGTATCTAATAAATGAGATTGGATTTGAGAATGAGGGTGTGCTTGAGGTTAGAGGATTATTTGGATACATAGATCCATCACACCATAGGTCTATATGCTTTGAGCCTGAAGCTCTTATTTCTTCCTTCTCTCTTCCATTGATTGAAAGCTGGGGCTGATTTCTTTTCTTCAAAGGTGCATATTCTTGTTCAAGATCAATATGCATATGATATGGCTTCCTCTTCTCTCCCATATCAACATGATAAAACTAAGTCACAATGTATCATAATGATGAGCTTGCAATAGCCTGACTTCATGAGAAATGCACTTGAATGTCTAAAATGTGGGAAAAGTCACTATAAGGGAAATCCTTCGCCAAAGAGGAAAAAACACGCTCAAAAAGTGCATTCATGAGAGCTTGTTTACTTATCAATATATATTATGCCTTTATTCCTTCGATATATATTATGCACCTATAGGACAACGGTATATTCTTAAGCATTTAAGAAGGTCTAGACCACCGTGGTGATTATCTCTCTCTACAAAAATACACAAAAGGGTTGAAAATCCTTCCTTTTTTCAATATTTGGGTCACAAAAAATAGGGTGACGTGGATTATCTTACAGGGCCCCAAAATGAGTCCCGATTTTCCCTAATGAGGAGAGGAAAAAAATAGTAGGGAAAGGAGAGAACAAGGGACCTAGAGGAGAGGCTTAAGGACTTCATTATTATACCCTTACAAAATCTAATATATGTAAAGTTTTTTTATGAAACGGTGATGGGGTATATATAGCCTACAACCAAATATATGCTAGTTCTGTTTTATATGTATATATCTACATAGCATATGCAAACCCAAAAAGTTGTACTGAACTTTGATATAATATAAGTCAACCCTATTTTTGGAAGTATATAGTGCCTTTTTTGTAACTCTTGGAACTATGTTGTGTTTTTTGTACTTGGTTCTTTTTACTAAGAAAATATATATAGTTTTAAGATATTTTTAAGCCTCAAGGTTTACAGTAGTTTTGAAGTTTCTAGTAGTGATTTTACAATTCTTTCAAAGTTCTTCATGATGCTTCTCTAATGCCTTCTTCTAAGGGTGTGTTGAAGTGGCTTACAATACTTTATAGTACCTAACAATGTTTTATGGTATTTTATAGTAGTTTACAATAATTTACAAAACTTTACAGTTCTTTACAATATTTTATAGTACTTTGCCCAACCTTACAAAACTTTACAGAACTTTAAAGTTCTTTACAATAGTACTTTAAAGTTCTTTACAATACTTTATAGTACTATATAGAGCTTTACAAAACTTTAAAGTACTTTATAGTTTTTTACAATACTTTATAGTACTTTGTTCAAAGTGGCTTATAGTAATTTATAGTTCATAGTGGCTTCTTACAGTACTTTACTAAAGAAAATTACAACGCACATTGAAGTGTAGTATATGGCAATACTGGGCAGTTACAAAAAGGAGAGGGAGGAGAAGGTACACTATAAACTGGATCACCTAACACACAAGTAAGCACGTTGATTGCATTGGTATTCAAGAATAAAGGTTACAAGTTCAATTTGTCATCACACAGCATGCTATTATAGATATTCTCATGAACCTCACTAGATAACCTGAATAGATTTGTCTTTCTTGGTACTAGTTCCATGGGAAACTTAAGGGCTTTTGTGAGTATATGAGAGCAAGAGGTTCAAGGAGGGAGTGTAGATCATTGTTGTAACCCTCAACTTATCATAGAAGTGTCCATCAACCACATGGGATCCTCTAAGAATATGATTATGCCATGCATTCTTTTGTGCAGTAGTTCTCAACCACTTTGGCTTACTACATTTCATAATGTAAAAATCTTTGTTCTTTTCCTCATCATTAACTGCAAAGTTATCTCCTACACATAATGCATCACTGCATACATGAATCACAAAAGAAAGAGAGAATTTTACATCTCAAAGCACACTTGTCTATCCCAAAATATCCATTTACGCAATGCATTGAGCATGAACCCTTCACATTCTTGTAATCCCTCTTAGTAGCTCTCTGTCCTCACCCTCCTTGATTACCCAAAAGACCCTATTCACCTCTCTTTTTGTAGATGAGCACCTCACGTGGTCTGTACTATTAAATGTGGCATCCAAAAAACCCACCACATTAGCTTCACACTTCATAGGCTAACCATTTAGCTTCAATTGCTCATGTGTAACTGCCCTCTTGATGACTACTCATGCTCCATCATCGTGCTCATCTTTTCCATGGCTTGAAGTAAAGAAGTTATGTATCATCTCAAGACCAGTGAGTTTGAAGCACCTCGCAACAAAGAAGAATGGACGCTTCACTTTAAACTATGATGCAGCTCCATCAGACCACTTCTTATGTCATCTTAGAATAAAGTCTTAATCTTAGCCACCTATCATGCAAGACAAAACAATGCTGCACAAATAGAGTGTCATGCATCTTATCATCTCTCAGAGATATAAAAATGGATGGTCTTCTCGACATCAACCAACGGCATGAGAGTATATGAGATATGAACGAGGATGGTCACCTAATTAGAATACCAGTGCATTGATTGTATTTTATTTTTCTCTTTAAATGAATATTTCATTGCAAAGTCACCTACCAGCACCACCACATCATTTGGAAACTTCAGCAAAAAAAAAATTGTTGAGCCTACCATCCATGAGATGAAGTTATGCTTGATGAAACTTGTGATGTGGTCTAAATAATGATATAAACTCATTATATTCCATCTGTTAAATTACAAGATCCTTTCTTTTCTTCATTGCTCCATCCTCATCATCAACATGGCCTATAAAAATAAGGATATAAACTCATTACATCCCATCTATTGAACTACAAGATCCTTCATTTCTCCATCCTCATCATCAACATGGCCTGTTTGTATGTCCACAAAGACTTTAAGTGAGACCAATAAGCTATTCTCATAAATATCATTGGGACATAGGCTCCATGGTAAAAAATAAGATGCCTCCATGAATATATAAGTGTAGGTGGGTTGGCAATTACTCCTAATACATAAATCTAAAATTATAGAAAATGGAGCAAATCTTTTCAAAAAATGCCTTAAAATTATCCAAAATTGGGCAAATATTTTCTAAAACCCTTCAAAACAGCCAAAATTTAGGTGAATGTTTTAAGATACCGAGAGTACTTTTTTGCACAAAAATCCCAAAGAATAGCCAATTGGCAAAGATTAGCCCCTACTTTTTTTCCTTGGGTCACATAGCATCATCCTCTTTATGCCACATTAAGTTCACATTCCATCAAAGCATTTCGGTGCATGGAACTGTGAATCTGCAATCTTTGGACATAGTATAGATTCCCAAAGAGCTGTGACATTGTTGTATACAAATTGAAGAGCTGCACATGCACTCTTACTAGTTTCTGGAACACAAATTCCATAAGTGCATGTACATGATTTCCCATGGTTCCCAAACTGGTTATGTCTCACTTGATTGAAGACATATTTAAAATACATCATTTGTACATGATATATATAACCAGTAATATGGTCCTTCAATTTGCGCACAAAGTAAGGCTTCAGGCCCTTAAATAATCTTAGAGAGATCTGCACCTATGGATGGCTATCCTAAAATCTTCTATAGAACTCCACCTGCCACCACACAGGATGACAAAATATATTATTACACATTAGGGTTTAAAGTGCTATTTTGGGTTACTTAATATTGCAGCATAACAGTACTGAAAATTACTTTTGAGGTGCATACAATACTGAAAGGTATTTTTGAGTATTTTTGAAAGCTATGGAGTAATTTGAAGCAATTTAGAGTGCTTTGGACTACTTTTTAGTATTATTTTAAAGTTCTTGGAAATACTGAAAAGGTATTCACCTTCTTACTGCTGCTACAAGGCACTCAAAAGAACTTGACCTTGAAAATGATTTGATATTGCTCTTTTAAAGTAATAAACAATACTCAAAGGTAGGAAAACTGTAATTGATAGTAGAAAAATGATTTGGCAATACTCTTTTAAAGTACCTAGCAGTACTTAAAGGTATTGTAAAGTACCTTGGAGTGCTTTAGTATATTTTTTTGTAGTACTTAACAGTTATAAAGGTTCTATTAAGTATCTTTTAGATTACGTAGTAATGTTGAAGATACAATTAAGTATATTTATGAGAACTTAATAGTATTGAAGGTATGATTAAGTATCTTAAGGAGTACTTAACAGCACTGAAGACATAGTTAAGTATCTTTTTAGTACTTATTAGTGTTAAAGGTATATTTAAGATCTTTTAGAGTACTTAACACCATTGAAGGTACAATTAAGTATCTTTTTGGAGTACTTAATAGTATTGAAGGTACAATTAAGCATCTTTTTAGTACTGTTAAGTTTTTCTACTCTTTGTAAGTTCTTAACAGTACTGAAAAGGACTTCACGTCACTGCAAGGTATTTTCGAGTACTGAAAAGGACTTGATCTTTCTACAAGTTACATGATAGAACAAAAAATATAGCCACATTACTATTGAGATTCAAGCTCGATGTCAGTGTGAGCCAGCTGTGCTATGTGCTGGCAGATTAGGTAGGAACATGTGTGAGACATAAATGACCACGTGTTCAGCTGGTCATAGTGTGTGGACATTAGCTAAGGTTAGATATGTGTGGACACAACTCATAGTGTTGTGTGTATTATGGATTATGGCATTATGCATTATGTGAGAAGGGAGATGGCTTCCCTCTATGGTTAGGGTTTGTAATATACATTAGGGTTTGCTCCTGTGTGTGTGTTTCCTCCCCCTCAACCATTCTTTCAACATGGTATCAGAGCCTTGTGCCGTTTATTAGGGTTTATGAGTGAGTGAGTGAAGAGGGAGAAGAAGCTGTGAAGAGAAGCTCTGAAGCTTGCCATTGAAGTTGTGAAGCTTGGAGCACACCAATTACTATCAGATCTGAGAGCTTGGCCTATCGGGTAAGGTCTTCTAAACATCCTTGAGTGGATTGCAGGTGATTCAAGCAAAAACAAAGCAAGTTTAGAGCAACTCAAAGTAAAGCAAATTTCTGGTTTTTGAAAGCTTTCCATTAAAGCTTGGAAACACTGATGTATGGTGGAAATACATGCAAATCTCGCAAAAGACACATGTATTTGACAAGAAGGAATGTATTGGCAACTCGTATGCAAGCCCTATACTGATTTTGGAGCAATTTGAATGCATTTGAATGAGTGGCATTTACTGGTTTTTGAGCTCTCACAAAGCATGAAAAAGGAGTCAAAAATTGATGCATTTGGAGCGTGTTTTTGGCAAAAATCCAAGCATTGACTGGTTGCACACATACCCAAGTGTGTTGGGGACTTAAATACCTCATTAATTAACAATTAAATCACTCCCAAATCCCTCAAATATAGGCGGCACAGACTGCACAGAGAAAACAGAGCAGATTTTAGATATAATTGAAGCAAGGAGATCGATTTCTACTTGGTTGTTTGATAACTTCCACAATTGCTTTAGCAATTGGTTGCTATACACATTGGAGAAGAGGGCTACATGGTTGGTTTGATCAATTATGCCTAATTGAGCTGGGAATGAGCTGATTAAAAACCCTATCCATTGGTTGCAGAGAAATAGAGCAATTTTAATTGAGCAATTAATCTTTCGTCTTCAACAATTGGACAAATTCCTCTTACATGGAGTTATTGGACCCTATTTCTAAGCTAATGAATGCCTAGTTTCTCAATCTAGACAAATATTGAAGAAATTAGAGCCATTTTACTACTGGTTTTTCTAGTTTTTCCCAAAACAGAGAAAGGGGTTTTTAAAAATTAATCTATACACATGTCAAATGGTGTTGATATTCAACATTGAGGTTGTTTAGGTGTCAATGCAAGTTTCCCATACTTGATTGCACCATTACATTGTGATTTGGAGCCTTGGAAAGTGCATCAAAGCAGGGTATCTCGGACTGGGTGAGCCAGTTCATTTTGGATGCATACAGGTTGATTTTTTACATCAAATTTGGAGTTTGTTGGCTACTTTGGAGTATCTGGAACATTCATTGGAGTGTGGTTGAGCTAAGGAAGGCTCATTTACAGATTTGGAATTGTGTGGAAGGTGTTTTGCATTGAGCAAACATGTCGGATAATCCAGTATAGATTGTTGGTGAAAAGCTGGATAGGAAGAACTTCCAGGCATGGAAGTACAGGATAAAAAGTTTCTTGAAAGGAAAAGGATTTTGGAATCTCATTACAGGTGCTGAGCCAGAGCCTGAGCTACCTCAACAACCTACACAGCAGGTTACACAGTAGGTTATTGCTCATAAGCAATGGTCAGAAAGAGCATTCAAAGTGCTGAATTATTTGTCTATATGTATTTCTGATGCTATGCTCATACACATACAGGATGCTGAGAATCCCAAAGATGCATGGGATACTTTGGTAAAGATGTTTAATACAGACACGAGTGCTCGCAAGTCTCAGTTTGCGATAGCAGATACATAATGTGAAGAGGAATAAAAGGAGCATCCATGATTATGTGCAAGAAATACAGAAGTTTGCAAATGCATTGGCAACAATAAATGCCCCCATGCCTGATGATGATTTGGTGGATATTACCTTGCATGGTCTTGGCAAGGAATACAAATCTTTTGATACATCTATCTTAGTGAGGAGTATAGGTTTACCAGACTTTGATGAGTTGGTTTCACTCTTACTTGTTGAGGAAATCAAACTTAGTGATTCATTTTTGGATGCATCTACTAGCCATGATGATAATGGTAGAAATCAGGCTTTCTACTCGCAGAGAGGTTTTAGAGGCAGGGGGAGATTTGCATCACGTGGCCGTGGTGGTAATGGTCGTGGATGGCAGGACAGGTCACCACAACAAAATTTTCAACCTTCATATGGTGCTCGAGGTGGTCGTGGATATACACCTCAGAGAGGTAGAGGTAACCCCCGTGGTAGAGGACGTTGGCAAGGCCAACAAACATCTATGCAAGATGTGGAATGCCATTATTGTGGCAAATATGGTCATATGGTGAGAGATTGTTTCCGCAAACAGAATAATTTGAGAGGGGGTAGAGCACAACGTGGTGGTCATTATGGTGGAAATTATGCACAACATGGTGGAAACTATGCATCAAGCAGTAATGATGGCACAACAAATCATTTGTTTGCCATGAAACATGTTGTGGGATCGATGATGACAAATGTTGAGAATGATGATACATGGTATATGGACTCTGGAGCATCAAACCATATGACATGTCATGGTGAATGGTTTGAGCATATGAAGCCTATGGATGTGAAAGGCTATGTGGAAACAGGAGATGATACTCAACATGCCATTACACATGTTGGTAGTGATGCACAATGGTCAAACAAAGTCTATGTCAGATGTATTTTATGTGCCTTCTATCACAAAGAGCTTGTTGGTCAAATGGTGGAACAGGGATTACAGGTTCGTTTCAACGAGCATGGTTACTTCGTTGAGGATTTCAAACATGGATGTAGAATCATTGCTAATGGCAAGAAAGAAGGCAGATTGTTTAAGCTGGATGTTGGGATTCCTGAGCTAAAATCAGCCATGTTCTCTAAGAGCAGAAATGTGGTATAGGACATTGATATGTGGCATAATAGGATTGGACATGTCAATATACAAATATTGAAGAACATGCAGACAAGAGGCATTGTCAGTGGATTGCCTAGATTCAAATATGATGGAAATATGCATGTTTGTGAAGCCTATCAGTTTGGAAAGCAGGAAAGGTTGAGATTTCCTAGAGAAGGAAATATGAGTAGCACGCCACGAGATAGTACATAGTGATGCATGGGGTCCTGCACAAAACCCATCTATCAAAGGCAGTTTATACTATGTGACATTCATAGATGATTTCAGCAGGATGACATGGATATACTTTCTTAAAGATAAAAAGGAAGTGTTGGAAAAGTTCATGGATTTCAAAGCTTTTGCAGAAAAGCAATATGGCTGTTGGATTAAATGTTTGAGGACAGATGGAGGTGGTGAATACACCTTAAAAGCTTTTGAGCATTTCTTGAGGAAGCATGGAATAAGAAGACAATTGACTTGCAGGTATACACCTCGGCAAAATGGTGTGGCTGAGAGAAAGAATAGAGTCATATGTGAAGTGGCTAGGGCAATGCTCAATGAAAAGAGCATGCCAGATTATTATTGGGCAGAAGCATGTGCTACTTTAGTGTATATACTGAACAAAACACCTACCAACAGCCATTCATGGAAGCACGCCAGAGATGCGGCTTACAGGTTATAGGCCAGACATTGGACACCTCAAAGTTTTTGGATGCATAGCTTATGTACATGTGCCTGATGAAAGAAGAAGGAAGTTGGATCCTAAGGAAGAGAAGTGTGTATTTGTTGGATATGCACAGGATCGAAAGGCATACAAATGTTACAACCCACAAACTAGACAAGTGGTCATCTCACGAGATGTGGTGTTTGATGAGCTTGCTATTTGGTACAAAGCAAAAGATGAGTCACTTGAGGCTGATGTGCCTGTGAACTTGCCACAAGCAAGTTCTAGTTCTACTACTATGTCTGGGCCAGCAGCAGCAGCAGAGGCTGAGAGTAGCAGTGTACGTCCATGGTCAGGACGTTTGAGGCATGAGAGTGTGAGCACTGGGAGTAGTGCTATGGATAAAGGCAAAAAGAAAGTCGAAGGAATTGGAATTACAGGTTATGAGTCATCTAGTTCAGAGAGTTTGGATGAGGATCTTGGCATACCTGTTTTACGCACACCTGAGGCAGGACAGATATGTGCCACCACATGCTAGAGTTACAGGTGTACAGAGTGACCCGCATGCATTGCGGAGATCCCAGAGGGTCAGATATCCCGTTGAGTGATAGGTTGACATATCGAGATTTTGCTATACACTATGCATATATGACATCTATGGTGAAGCATGTAGAACCTACATGCTATACAGAGGCTATTGGAGAGCATGTATGGGAGAAAGCAATGGATGTTGAGATGGACGCATTGGTCCATAATGACACATGGGACTTGGTTGCATTACCAAAGGACAAGAATGTTATTGGATGTAAATGGGTTTACAAAGTAAAGTGCAAATCTGATGGTTCTATTGAGAGACATAAAGCTAGATTGGTAGCAAAGGGTTCTGCACAAACCCAAGGTTTGGACTATGATGAAACTTTTAGTCCAGTGGCAAAGATGGGGACAGTAAGAGCAATCATTGCTATGGCTGCAGCTAATGGCTAGGAAATGCATCAAATGGATGTTAAAAATGCATTTCTGAATGGTGACTTACAAGAAGAGGTTTATATGGCACAGCTAGAAGTGTATGTACACCCAAGATATCCCACTCATGTATGCAAATTGAAAAAGGCATTATATGGTTTGAAGCAAGCACCTCGTGCTTGGAGTGATAAGATGAGCAGATATCTTATCTCACTTGGTTTTCAAATTTCTACACCATATTCTTCACTCTATGTGAAGAAGACAGAGCATGGGATTGTTTTACGCGTCATCTATGTGGATGACTTGATTATCACAAGTGATCATGGTGCAGATGTGATGCATGTCAAGCAAGCATTGAGTGGGCAATTTGACATGAAAGACCTTGGTGAGTTGAGATACTTTCTTGGAATAGAAGTGATTAAAGACCATGCAGGTACATGGTTAGTACAGCGCCAATATGCATTGGATATGCTGGCAAAGTATGGCATGACAGGGTGTAAGCCTATGAGTACACCTTTGGAGCAGAATGTGAAGTTGTGGGCTGATTATGGCGAGGAATTGGATGATCCATCTATGTACAGAAAGATAGTTGGTAGTCTCATTTACATGACTATCACACGCCCGGATTTGAGTTATGTTGTGGGGCTAGTAAGCCAGTTTATGCAGAGCCCCAGAAAGCCTCATTTGGATGCAATGAGACGCATTATGAGATATGTTTAAGACCACTGCACATTATGGTCTACTTTATGAGAGTGGTAAAAGCTTGGACATACATGGCTACACAGATGCTGATTGGGCAAGTAGCGCATATGACAGGAGGTCTACTAGTGGTTATGCTTTTACACTTGGAAGTGCCGTGGTGAGTTGGAGTAGCAAGAAGCAACCTACAGTTGCTTTATCTAGTACAGAGGCTGAATACAGGGGTGCAGCCATTGCTACTTGTGAGGCAGTATGGTTAAGGAATCTCTTGGTGGCAGATTTTTGGGTGAGCCTATTGATGGCAAAGTTGTCATTCATTGTGACAACATGAGCAGTATATAGTTGGCCAAGAATACAGTATTTCATGCGAGGACCAAACACATAGAGGTCCATTATCACTTTGTCAGAGAGAAGGTGCTGGATGGTACAGTTGATCTACAGTATGTGAAGACTGATGGAGTAGGTGGCAGATATCTTTACAAAGCCACTTAGCAGGGAGAAGTTTGAGTACTTCCGTACTATGTTGGGAGTACAGGGGATGAGCTTGAGGGGGAGTGTTGAGAGTCTTGATATCCCAAGCTCATCTACATCTTCATCGACAGTACATCATGAGCTTGAGAGAGGCTGTTGAGATTCAAGCTCGATGTCAGTGTGAGCCAGCTGTGCTATGTGCTGGCAGATTAGGTAGGAACATGTGTGAGACATAAATGACCGCGTGTCCAACTGGTTATAGTGTGTGGACATTAGCTAGGGTTAGATGTGTGTGGACACAACTCATAGTGTTGTGTGTATTATGGATTATAGCATTATGCATTGTGTGAGAAGGGAGATGGCTTCCCTCTATGGTTAGGGTTTGTAATATACATTAGGGTTTGCTCCTGTGTGTGTGTCTCCTCCCCCTCTACCGTTCTTTCAACAATTACTGGGCTTTGTAGGTGGCTCTACATCTTCTTCTCCCTCCACGAGGACTATTTTGGGTATTTTATGTATTTTTTCCCTCGTGTAGTAGGTTGTGAGCTGGTCGACATGTTCTAAAGGTAGTCAGCCAAGTCATTCCTTTACTATATAAGGAGTCTCCCCTTTGCTCACTTTAATCATCCAATCCCTTGCACATTGTTCAACATCTCTTGCTGGCTATTGCCATTGTAAATCCGATTGCTATTATAAAAGGTGATCTTGTCCACAAGCTCTCTCTAATCTCTCTCTCTTGTTTAGTTTATGCTTTTGCCTATGCATTCTCCAATAGGTGTCTTATTTAAGGAAGCTTTAGATTATGCTCGGAATGGATTATTTACATAAGAAGAATTTCTTGCTATTCAAGAGAAGCTCAATCTAATAAATTTTGGAAGATCAACCACACCAAAGTCTATCCAAGAACAATCATTTGAGACATACAAGCAGGAAATTGACTTATGGGATGAGTCATCTCTAGTCAAGTGACAAAAAAGGAAGGTTCTCTACTGTGTGAAGAGAAAGCTTTGGGGACCCTTGGATGCCTTTCTATCGCACCCTAGGTCACCTCTATAAATTAATTTTAATCTAGTGGATTATTATTTTTATCAAATTGAGATTGAAGATGTTGATGGATTTCCTAGACGAGTTGGTGCAAAAATCAAGGAGGAAGAATTGGCAAGGACTCAAGGCTTGGTCATGATATTGGTAAAATGAACAAAGTTCTTGCCATTTTTTATTATAAATACTTGGATAGATGAGGTTGCATTACTAGCACTTAAGGTAGTTATTTATGAGGTATTGGTCTATTGCTCCCCCAAATATTGATAGAGTTATACTTGTAGAGAAATTTGAAGCCATTAGGATTTTTGGATATGCACTTGGGGTTCGGGCTATGAGATCATCCTATTTTTCAAATTACACCGCATATGATTTAGTGGCTAATAAGATGGATGCATATCTCCTAGCAAGATGCATATCTCCTAGCAAGATGTATAAAACAAAAACAAAAAAGATTTAGAGGTGAGAATGAGTTTACATCTACTTAAAAGTCGTTAACATCCTCAATCAAGCTCAAAGGAAAAAAAAATCTACCTAAAAGAGGAAATCATCTTCTTACCAGCATACCACTAATGTGTAAACTTTATGTAATTACCTTAAGATGTATAAGTTTCATAAGAATGAGTTTTTGGGATGCTACTTTGAGATCCAAATTTGTCACTTGATTTATAAATGGTAATAATTTAACAACATTTCTTGGATCTTCATGTGATTCATCAGGAGTAGACTTTAACACCTTTTTCTCATACCTAATTTCTATTCTTCTATACCGTTGTTGTTGGAACAAGTTGCCTCATTGGATTAACATCATGTATTTCAACTCCATGTGATGTTCCCTTTTAAAAACCACATCAAGCTTGCCAATGAGATCATACCATGCCTTGAGTAGACCATATGCCTAAGCTTGCCAATGAGATCATACCATGCCTTGAGTAGACCATTTGTCTAAGCTTGCCAATGAGATCATACCATGCCTTGAAAGATCAATAGTTTTTTGGTTCCAACTCTTTAGCACCTGAAAACCAATAAACATTTCATCTTTAATCCCTTCTTCTCACCTAATCTCTTCTTGAAAAAAATGGGAACATCTATCACCACATTAATATGATGATGGGAGGGAAAAGAGAAAAAGAGAGAGAGAGAGAGAGAGAGAGAGAGAGAGAGAGAGAGAGAGAGAGAGAGAGAGAGCTACCCATAGAGAAAGGAGGGAAACCAAAAATTCATACTACAAAGTTAATAGTATTTCAAAACACCAAGCAAAAACATCGGATTATTGGAAATAAACCTTAATAAAAGAATATGCATAGTATTTCTTAAACTAACACAAATTTAAAAAACTAAGCTAGATTACATAAATTGTTTAAATCCGGCACATTTAAGGTAGTTAAAATGTCAGTAGCATTCAAAAGGTATGATTCGCCCTAGTTGATTAGGGTATACAACAACAATAAAATATTCAATGAATCTATTATAATATTAGAAAAGTGGTCTGAGAGAGTTTACAAAAGAGGAAGAGAGTCAATATCTTAATATTATCTTTTATCTCTCTCCTATCTATATGGAATAGAGAGAAATCTCTTAGACGGCACTTTTTCTATGCACATTTTACCTAATGAGACATGAAAGATCAATGAAGAGTAAGATGGGTTTTTGTTCCAAAATGTGGCACTAGAAAACTAACACACTTTTTATCTTTAATCCTTTTTTCTCACCCTAATCTTTACAACAAATGGGAACATCTATAACCATTGATGTGAGAATGGAGAGAAAAGAGAGAGAGCAACCTCACAGATGAAAGGAGGGAAATTATAAATTCATACGAAGTCAATATTATTTCAAAACACCAAATAAAAACATCGAATTATTAGAAATAAACCTTGCAATCAAGGAATATGCATAGAATTACTCAAACTAACAAAAATTTAAAATACTAGGCTACAATACATAAATTGTTGAAATCCAGCACATTTAAGCTAGTTAGAGTGTATCTAGTATCAAAGGTAAGATTTAGCCCTAGACTTGGTCAAGGTACACAATGATAATAAAATATTCAACAAATCTATTATAATCTTAGTAAAATGTGGTCTTGAAGAGTAGAATTGTGTAAAATTATGAAAATCATATGAAGGAGCTTCAAATGCTTGTGAGAAATTCCAAAGGCATCTACTCCAATAACAGTAATAGCGCTAAATCAACTTGTCAAACCTTGCCTAGTGCAAGATTCAATGCTTCAATGCAGTACTCAAAGGCAGCATCACAACCCTTGTACAATCAATCCTTGCATTATAACCCTTGTACAATCAATCCTTGCATTATAACCCTTGTACAACCAGTCCTTACATAGTGTCGGCTTAAATACAATGCTCAAAGGCACCATTACAACCCTTACATAGTGTTGGCTTCAATGTATTGCTCAAAGGCACCATTACAATCCTTACATAGTGCTGACTTCAATGCTTCAATGTGTTTCTCAAAGGCACCATCACAACCCTAATACAACCAATCCTTACATCATAACTCTTGTACAACCAGTCCTTGCATAGTGATAGCTTTAATGCACTATTGTTCAAAGGAACCATCACAACTAGACATATGTACACTTGGATCACTGAAAATAGCCCTGGTTCTCCTTACACTAGGAGTAACCACAAACGGAATGCCAATCTCCTCATCAAGGCTTTGCTCTGAGAGCCACTATAGTCATCATCCACATATGAGTGACCTGTTTGACAGATCACGCACAAAAGCTTGATCTACCTTTTCCTTCACTTTACTGATACATGTCTACCTAAATCTGTTCTCAACTTGCTGACCTTTTTCTTCACTTTGCGTGTACCTACATTTGTTGTGAACCTGCCTAACCATGGGCTAACATTGGATCCATAGCTAGAGGACTCTCCATGTCCACTAAAGCACCTGTGATTGTTGCTCTACATGTGGTGCATCATCAGCACTTCTTACACCTACATCTTTTGTTGCCTTCACTACTGTTGATGCATACAAGCTACTTATCTCGTTAAAGACAAGATCTCTGCTTACTCGCATCTCAGAAGTGGTAGGGTTATAACATCTGTAACTTTTCTACTTAATAGAATAACCAATAAAGATTCATTTCTCTATCTTTGGATATAACTTTTTTCTTACTTCATCAAGAACATACACATTCTTACTTCATCAGGAACATACACATATGAAATACACCCAAATACTTTCAAGTGAGACACATCCAGTCTTATGACTGTAAACTTCTATTCAGGTGTCATACCATGAACAATTGCAGTGAGTGTTCTGTTCAGAATGTACATAGCAGTTGCTACTACATCTGTCCGAAAGTAATATGGCATATCAAGGCACATGCCACTTCTGCAATGTGCGTGTTTTTTCTTTCTACAACACCATTCTTTTGCAGAGTGTACTTGCATGTAAATTGTCTCTTGATTCCTTGCTTTCTCATGAAATCACTGAACTCATTGGAGAAATATTCTCCCTCGCCATCTGATCTAAGGCATTTTATTTGGATGCCTTTTTCCTTCTCAACCAAGGCTTTAAATCTCTGAAATTGAGCAAACACCTCAAGTAAACCCACACTTTCCTAGTGTGGTCATCAATGTAACATAATACCTGCAACTTCTAAGTTGTTGGGGCCTACATATACTTCACTTTATATATTGTATATTCACATGACCATTATGCTCGTGCCATATGTTAATATATGCAATGACACCTATTCCATGAACACAAACATGGCTACCTTCAACTTAGGCACACATCCAAAGTAAACATCGTGCCATTTCTATTACCCTTTGCAACCAAACGACATCGATTTTTGAAGTATTCCACAAAACATCCTTGAGGATTAAACCTCACTTGCAAACCCTGCTTAACCATCTATCCAATGGAAACTAGGTTCTTTGTAATATTTGGAACATGAAGTACATCTGCTAAATACTTCATTTTACCATCCTGCATAGACAATGGCACTTTATCAACATGTGCAACAACGGGATGCGTAGTATCATCACTTGTTTCTACATAACATGGTTTTTCCATTTTCTACATGTTTCTAAACTAATCAGCAAGTTTTTAAACTAATCAGTGGTTAGAGGCACCAGAATCCACATACCATATATCTTAAGATCCTGACACATCCCTTGTTGTGGAACTCAGCATGTGTTGCGTCACAAATAGCTGCTCACTTCTGTCAACACCACCTTGTTTACTAGATGATGGATAGTTACCTTGTTGTGCAGATTTCCACTTTTAATGTCATTCTGCTTTTTATAGAAGTCCTTTGCCATATGCCATGGTTGGCCACAGTAATATCACTATTTGCACTCTAATTTCTTTACCAACCATCTCGGCCTCTTTGGCTCC
Organism: Cibotium barometz; assembly: GCF_041138505.1. Lineage (NCBI taxonomy): Eukaryota > Viridiplantae > Streptophyta > Polypodiopsida > Cyatheales > Cibotiaceae > Cibotium > Cibotium barometz. The sequence goes on from NC_141097.1 coordinate 22,938,032, forward strand.
CCTGCCTCTAGATTGGCCTCTTCTACTTGTGTATGATAACTGCTGGTGGCTGCTCTGCTTGCAAATCATTGGATTGTTGTTGTCCAGAATTCTAATTTCCTTGTCGACCACCACCTTGGCCTCGACCATGACCTCTACCTCTGCATCTACCTGAATTAGAGTAGAAGGCCTGTTCTGATGTGTTCTTGCTTTGTGAAGAAGAGTCCTAACCTAGAGACTTTTCTTCTATGATCAACATAGATACTAAATCCTGAAAGTTGGGAATATTCTCTGTGAGGTCTTGAATGGCTTGTACTCTTTACCAAGCCCATTCAAACAGACACTCACCAAATCATCATCCTCCACCAATACATTGATAGACCCCCAGGGATTTATCAATGCCCTTAATATTTAAAGCATACTCATTGATAGAGATGCTTTCTTTTCCACTGTATGTAGCTCTTATTTTAGCTGTAGTTTCCTTGCCTTTGTATTAGTTTGAAACATTTTCACACCAAGTTCTGCCATGCAACTGGAATGTTGACATCCTGTATGTGTCCTATCATTGTGTCTGTGACACTCATCAAAAGCCAATACATGACTTTCCTTGCAATTTGATTCCAATCCTTGAATGCCTTTATATCTCCTAGAGTGGCATTCTCTTCAAGAAACTCTAGAGGCTTCTCATTGTCTCCTTTGACATAGTCCCAAAATCCTTTACCCATCAAAAAATTAGTTATTTTGAACTTCCAAGCATGGAATTTGTTCTTGTCTAGCTTCTCACTAACAATATAATTGAGTCCTTTAGACATGTTTTCCTGCAACAATCAGAAACCTGCAAAGAGACCATTTCTGTATGTAACCTATAACATAACAATATCTTCAGCACAACCTATAGGTCACTAAATCTGACTAGAGTACATGTACATACACCCAATATCAATAATATATGTGCAAACACTATCTGCACTCCTAAAATGCACTGCTGGATTGCAATAACCAAATTTCGACCATAGACAGTTCTCCAACAAAACTTCCTGAAACTGTTGAAAATACCTTGCCATCAGAACGGAGACCAAGTCGTGCTTGAAACGTAATTTTGGCCGCAAAAGAGAAGTAAAAACTATTTCCTATCACATAGGAACCTCTAAACCTACAAAGACAGCTCCTCAATTGGAGATGTGTAGCTCCCAAAGCTACCGAGGGGTGTTGTACCTAAACCAAGAAGGGAAAGAGATGATGATTCTCTTACCCGTGTACCGCTTCCTTTCTTACATGTTCTTGCCTCTTGATTTCTTCCTTAGCTCTCACACAAACTGGAGCTTTGATACCATAAGAGAGAATATGAGGGAGAGGGAGAGCTTGAGTTCCTTTGCAAGCAACCACATATACACACAAGAGAGTCCAAGACATAATAGAGAGATGGATGGCCGAATTTTGTTCTATCTTCTTCTCTTCTCTACAACCATATAACTAAAAGATAAGTGTACATATATAAAGGAAAAGTGCTCTCCTACAACATACAAATGATCGGTCCATAATGGCCGAATTTTGTTCTATCTTCTTCTCTTCTCTACAACCATATAACTAAAAGATAAGAGTACATATATAAAGGAAAAGTGCTCTCCTACAACAACATACAAATGATCGGTCCATAGTGTGAACTAGACTATATGAGTTGGTGCTATAACTCTGCCATAACTTTAGTACTTCAAAGTGGCTGCTGTCACACAGCATGTCATCCCCACTAGTGGCATATCAACCATAATCTCACCAACCATACCACTGACGTAAGTGTGGAAGCTATCACCCAGGTGGGTAATCAATGTCCATCTTAGCACTAGTTGATCGATATCTCAACAGTTTGTAGGTTACTTTAAGTGAAGAAGTTGTTAAAAGTGCTTAGTTGTTGCTACTACTACAAGTAAAGATATTTGATATCTTGTCATAGATTATGAGCAAGAAGTTGGATAATAATAATTTCCAAGAAACATGGATATTCAAGATGATCGATTTCCTTGTGGGAAAATGATATTGGGAGTTCATCATCACAAGTGATGAAAGGAGCTGGAGATTGCCAAAGAAAATATGATCCCATAGCATATAAAGCATGCCATGAAAGAGCTAGAAAGATGATGTATTGATTTTTTCTGCTAGAGTGACAAATTCTATGATTGTGTACATACAGGATGCACAAAGTGTAAGGAGGCTTGGGACACCTTGGTGAAGATGTACAGTAGAAACACCCAAGCTTAGTATATGTAGCTAAAGCTTGAGCTTCATAATGTGACCAAAGAGAAGCTGAGTATAAATAATTATTGGATAAAGGTCAAAGGGCTTGCAAATTTCCTTTGCTTCTATTGTATCACTAGTAGATGATGGTGATATGGTGCCCGTGATTTTAAATGATCTTGGCAAAGAATACAAATAGTTTCAGACCTCCATTGGAGTTTGAGATAATTTTTTAGATTTTTAGGAACTGATTTCTCTCCTCATCTATGGGGAGATGAATATTGGAGGAGGTTCATCCTTTGAAAATTTACATGGGCAGGCCTTCAGATATAGGTACCAGTAGAGGTAGATCATCATCTAAAGGCTGATGTGCATATCGTTTTGAAAATTAAAACTAGTAGCAACAACAAGAAAATCAAGTAGTAGCAATAACAATAAGAGAATCAATCTCATACATGTGGAAGAGGCCACTCTAGAGTTAGGGGGAGCCAAAGGGGCGCTAAGGAGGTTGAAAAAGAAATCATAGCACAAATAACATGGAATTACTCTGTCAAACTAGGGCACACTATAAAGGACTGCTATAAAAAGTAGAATGATATCAAAAGTGGAAGTTACAGCAAGGCAACTATGCATCATTAAGTAAACATGGTAATGAAAAAAGTGAGAAGCTATTTGTGATGCATCACATGCTTAGTTCCACAAGAGGAGATGTGTCAAGATTGGGAGATATTTGGTATATGTGGACTATGTGGTGCCTCTAACCACATGACCAGTCATGGTGGTGAATGGATGAAAGATATACAAAAAATGAAAAAACATGGATATTTGAAAATGGGTAATGATATTGTGCACCCCATTGTGCATGTTGGTAAAGTATCATTATCTACATAGTATTCAAAAAATCAAATCCACTTGGTTGCAAAGGAGTTTTTTAATAAAAGACTTCAAAAATCACTGCCACTTGGTTCCAAAAAGGATAACATAAATGGTAGGATTTTTACTTTGGATGTTCACATGCCTGAGGTGAAGGTAGCCATATTTGCCTCATGGGACAAGTGTTATTGCAGATATTAGCATATGGCACAAGCACATTAATCATGTGAATATAAGAAAATTGAAGTGCATGCTGGCCCAAAATATTGTTGCACGTTTGCCAAAGTTTAAGGTTGATGGTATGCATAAAGTATAAGATGCATGCCAGCTTGGTAAGTGTGGGGACCAACCAAAACTGTAACAATTGCAGGTTGTAGGTGTTATGTTACATTCATTAATTATCACACGAGGAAAGTGTGGATTTGTTTCATGAAGGAGAAAAGTGACATGTTTGCTCACTTTCATAAATTTAAAGCTTGGTCAAGAAGGAAAAAGGTACGCAAATAAAATGCCTGAGATCAGATATAGGAGACAGTTTTTTTCCAATGAGTTCAGTGATTTCTTGATTTCTTGTACATGCATTTATGTAGGTACACTCAAAGAATGGTATTTTAGAAAGGAAAAATAGGAACTTTACAAAAGTGGCATGTGCCTTGATATTTGAAAAGAGTATGCTAGACTATTTTTGGGCAGAAGCAGTATCAATTGTTGTTTTCATAATGAATAGGATCCCCATTGCAATAACTGTTCATGGAATGACACCTGAATAGAAGTTTATAAGTATAAAACCAGGTGTGTCTCACTTGGAAGTGTTTGAATGTATTACATATGTATATGTTCCCAAATATAAAGTGATAACCAAGTTGGATTTAAAGGTAGAAATGTATCATAGATAGTATAACCTACCACTAATGAGATGAAAGGAAGTAGAGATGTTATCTTTGACGTGAGAAGAAAGGTTATAGATGTTATAACCCTATTACTCATGAGATGCAAGAAAGTAGAGATGTTATCTTTGACGTGAGAAGAAGGTTATAGATGTTATAACCCTATTACTCATGAGATGCAAGAAAGTAGAGATGTTATCTTTGATGAGATGAGTAGCTTATGTATAGATATAGATGTAAGAAGTGATGATGCTACCCCAAATAAGTAGTAATCACATAGACCTAAAGAGTCCTCTAGCAGTGGATTTAGCGTTAGTCTATGGTCAAGTAGGTTGAAGACATATGTGTAAGTACACATGTATCACGCAAAGGGAAGGAAAAGGTAGATCAACCTTTTGTGCCTAATCTATTAGCAAGTCACTCCTCATATGTGGATAGTGACTCTAGTGGTTTGACAAGATCCTTGATGAGGAGCTTGGCATTCTATCAGTGGTTATTCTTGGTGTGCAAGGAGAACCACCATAGTTATTTTGAGGAAACCTAGCAATGATCTAGATATACGCAAGTCTACAAGGGTTAGATACCATGTTGATAGGTTGAGGTATGATGGATATATAACCCATCATTAGATCTAGATGTACGCAAGTCTACGAGGGTTAGATACTATGTTGATAGGTTGAGGTATGATGGATATATAACCCATCATTATGCTTATATGGTTAAAGAAATACAGGAGTTAGATCCCACTTATTTTGAGTAGGCACTTAAAAATAAAAAGTGAAAAGATGCCATGGAAGCATTAGATGCAAATGTAACATGGGAGTTAGTTCCTTTGCCTAAGGAAAAGGAAACGAAGGCAATTGGATGTATAAGGTTAGCCATAACTCAGATGGATGAGTGAGCAAGTATAAGATAAGATTGTGGTTTGCCAAGCATTATGCATAGACCTATGGAATTGACTATGAGGAGACATTCAGTGTGGTTTACCATAATGAAAACCGTCTTCACTGTCATTGGAGCAAAACACAAAGCTTTTCATTGTAGATTCAAGTGACATTTTGGAGGACCCTACATGTATAGCCGCATAGTCGGTAGCTTGATCTACATAGCTATTTACTAAGCCAGACTTGAGCTATGTTATTAGACTTATGACTCATTTTATATAGGCCTCTATGAAGCCTCAGCTGGATGTGGCTAGACAGATTCTCAGGTACATAAAGTCCATAGTTAATTATAGAGTTTTTTATGATGCTTGCACATAGATACAACTACATGGGTGTATAGATGTTGAGTTGGCAGTGTCCATGCATGGGAGATCTACGATTCTCAGGTACATAAAGTCCACAGTTGATTATAGACTTTTTTATTATGCTAGCATAGAGGTACAACTACATGGGTGTATAGATGTTGTTGGGCTGGTAGTGCCACACATGGGATATCTACTACTAGGGGCTTTATGGTTTATTTTGGGAGTGCTATTGTGATCTAGAGTGCCAAGAAATAGCTGTGACAATTATCTTGTACCACAGAGGTAGAGTACAAGGGTGCTGCTCTACGACAGCTTATGTGAGGTAGCTTTTCAAGGAAGTTGCTTGGTGATATAGGTGAGTTTGTGGGTTTGGTCATTGTCATTTATTGTAACAACATGAGTAGCATACCACTAACCCAATTTATCATGCTAGGACAAAGCACATTGAGGTGCATTATCACTTTATGAGGGAGAAGGTTTTAACGGGGTAGGTGATGTGGATTTGGTATATGTCAGCACATAGGATCATGTGGCTAACATCTTCATGAAGTCATCGAGTACATAAAAGCTCCATAGGTTTAAGAGATGTGTAGTGTGTGGAGTTAAGATCGAGGAAGAGTGTTCAGATATTGAGCTCAACTAGTGTTTGCGATGGCAAGGCAAACATTGCTAACCCACTTGGGTGATAGCTTATGCCATTAGCATGGTTGGTGAGATTATGGTAGATATGTCTCAGTGGTGAATGACAACAAGCTATGTGACTGCTACATTTTGATTACTAATGGCATAGTTATAGTGCTAGCCCATATAGGAGAGTTCACACTATGGACCAATTCTTGTATGTTTTAGTAGGAGATTACTTTCCCTTATAGTACATATGCTTATCTTTATGATATGCTAGATTAAGATAATAAGAAGATAGAAGAAAATTCAGCCATCTCTCTCTCTCTTATTATAGTATATACTAGATTAATAGAATATCTTTATAGAATAAGAAGATAGAAGAAAATTCAGCCATACTAGAATATCTTTATGATATACTAGATTGAGAGAATAAGAAGATAGAAGAAAATTCAGCCATCTATCTCTCTCCTGTTATAGTACATACTCCCTTATCTTATCGTTATGATGTGCTAGATTGAGAGAGTAAGAAGATAGAAGAAAATTCAACCATCTCTCTCTCTTATTTCTTGCTCTCTGTTATGTGTGTGTGTTTTCTTGGAAGGAACTCAAGCTCCTCCTCTCCCCCACATTCTCTTGAAACAACCTCTTTTGGAGGACCCTTCAGAGTCATGTATAATAAGGGTTATCACGTTGGGATCGTACTATCAACATGAGACAAAGTTGACATAACTCGATCAAGTTTTGCTTCCAATAGCATCCTGCCAAGTGGCATTCAACGAAGACTCTGGATGTAACTCGATCGAGTTCATACTTGCCAAAATTGATGGAGTTACGTGGTGGTGTGTACATATAGGCACCGCGTAACTCACTCAAGTTATAGCATGGACATCCATGTAGATACAACATAACTTGATCAAGTTATGTGATGGATATCCATTAGGAAAAATTTTCACTAAAAAGGGCCATCTAAGAGCTTTCTTTGTCTTCCACGTAGATAAGAGAGAGGAAAAAATAATAAAAACCCTATTCTTAGAGCTTGGTACATGACCATAACCATGGGGCTTCACCTTTCCTAGCTATTAGAAGCTTTATACATGATCAAATGAGAGTCATCAAGGAGGTATTGCCAAGCTTGAATTTTTCAAATGGGTCTTTCTTTTATGGACAAGTAGTGGATCATGTTTGATCAAGAATGAAATCTTTGTAGCTTCTTACTACTTTCTAGAAAATTCTTGAAGATTTCCAAGCTATGGAATCCTCATACATGCCTATGGTGCATATGGTTGATTTTACATGCCTTCTTGAGAATATTAACTTGAACCTTGTTGGGCCTTTCAGCCACTCAATGGGACTCTTCTCTCATACATCTGGGAGCCTAAACTCCAACCCAAACCCAATATGCCATGGGAAACATGCAATGCATTAGTGAGGCAACTCTCACTTACCTCTATCTAGTTTGCTTGAATCGGGGATTCCTCATGGTAGCTATGTTAATGGAGGCATGCCGAAGTAGCTCAACAAAGCCACCACCACCACGCTTCAAGTGTAGCCACCACTCTCTCACTCCCTCCCTCATACACACACACACTCACACAAGCATTGAAGGGAAGAGATAGGCAAGGTTTGAGAGAAGAATAGAGCACTATCTTTACTTGAGAGCATACAAGAGTGCATACAAGAATGAGGATTTAGAGTTACAATTTGACCTTGCTTGGCTCATAGTGGTCACACTTGGCCGACCAATGTTAAAAATGTGTTCCTAGGCATACAAGACTACCTACACTAGTGCAAACACCTTATCCTAGCTAGTAACTCTCAACTTATTATCCCATGGTGCGCCTTTCATATACAAGAAGCAATCAAACATGTAAAATAATCCATTACAAGATAAATATGAATTCTCTAGTACCTAGGCCAATGAATGTCAAATATGTGGTGAGCTGACCGTGGTGTCATAGAAGTCTATGACAGCACTTAACATGCCCCTCTTCCTGAAGTAGATTCCATCCTCAAAAGATGTGGTTTGAAGAATATTTGAGGTCATAGGAGGACAGCAATGCAAGGCTTGGGATGATCTGCATGGCAATAGTAATAATGAGTAAGATGTTCTTTAAGCATAAGTTAACAAGGAAATAGCTGAACAAGCAATTATGAAATCAGGAATAAGACTAGTTAAGCTTCACACATTACTTAGAGAGCTAGAATATAGCTAAGGATGGTTTAATAAATGTAAAATGGAGGACTTGGCATACTCCTTTGGAATTCTTCATATTTAGATACAGAATCGTAAGACTAGGATAATTTAGAAGAAAATATGCTAGCATTAATATTCATCTTGAAAGCTACTAAGAAAGGCAAACCAGTCAAGTGCAATGTAATTATTCTCTTCAAGGGAACAATTGTAGTATAGAATTATAGAATTACAAAAGAGAGATGTATGAAGAGCCAGTTTTGAATACACCTGTTTAATTTGAAGCTCGTGAAGTCATTGCTTACACTAGTTTTGAATACACCACTTGTTTAATTTGAAGCTCGTGAAGTCATTCCTTACACCAGTTTTAAATACACCAGTTTTAAATACATATATTTGGAATATACCAGAGTAATTTCTTACACCAGTTTTCATTACACAAGTTTAATTTGAAGCTCGTGAAGTTATTGCTTATCCTTTTTCTCTTGATCTTGGTGAAAGACTGTGTAACTGCTTCCTTAAAATTTTAAAAATTTCAAGATTCTCCCAAAACTCACTTTTCCCCCCCAAAAACCCATCTCAAATTTCATTGCAGTAAAAAATTTCATTTTCAAGTCCGCTTTCTCTCTTGAACGTCCAAATTAAACTCTTCCTCCCTTCCTCTTCCATCTCTTTAATATCCATCAAGCTCAAAACCGTAATCTGCATAGCATCTTCGCGTTTTCTTTCTCTATCTCATTTGCCCAACCCTAATCTTACTACTATAGCTTCACAAATGATATGGTTGCACCACGAAGAAGGCCAAAAGATGAGATTGAGAAGATCTTAGTGTACAATAAGAGGGATGATGATGGTGCTTGGGTGAGAGAGGCATTTCGCAAGGGTGCTTGGGTTTTCCTGCAGCCTACTGCTATTGGTCCCCGAACTGAGTTCGACAAGACGAGATGTGATGGAGCTTCATTTAGAAGGGTCATTTAGAAGGATTCAAAAAATCGAGCAATGGAGACCTAGTGGCCATCGTACAACATGTGTACACGGCATGAGACATACATCTTCATAAACAAACTCGATTCCAATGCAACTGTAAGTATCATAGGGAAGGAAGGAGGCTTGTGATATTACGATAACTACATCTTTCATGTTTAATGATCTTATTTTTGGGTTGTAGATATTTTTCCTTCCAACTTGGTAAAGGAGCAACCATTATGAAGCCTTACAGGAACATTTCAAGCACTCCATGCAGACATTGGTGAGGCATTGCTTTCTTGTAAAACCAATGCAGACCTTCTTAAGGAAAAGATCTTCTTTTACCAGCAATCCTATGTGGTGCCAATGCATGACAGTGAGTTTGGTAAGCTCGAGATCATCACATCTCCTCTCCTCTATTCTATTGAATGGCCAACTCCTGATACTTAGATAGTTATGGTCATGAAATCAAAGATGCTTTGTGATATACAAGGATCTTTGAAGTTTGCAAAGCCATCTTGATTTGTGGGTCTCAGTTGGGTATGTCCAATTCATCTTTTTGCTAAGATGTTCAATCAATTTACTTTCTCACAAACACTTACCATGTTTGTGTGTAAGAAAGTATTACGTGATGACATGGTTGCCTTGCTTGGAGAGCAGTGGAACATTGTAGAGGGCCAGCATAAGGATTATACATTCAAGTGCAAAATAGTAGAGTCCAGTGTTACATTTTGGTATCTTAAAGCTCGTGCTACCTTATACAATCGCTTTTATTACAAACGGTGGATGAAGAAAAATAGTAGTTTTCTAGGGAAGGACTACACTCGCCGGTGCTTTTTACGATGCGATAAGAGAGATCGGAGCCTGCCAGATATGTCTACTCGCACCGTGGGAGCAAGAAGGCATTGTCTAGCTGTCCACGATGCGATAGGAGGTATTGGAGCCTCCCGAATATGACTGATCGTGCCGTAGAGGGATGAAGGCGAGGAGTCACTGTGTCAATGGCGCGCGATAACTAAGATCGGACCCTGCTGGATTAGTCTACTCGTGCCGTTGAGGAAGGAGGGCGAGAATGCGTTGTCCACGGTGCGATAAGCCTGATTGGAGCCTGACAGATGGTACTACTTGCACCATAGAGGGAGGATTGGAGATGCTATGCAAAGTTACGGAAATAATCACTTAAAAATATTCGCACCGCCAAGGTACCTACCCGACAAAAAAATTGGATATTTTCTCCATTTTATAGAATGCGATGTCATCATTATGAGGATGACATAAGCCCTACAACATAAGCCCTACAACGTGGCACTTTGGTGATGATGTCAGCCCTAAAAGTGTCACAACGGCACATTTCGATGACGTCAGCCGCCCTTCACTTCTATCGTACGTGTATGACGTCAGCCCTAATAATACTTATATATAGTCGTGCTTGTTTAAATTTTAATTTTTTTATTTCGGTCCTCCTTCTTTGCCCCTTCGTCCACACGCGCTTTCAATTGAACATCAGTTCACCGTGCCATAAGAGAATTTGTTTCTAGTCTTTTCTTCATCCTCGCCCCACGGATTGGCTTCCTTCCCCCTTCACTCGCGCCTGTAGTTCACCATGCGATAGGCAATTCCACTTCTTGTTAGTTGTTCGTCCTCGCACCGTGGCCCAGCATGGAGCAGGTGGTTCACTCCTATGATCCTTTGTAAGATGTAGAGACACTTGAAGAGGTAACAGATGAGCCTAGTGCCAATGAAAACCTATTTGATTTATTAAGGAGAGCTAGGCACGATGAACGTCTTCCAGATGTTGAGCCTATATTCAATGTGCCCTTTAATTTAGAACAAATTGTTAAGGACATGGCATGCTCTATGTTAGGGAAAGAGTGGGAGGCATATAGTAAATTTGTTAGTACAGACATTATAAATGACGGATCATTACAATACGTTCACATGTCTAGCTTTTCCCTATCCTCATATGAAAAGAAGAGCATGTCAGGTAGATGGGATGCCTATTCAGAAGATAAGAGGATAAAGATTTGTCTTGAACACTACCCTTTGCATAAGAAAAAGTGCAAAGTTCTTGAGCACTACTTTGGATTTGTGGCTTATCTATTTCTTCATGGAGACAAAGAGGACTACACAAAGGATGAACTGGAAGTTCAGAAAGGTCAAAAGGTTTCATAAGCTTCATTTGTCACAGAGATTAAATCTAATGATGAGGTTATGAACCTAGTTTCTGGTGATTAGGAGAGCCTTCTAATGTGGCAGAGTTTAAGGCATCCACTGTTATTGAGATGAGGGATCATCTTTGCATGGAGAACACTTAAAATCAAACTTCGTCCTCCTCCCTGGGCTACCCTCCTTTCTTATTAATGGCAAGAATTTTATTCTGCTCTCCCACATACAAAAGCTTTAAAATTTAAGGGAGGATTATTGCCTTGCAATTATAGCAGATGGTTGTGAAGCTGCCCAGGGGTATACTCGATGTGGAAAATGAACATAAAGAGGAGTTTTTGAAGTTGGACATTGAGGTGATAGAGAACTTTATTGAAGCCCCTTGAGCCATGTCATTGTGCTTTGAAAAAGCCAAGGAGATTGAATCTTCTCTTCCCACAGAGCTAGAATTTCAAAGTCTTCAAAGAGGAGTTAGGAATTACTAAAATTGGAAGAGAGCCCTTGCCCACCCTTGCTCAAGAAAATAAAGAAGGCTCCATCAACCTTTGGGATGCATCCAAGTTGGAAGAGGATGAGAACCAGAAGGTAATTTATCTATTCTTGAGTGAGTGAATTCATGTGATTTATGGTATTGACTGAATTTATGGTATTGACTGAATTTATGTGATTTATGGTATTGACTGAATTTATGTGAAAGCTAAATTCTTTATTTAATGCAGATTGAGCTTGATGATGCCGATGGTTTCCTTGGACGTGGAGGTGCTGCCCGTGCAAGAGTTGGCCAAGATACTGCTCTTGCACACTACATCCTGCCTATATCGATAAAGAAATATTTATTGTCTACTACCACAGCAAATATTCTAGTGATGCTGAAATTCCACCTCTCACACTCAAGGCACTATCTAGATATACATGCTATTCTTTTATCCCTTACAATACACATAAGGTCATGCTGATAGAGAAGTGTGCTGCTATTCGTATCTTTGGATACGGTATAGGATTTTGGCCTTCCAAAACCGGATACTTCCTGTGTTATTCTAGCTATGCTCTAGGTGCCAGACTAGAAGATATAAATACACTCAAGGGTTATAGTCGCAAGAAGTTTTTGCATTATAGAGGAAAAATACCCAGTGAAGATGGCCTCTGGCTGACCACCCACAGCCACAGAGGAATAATGGGGATTGCCTCTCATTCCCAGGCTATATAGTGTGTGCTTCCGTCCACACTAGCCTGGCCACCCATGACTCCACATGGGCATCCCATCCCACTGAGCCTTGGACGGCCACATCCTCAGCCCCATCCGGTCAGTCACAGGCATTACAGCCTACGTGACATTACTCCCCCCTTAAGAAGAGTTTTCGTCCTCGAAAACAAACTGGGGAAACCTCTTGGAAATTGCACTACGACATTCCCAAGTAGCTGCCTCCTCATCCCTGTCTGTCCATTTAACAAGTACCTCTTGGTACACTTTATGTCAGGTTTGTCTGTCACGATATCCTAGAATCTTTTCAGGTTCATGTGGTATCTTTGGTGGCTCTATCAAGTCCACCGAAATCTCTGGAGAAATTGCGTTCTCTAACCCGTGAACTGATTTCTTCAATTTACTGACATGGAAGATAGGATGGACTTGAGAACTCTCCGGTAACTCAAGTTTATATGCTACGTCCCCAATCTTCTTAAGGATTTTAAAAGGACCACAATATCTCGAAGAAAGTTTATCACACTTTCCCGTTTTCATGGTTTCTGACTGCGCAGGATCCTTGAGGAGGTGGAATACAAAGTCACCTTCTGCAAAAGGTCACCTTTCTACGTCCTTTATCCGCATAAGTTTTAGCGCGATCCTGAGTGCTACGAATGCTCTCACGTGCGGCTCTGAGCATATCATTCATATCTTCAAGGAAATCCTTGATAGATTGAATCTTCTTCTTTTCTAGGCCTACAGCCATCGGAGATCTCGACTGGAATCCATACATTAACATGAATGGTGTAAATTGAGTCACTGAGTGTTTGGAGCTATTATAAACTCCAATAAGGGCAAGTACTCTTCCCAATTAGATTGCTTCTTACTAACATAAGAACGCAACGTATCCTGAGTGTTTGGAGCTGTTATAAACTCCAATAAGGGCAAGTACTCTTCCCAATTAGATTGCTTCTTACTAACATAAGAACGCAACGTATCCTCTAGAATTTGGTTAACTCTTTCAGTTTGACCATTAGACTCCGAATGATCTGCCGTACTCATACTTAGTAGTATCCAACTTTTTGAAGACTTCCCTTCAAAAATGACTATTGAACTTTCTATCTCTATCCGACACTATATCTGCGGGCAGGCCATATAGCTTGTAGATATGTTCAATAAAGAGTTTTGCCAACTCTGGCATTTTAACCGTTTTCTTCGTGTGGGCGATAAACTTTGCCATTTTAGTTAACCTGTCCACTACCACCCACACTGAGTCATTCTCTACTCGTCCTGGGTAAACCGGTAATGAAATCCATGGAAATGCTTTCCCATTTCCCCTGAGGAATCTCTAGCGGATGGAGTAGTCCTCCAACCTTAAGACGTTTGTGTTTATTGACCTCACACTTATTGCATTTCAGCACATAAGTCTGGACGTCCTTAAACAAACTAGGCCAATAAAACTGTCTTTTTACCAGTGCATAGGTCTTCTGAATCTCGGGATGACCTGCACTTGTACTATCATGACTTTCTTTAAGAATTTGGGCCTGAAAGTCACCAATAGTTGGTACACATACTCTACCCTTGTAGAGTAAGTACCCGTCCTCCAATGGAGTAATTAGCATATTTCTCCCCCCGACGAAGTTTATCACTCCCCTTTGAAGCCATGGCAGTCAAGGGTGATGAAGGGCCTATGTCAGAGCTCTCCGGCTCCAAACTATACCGAGAAGACACGGCTAGTCTCTCCGGACTAACTCTCGCTTCCCTTCCCGTTCGTTGCACCTTTGGCCAGTCTCTCCGGACTAGCAATCCGTGCCAATGAGGGAGGTGGTCGCGTCTGTGAAGAAGTGCATACGCGTACAGTGCGCCAGACCTCTGTAAAAGATGGATCGTGCTCACATAAACCACATAGTGACTCCAAGAAATCATTCTTGAATACTGTAAAACTAAGTTCATTAATTTGTGGCATGCAACTAAGTGCATCTGCCACCACATTATACTTACCTTTCTGGTAACTTATGTGAAGGTCAAACTCCTGTAGAATCTCCGCCCAACCACCGAGCTTTTCTACCCTTCAGTTCACTTTGACTTGAAAGCCATTTCAGACTTTCATGATCCGTCCAGGCCTCAAAAGAAGCACCATATAAATAGTGTCTCCACTTTTTCAGTGCATGAACTATTGCTAGTAACTCTCGCTCGTAAGTCCGAGTAGTTACGTTGCGCACGATCTAACTTTTTACTCTCAAATGCAATTGGGCATCCCCTTTGCATAATTACGACCCCAATGGCCTCATTACTAGCGTCTGTTTCCAAGACAAACGGCTCATTTAGATCGACAATAGTCAAAATAGGTGCAGCTCTGCTCTACGGTCACCTTAAGCTTATCAAAGCTCTCCTGTTGGGCTTCCCCCCACCAACTAACGTTTTTAGTTTTTGACTGTAATAACTGGTCAGTCATCAATGGGACTGCGATCTTTGCGTAGTCCTTCACATACTGTCGGTAGTAGAACCCTGACATGCTAAGAAAAATCTGCAATTCCTCGAGATTCTTCGACGCTGGCCATTTAAGAATAGCCTCTACTTTTTCTGGCTCTATCCACGTACCATCAGCGGATATAATATGGCCAAGGTAGTGAATTTCTGTTTCAAAAAATTCACATTTACTCTTCTTTGCAAATAGTTTGTGCTCTCACAACAACAACTCGAACACTAGACGCAAATGCTCTATGTGTTCTTTCAATGTCTTACTGTACACAAGAATATCATCTAGGAAAACTACTACAAATTTTTCCAAATATGGATGTAAAATGCTATCCATCAGCGTCATAAACGTTGCTCGAGCATTGGTTAGCCCAAATGGCATAACCAAAACCTCTAAATGCCCAAAACGGGTCCTAAATGCTGTCTTCGCAACATCTTTTGCTTTAATTCTAACCTGATGATACCCTGATCTCAGGTCTACTTTTGTAAAGTATCTCAATCCATCGAGTTGATCAAACAACTCATCCATGCGTGTCTATGCACATCCGCATAGATCTGTCTTTCTTCTTTACTAGAAGAATAGGCGATGCCCACGGACTTGAACTAGGCCAAATAAAGCCTTTGTTCAAATATTCCGTCAATTGTTTTTCCACCTCATGTGCCTCTGAGTGGCTTAATCTATAAGCAAGTTTGCTTATAGGTTTTGATCTTGGCATAACTTCGATGCCATGGTCTACTTCTCTAGATGGTGGTAAGCCATCTGGCAAATCATCAAGAAAAACATCCTGAAATTCCTTTAATAAATTCATTAAAGTATCTATGTACTTTTTCTTTAATGTCTCTTTCACCTTGGATTTTTTCTTGTTTGAATCGCATACATGCCAAACAGGGTTTTCAAACAGTGGAGTCGCGTCCAAGGCTATTTTGTTTTCCTTGTTTGTCTATGCAAACATCATCTACAGTTTCATCTACGGAAACAGAATTTAAAAGAGATTAACAAGCATATACCTCTGCTATCTGGCCTCTGTGGACCGTTGTGCACAACTCCATGGAGGAAATAAGTGGTGTGGCAAGGACCATACGGTCGCCCCGCAGGGTAATGGACTCTACCTCCATGCTCAAAACGTAGCGTATTATGTAGGTAACTCCGAGCTAGACTAGGGCCCAAGCCATACAGCCATTCCCTGCCTAGATATACGTCTGCTCTGGCTAAGTGCATGACCTGAAAGTCAAGCGGAGCCTCATAGTCCTGCATAGATAATGGGACCCCCACTACTACGGTATTCCATACCGTTTTGTCATACCCGTTGGGCTAGGCCAATAGTATACTCATGATCGCTCTGGGTATCAGTCAACCCCAACTTCTTGACTAACGAACGAGTAGTTCAAGAAGTTGTGGCTAGCTCCATCATCGATAAAAACTGTGACTCTACGGCCACCAATGGTGCCATACATGCACACCATGTCATGCGGACCTACAGTAGGCTGCCACATCGCTGGTGTCACCGAACAAGTGTGATGCTTATCACAATGACACATTGTCACCTCTCTAAACTCTGCGGAACTGAGAGGGAGTCTCTGCGGAACTGAGAGGGAGTCTCTGCACTGTATGCAAGTGCCTAGAGGATTTACCATCTCTTTTGGGCTCGTTGTGCCGCTCGTGCTGGCTTTAAGCTTTGGACACTCAGCCTTCGTGTGTCCTACATCGTTTGGCAATTAAAGCACCAATTTTCTTTTCGCACTTTAATATACTCCTCTTTTTTTAGACTTCGCTGTCTCTTTTCTTCCTAGATGGTCACGGTTTTTTAGACCAATGACCACACTGTCCTCCTTGGTCCATCCTATCCCTCCCTGCTTATCACACTCTGCGGAACCCTTTTCTTTTAAGGCCTGACCTCCTCTTCTCACTACCCTCGGCCCTGCTCGATGAACCACCACGTGCACTACGGCGCTTGATGTCATCAAATATCTGTGCATACTTAATTGCCTCTGATAAGTCTTTAGGCTGTAAGGGCTCTACGTACTCAAGGTAATCATCTTTGAGGCCTCTTTTAAAGCCTTGCAATGTCTCGTGTCGGGAGGCTGGGAAAAGAAGAAATGCCTCTATAGCTACCTACCCAGCAGCCTTGGAAGACACAACAAACACAAGGGCACCACCAGCACAATGCTGGAAATAGAAATCTCTCAAAACACCACACAGAGATACCTCAAAAACCCTGTATTCCACAAGATAATGAAAACCCGCACACTTATCCACAAATAATGCAAAAAAGAAGATCCCTCTTGCACAAATCAGCTGGCTCCACTCGGCTTCCTTCACTCCTTTCATTTGCCCATGGCTCTCCTTTTACAGCACCTTCGTAATCCAAAGCTTCTAAAAGAAAAACCTTCAAACTCTCCACTTCGCTGCCAGCTTGCTGTCCTGTATGTTCAGCAGCCCTTGCCTCTGCTCTCCTTGCTTCCCAACCCGAGGTTCTCTCTCTCTCTCTTTCTTCATCTTTGCTCTGCTCAACGACCCAAGAGACCTTTCTCTCTGTTCACAAGGCAGCTATATCCCTTCACCTTGCTGCTATACTCCAGCCAAGCTGTTTTTTCCACAAGGCGGCTCCACGCTACGCTCCTCAGAGCCCTAGCCCTTGTACTACCAAGGCGGCTCCACGCTACGCTCCTCAGAGCCCTTGACGGCCACCGTTGCCGACGACTAGCCCTTGTACCAAGGCGACTACCTCCAAGTTACCACCGAGAGCCTTTGACGCCAACCAGCTCTCTGGCTGCTTAACACGAACCCCTGGCCTCCCTTTGCGCTTGCAGCTGCACCTAAGAGCCCTCACCTTCATACAAGGTGGCCACTCAGCCACTCACCTCTACGCAGCCACAATACCCGCCGCCAGGCCTCCCTTTTGCAGTCAGCCTCTTTCTCTCACTGTCGAAGGTTGCCCGTCGCTACACCAGCCCGGCTTCTTTTCACTCAAGGCGGCTTCCTCTTGCCTACCGTCGTGTCGTGCCCCAGCTGCTCTTCGATGACCCTCTTGCGCCTCTCTGGCAGAACTGCGGCTGCGCCCACTCGCTGTCGGCTTCACGTCATCGCCACCCTGACTCCAACCACCAGTCCGTTGCCATCAGTGCCCGCCAGGCCTCCCTCTTTTCACCACCCTTGTCTCTGCATCTGGCACCCTCCTCACCAGCCCGTCCTCTTTTCACGCAGACAACTGCTCCTCTGGCCTGCGCACTCACCTGTGTGTGTGCACCTATCAGCGCCCGAGAAACCCCCGAGTCTCTACACGACGGCCACCTTCCCTACAGGCGGTCCACTCTAGCCACTCCAGGGCGTTTCCGGCTGCCTCTTGCCACACACCACCAGTGCTCTGTCTGCTAGGCGGCTCACTCAGAATGACCAGGGCGGCGCGCTCTTCACCCGAGGCGGCCACCATTCCTTTTCCTGCCGACTCTCATGCTTCGCCAAATTTCCAAAGCACCCAGCAGCGCTAGCATCAAATCAAGTAGCCATTTGGCTGTTCTATAAATTGGCCACGTTATTATATCATTTTTTTATTTTTTCCTTTTCCCTAAGGCCTAGAAGATGGCCACACAATGCTTTTCATTTCACACCAAATCTTGCATACGTCCTTTCACCTATAAATTGCCCATACTTCCATGCCCACTTCAAATACAGCTTCGAGTGCCCACTCCATTTAAAGGGACGCATACATATTCAGAGCTGTCAAACAGCCGATGCCACCTACAGCCAGCCTCACTCCGAACAGGCCTGTACAAAGCCTACAGCCAACAAACCATTCTCTCTGTACAACTGCCAAGGCGTTCGCGAGCAAAATTCTCACACAGGCCATGCATCCATATGTACACAAGCCCAAAATATCTCTCAAAAAAACGCCTGACATACTTTGCCAACCCCCCAGCCTGCTAGAGCATTTATGCTCAGCAGCAAAAAGATAAATTCCAATAACTATCCACCAGGATAAAAAAGAAATCTCGGTGCATCTACCTTCCAATCCTTCAAGCATTTTCCTCTGTCAAATAACCATTGATATATCCTATTATGGTCTTCCACTTTCAGCAACCCCCTGGGCTCTTCATATATGGCTTCATCAATATATACCATTGTATTTCCTCCATACCAGCTCACATAGTCTTGTGATGGAAACAACCATTCTTCACCTCTACTCCCTTCTGACACATTTGATTCCCACTCATAATCATATACTAATTTAACAAACACCTGATCTTCAACTCCCACCTCATGATCATCCAATTTGCAACCTGCATCATTGGCTTCCAACTCTCCCTCTGGACAAACTGCCAGACCAAGACTATAGCCAAACCACTCATCCATATGCTGAGCATCAACATGTGGTGTGTCCACCGTAAACCCATTCCCCTTCAGCCCATCAACATCAAACACAGCAACTTCATGCACTGTAGACTCATCATTGTCACTTCCCTGTAGTTTCTCCAGCTTCAAGACCATTGGTGATCCTTCAAGATTCTCCACATCTTGCACAGGCATCCCTACCAAGTCTAAGCTCTCTAAACTCCCAGGCAAAGCATCTTGGTCCCCTCAACCAACAACAATAGCCTCACATGCATTCTCACTACAGACAACCGACTCATTCTCTTGGGCATGACAAGGAACGCACACCTTATGATCAGCATCCGCACATGCAAAATCCATCACATCATCATCCAGAATAGCATCTAACTCATCATCAGTCACACCACCACTCCCTTCCTGCACAATTGGTATGCAAGCATTTGTTACCTTCTCCAAGGAAACCTATTCCAATAGATCATCCAGTGCATTATCAAGAACACAGTCCAGCTCATCATCCAAAGAGCATTCCAAATCACTTTCCACAATAGCATCGGCATACGATTGCAAGGACATCTCTTCCTCTACACAAATTGGCACCTCCATCTCTTCATTCGGCATAATAACATCTTCAACAACCCCACTTTCCAAGAACAATGGCTTCTCTTCAAGACCTGTCAAGCACTCCTTTTGCTCTGGCTTTCTAACCTGCATGGAATCCTCATTCGGACACCCTTTCAACCATGAAAAGAACCCTGACGGCTTATCAAGCATACATTTATTCACCTGCTTTAACCTTGAAGGCATTCCTTCTAGCAAAAAAGATTTGGCATCCTTTCCAGCATTAAAGAGATCCTCATGCACACCCTTTGAATGCATATCGAGCTCTGCCATCTTCTTCATCTTCCACTCCTTGTCCCTTGCAATCTGCACAGCATCCTCAAACGTTTTGGGTTTCTTCCCTTCAACCTTGAGCTTCAACACAGGAAGTAAACCACTTACAAACAATCCTTTCTTCACAAACATCAGGGGAGCCTCACTCCGCAAAGAAAAGCACCATCGATCCCACAACCCTATGAACACATGCAAAAAATCATTCACGTTTTGTCCCTGTCCCTGTTGCAAATCATTGAGTTCCTGCCATAGCACACTCGAGTCTTCAACTCGCTGGAACCGCTCCAAAAGAGTCTCTGTCAACCTGTTTAATGTCAAAACACTAGGTGGTACAGCCTTAGCTTCCTTTGCTTCAAAACCTTTGAGCCAATCTCTAGCATCACTCTTCAAAAAGATCCTCAAAAGCTTCAACACCTGCTCTTCATTATCAATATGGTTGCTAATGCACATGATCTCGAACCTCTCAAGAAACACTGCTACATCTTCATTAGAACCACCAAAAAACTCCGGATACGACATCATTTTAATCCCCAAGCTTCACCTTCAGACCAAGAAAAACACTGGAAACACCTTCCTTCAATCTCTTACTCTGGGGCATACACCCTCGTAAGAGAAATACCTGACTCTCCTCTGTCGAACAATCCCTGAGAAATCCTCAGTGGGGGCACCAAAAAACTGTCAGGAGGCTAGGAAAAGAAGAAATGCCTCTATAGCTACCTACCCAGCAGCCTTGGAAGACACAACAAACACAAGGGCATCACCAGCACAATGCTGGAAACAGAAATCTCTCAAAACACCACACAGAGATACCTCAAAAACCTTGTATTCCACAAGATAATGAAAACCCGCACACTTATCCACAAATAATGCAAAAAAGAAGATCCCTCTTGCACAAATCAGCTGGCTCCACTCGGCTTCCTTCACTCCTTTCATTTGCCCATGGCTCTCCTTTTACAGCACTTTCGCAATCCAAAGCTTCTAAAAGAAAAACCTTCAAACTCTCCACTTCGCTGCCAGCTTGCTGTCCTATATGTTCAGCAGCCCTCGCCTCTGCTCTCCTTGCTTCCCAACCCGAGGTTCTCTCTCTCTCTCTTTCTTCACCTTTTCTCTACTCAACGACCCAAGAGACCTTTCTCTTTGTTCACAAGGCAGCTATATCCCTTCACCTTGCTACTGTACTCCAGCCAGGCTGTTTTTTCCACAAGGCAGCTCCACGCTATGCTCCTCAAAGCCCTTGACAGCCACCGTAGCCCTTGTACCAAGGCGGCTCCACGCTACGCTCCTCAGAGCCCTTGACAGCCACCGTTGCGCCGACGACTAGCCCTTGTACCAAGGCGGCTACCTCCCAGTTACCACACCGAGAGCCTTTGACGCCAACCAGCTCTCTGGCTACTTAACATGAACCCCTGGCCTCCCTTTGCGCTTGCAGCTGCACCTAAGAGCCCTCACCTTCATACAAGGTGGGCACTCAGCCACTCACCTCTACGCAGCCGCCAGGCCTCCCTTTTGCAGTCAGCCTCTTTCTCTCACTGTCGAAGGCTGCCCGTCACTACACCAGCCCCTGACTTCTTTCCACTCAAGGCGACTTCCTCTTGCCTGCCTTCACACCGTGCCCCAGCTGCTCTTCGACGACCCTCTTGCGCCTCTCTGGGCGCAGACCTGCGGCTGCGCCCACTCGCTTGCAAGCTTCAGCTGCTCCAAGGGCGGCCTCTACACGTCATCGCCACCCCGACTCGAGCCACTAGTCCGTTGCCATCAGTGCCCGCTAGGCCTCCCTCTTTTCACCACCCTTGTCTCTGCATCTGGCACCCTCCTCACCAGCCCGTCCTCTTTTCACGCAGACAGTTGCTCCTCTGGCCTGCGCACTCACCTGTGTGTGTGCACCTATCAGCACCCGAGAAACCCCCGAGTCTCTACACGACGGCCACCTTCCCTACAGGCGGTCCACTATAGCCGCTCCAGGGCGTTTTCGGCTGCCTCTTTCCACACACCACCAGTGCTCCGTCTGCTAGGCGGCTCACTCAGAATGACCAAGGCGCGCTCTTCACCCAAGGCGGCCACCGTTCCTTTTCCTGCCGACTCATGCTTCGCCAACTTTCCAAAGCACCTGCTGGCAGCAGCGCTGGCATCAAATCAAGTAGCCATGTGGTTGTTCGATAAATTGGCCACGTTATTATATCATTTTTTTATTTTTTCCTTTTCCCTAAGGCCTAGAAGATGGCCACACAATGCTTTTCATTTCACACCAAATCTTGCATACGTCCTTTCACCTATAAATTGCCCATACTTCCATGCCCACTTCAAATACAGCTTCGAGTGCCCACTCCATTTAAAGGGACGCATACATATTCAGAGCTGTCAGCTGATGCCACCTACAGCCAGCCTCACTCCGAACAAGCCTGTACAAAGCCTATAGCCAAACCATTCTCTCTCTGTACAACTGCCAAGGCGTTCCCAACCAAAATTCTCACACAGGCCATGCATCCATATGTACACAAGCCCAAAATATCTCTCAGAAAAATGCCTGACATCTGGAATGCATCGATCCCCTTTATCTTGAGTACTATCTCCCTATAGTCTGAGATGTACTGAGTCAGGGATTCGTTCTCCATCGATCACTTGTCCCATAACTCCCAGCATCGCTCCGCCTTATTAACATGCAAAAACTATTTTCGAAACATCGTTTCAAACTCCGTCCAAGTGGCAGGACGAGTTGTCAAACTCATCCACCACTTGTACGCTTTGTCGGTTAATGAGAGGCTAGCCTCTACGGGTTGTAGGCTGTTTTATCGCAGCGCGTGCAAGTCTGACCACTTCACTAGAAACATGTTGACCAAGTCCTTGTTTCTCTCCTTCTCCTCACCACCAAAACTAGGTGGCTTCAAGTCTTTCAATAACGACAAAGCTGTCTGTACGGACAGCCCCGCAGGCACATCGGCGTACTCCTGCAACCACTGGCGAGGCTACGCTCACCTGTGCTGCAGGAGCTCGTCTATCTCACGAGGAGTCGGAGTACTAGCCGAGGCGACTGTCAGTGCATCTAACCGTGTGTGGAGATGCTCTGTAGCATCGTGACTAAGCCAGCCTCCTGGACTTTACCCATATTGTTCAGTTTTGCATTAAGATATTTAAAAAGTCCACTAGAGAGCTCCGTCTCTGTCAGGACGTCGGCAGGGTCCAATAGGTCATAATCGTCATCGTCATATTCCAAGAGGTTCTCCTCGGTCCCCTCGGCGACGTCGGTGTTCATGTCATCTGGCTCATCGGCCAAAAAGGGATCATCTGCTATACTGCGGTCGCTCTGCGGGCTCGCTGGGTCCTAAGGCGGGGTCAACAGACAAGGAGGGCGCTTGGCAGATCACGCGTGATCGACGAGCGCACTCCGGATCGACGGGCGTATATGGCCTGACAATTCTCGGTCAGGGTCAGACCCGTGACCGAGGACAAGAGCCTAGAGAAGTAGAAGGCGGTGGGACACATTACGCCTAGAAGACATATTTTAATTCTTGCACAAATAAAAATGTGAGAACTCAAAAATTACAAAAAAAAAATGCTAATAAAATGAGCAGTGGTGCATTGTTGTTGGAACAAGTTGCCTCATTGGATTAACATCATGTATTTCAACTCCATGTGATGTTCCCTTTTAAAACCACATCAAGCTTGCCAATGAGATCATACCGTGCCTTGAGTAGACCATATGCCTAAGCTTGCCAATGAGATCATACCATGCCTTCTCAGTAGACCATTTGTCTAAGCTTGCCAATAAGATCATACCATGCCTTGAAAGATCAATAGTTTTTTGGTTCCAACTCTTTAGCACCAGAAAACCAATAAACATTTCATCTTTAATCCCTTCTTCTCACCTAATCTCTTCTTGAAAAAAATGGGAACATCTATCACCACATTAATATGATGATGGGAGGGAAGAGAGAGAGAGAGAGAGAGAGAGAGAGAGAGAGAGAGAGAGAGAGAGAGAGAGAGAGAGAGAGAGAGAGCTACCCATAGAGAAAGGAGGGAAACCAAAAATTCATACTACAAAGTCAATAGTATTTCAAAACACCAAGCAAAAACATCAGATTATTGGAAATAAACCTTACAATCAAAGAATATGCATAGTATTTCTCAAACTAACACAAATTTAAAAAACTAAGCTAGATTACATAAATTGTTTAAATCCGGCACATTTAAGGTAGTTAAAATGTCAGTAGCATCAAAAGGTATGATTCGCCCTAGACTTGATTAGGGTATACAACAACAATAAAATATTCAATGAATCTATTATTATATTAGAAAAGTGGTCTGAGAGAGTTTACAAAAGAGGAAGAGAGTCAATATCTTAATATTATCTTTTATCTCTCTCCTATCTATATGGAATAGAGAGAAATCTCTTAGACGGTACTTTTTCTATGCACAGTTTACCTAATGAGACATGAAAGATCAATGAAGAGTAAGATGGGTTTTTCTTCCAAATATGTGGCACCAGAAAACTAACACACTTTTTATCTTTAATCCTTTTTTCTCACCCTAATCTTTACAACAAATGGGAACATCTATCACCATTGATGTGAGAATGGAGAGAAAAGAGAGAGAGCAACCTCACAGTTGAAAAGAGGGAAATTATAAATTCATACGAAGTCAATATTATTTCAAAACACCAAATAAAAACATAGAATTATTAGAAATAAACCTTGCAATCAAGGAATATGCATAGAATTACTCAAACTAACAAAAATTTAAAATACTAGGCTACAATACATAAATTGTTGAAGTCGAGCACATTTAAGCTAGTTAGAATGTATCTAGTATCAAAGAAGGTAAGATTTAGCCCTAGACTTGGTCAAGGTACACAATGACAATAAAATATTCGATAAATCTATTATAATCTTAGTAAAATGTGGTCCTGAAGAGTGTAGAAAAGAGAAGGAGAGATTCACTATATTAATATTATTTTTTCCTCTCTCTTATGTACATGGAAGACAAAGAAAGCTCTTAGATGGCCCTTTTTAGTGAAAATTTTTGCTAATGGATATCCATCACATAACTTGATCAAGTTATGTTGTATCTACATGGATGTCCATGCTATAACTTGAGTGAGTTACGTGGTGCCTACATGTCCACACCACCACGTAACTCCATCAAGTTTGGCAAGTATGAACTCGATCGAGCTACGTCCAGAGTCTTTGTTGAATGCCACTTGGCAGGATGCTATTAGAAGCAAAACTTGATCGAGTTATGTCAACTTTGTCTCATGTTGATAGTATGATCCCAACGTGATAACCCTTATTATACATGACTCTGAAGGGTCCTCCAAAAGAGGTTGTTTCAAGAGTATCTCCTTATTCTCTCAATCTAGTATATCATAAAGATATTCTAATATGGCTGAATTTTCTCCTATCCTCTTATTCTCTAAATATAGTATATCATAAAGATATTCTAATAATCTAGTATATACTATAATAAGAGAGAGAGAGATGGCTGAATTTTCTTTATCTTCTTATTCTCTTAATCTAGCATATCATAAAGATAAGCATATCTTCTTATTCTCTTAATCTAGCATATCATAAAGATAAGCATATGTACTATAAGGGAAAGTAATCTCCTACTAAAACATACAAGATTGATCCATAGTGTGAACTCTCCTATATGGGCTAGCACTATAACTATGCCATTAGTAATCAAAATGTAGGAGTCACATAGCTTGTTGTCATTCACCACCACTGACACATATCAACCATAATCTCACCAACCATGCTAATGGCATAAGCTATCACCCAAGTGGGTTATCAATGTTTGCCCCGCCATTGCAACACTAGTTGAGCTCGATATCTGAACACTCCTCCTCGATCTTAACTCCACACACTACACATCTCTTAAACCTATGGAGCTTTTATGTACTCGATGACTTCATGAAGATGTTAGCCACATGATCCTATGTGCTGACATATACCAAATCCACATCACCTACCCCGCTAAAACCTTCTCCCTCGTGGTATGCTACTCATGTTGTTACAATAAATGACAATGACCAAACCCACAAACTCACCTATATCACCAAGCAACTTCTCTGAAAAGCTACCTCACATAAGCTGTCATAGAGGAGCACCCTTGTACTCTACCTCTGTAGTACAAGGTAATTGTCAGCTATTTCTTGGCACTCTAGATCACAATAGCACTCCCAAAATAAACCATAAAGCCCCTAGTAGTAGATATCCCATGTGTGGCACTACCAGCCCAACAACATCTATATACCCATGTAGTTGTATCTCTATGCTAGCATAATAAAAAAGTCTATAATCAACTGTGGACTTTATGTACCTGAGAATCATAGATCTCCCATGTGTGACACTGCCAACCCAACATCTATACACCCATGTAGTTGTATCTATGTACCAGCATCATAAAAAACTCTATAATTAACTGTGGACTTTATGTACCTGAGAATCTGTCTAGCCACATCCAACTGAGGCTTCATAGAGGCCTATATAAAATGAGTCACAATAACATAGCTCAAGTCTGGCTTAGTAAATAGTTATGTAGATCAAGCTACCGACTACGCGGCTATACATGTAGGGTCCTCCAAAATGTCACTTGAATCTACAATGAAAAGCTTTATGTTTTGCTCCAATGATAGTGAAGTAGGCTTATAGCCTACCATACCATACTTAAGACAACATGTACACGCCATACTACCTCTAACAATCTCACCAACTCTATACCCAAGAAATACCACAGCTCACCCAAATCATTCATCTCAAAAATTTGCCTCAAAAGCATCTCTTGACATCATGTATGTTAACATCACTATCACTAGTGATTCTACATTGGATATCTTAAATCCAATGGTAACAAGATATTTCCTTATCTTGTTTGACCATACTCTGGGTACATGCTTCAAGCCATACAAGGCTTTGCGTAACCTATACACAAAATAACCCAATGTTGGTTGCATCATGTATACTTCTTCTTGCGAATCACCATACAAGAAAGCATTATTTACATCCATCTGATGTAAAGACCAAAACTTTGCTACATCCATAGCAATGATATTTCTCACGGTTTTCATTCTGGTGGTAAACCACACTAAATGTCTCCTCATAGTCAATTCCATAGGTCTATGCATAACCCTTGGCAAACCAATCTTACCTTATACTTGCTCACTCATCCATCTGAGTTATGGTGGCTAACCTTATACATCCATCTGAGTTATGGCTCACTCATCCATCTGAGTTATGGCTAACCTTATACATCCAATTGTCTTCGTTTCCTTTTTCTTAAGCAAAGGAACTAACTCCCATGTTACATTTGCATCTAATGCTTCCATGGCATCGTTTCACTTTTTATTTTTAAGTGCCTACTCAAAATAAGTGGGATCTAACTCTTGTATTTCTTTAACCATATAAGCATAATGATGGGTTATATATCCATCATACCTCAACCTATCAACATGGTATCTAACCCTCGTAGACTTGCATACATCTAGATCATTGCTAGGTTTCCTCAAAATAACTATGGTGGTTCTCCTTGCACCAAGAGTAACCACTGATAGAATGCCAAGCTCCTCATCAAGGATCTTGTCAAACCACTAGAGTCACTATTCACATATGAGGAGTGACTTGCTAATAGATTAGGCACAAAAGGTTGATCTACCTTTTCCTTCCCTTTGCACATATCCACTGCTAGAGGACTCTTTAGGTCTATGTGATTACTACTTATTTGGGGTAACATCATCACTTCTTACATCTATATCTATACATAAGCTACTCATCTCATCAAAGATAACATCTCTACTTTCTCGAATCTCATGAGTAATAGGGTTATAACATCTATAACCTTTCTTCTCATGTCAAAGAAGATAACATCTCTACTTCCTCGCATCTCATTAGTGGTAGGTTATACTATCTATGATACATTTCTACCTTTAAATCCAACTTGGTTATCACTTTATCGAGAACATATACATATATAATACATTCAAACACTTCCAAGTGAGACACATCTGGTTTTATACTTGTAAACTTCTATTCAGGTGTCATGCCATGAACAATTATTGCAATGGGGATCCTATTCATTATGAAAACAACAATTGATACTGCTTCTACCCAAAAATAGTCTAGCATACTCTTTTCAAATATCAAGGCACATGCCACTTTCTAAAATACCATTCTTTGAGTGTACCTACATAAATGCATGTAAAGTTCCTATTTTTCCTTTCTAAAATACCATTCTTTGAGTGTACCTACATAAATGCATGTACAAGAAATCAAGAAATCACTGAACTCATTGGAAAAAAAACTCTCCCCTATCTGATCTCAGGCATTTTATTTGCGTACCTTTTTCCTTCTTGACCAAGGCTTTAAATTTATGAAAGTGAGCAAACATGTCACTTTTCTCCTTCATGAAACAAATCCACACTTTCCTCGTGTGATAATTAATGAATGTAACATTAACACCTACAACCTGCAATTGTTACAATTTTGGTTGGTCCCCACACTTACCAAGCTGGCATGCATCTTATACTTTATGCATACCATCAACCTTAAACTTTGGCAAATGTGCAACAATATTTTGGGCCTGCATGCACTTCAGTTTTCTTATATTCACATGATTAATGTGCTTGTGCCATATGCCAATATCTGCAATAACACTTGTCCCATGAGGCAAATATGGCTACCTTCACCTCAACCATGTGAACATCCAAAGTAAACATCCTACCATTTCTGTTACCCTTTGGAACCAAGTGGCAGTGATTTTTGAAGTCTTTTATTAAAAAATCCTTTGCAACCAAGTGGCTTTGATTTTTTGAAGTCTTTCATATAAAATCCTTGTGGATTTAACTGGACTTATAGACCTTGCTCAACCATATGTTGTCCAATAGAAACCAACAAGTACTTCATTTTTTCATCCTATGTAGATAATGATACTTTACCAACATGCACAATGGGGTGCACAATATCATTACCCATTTTCAAATATCCATGTTTTTCTATTTTTTATATATCTTTTATCCATTCACCATGACTGGTCATGTGGTTAGAGGCACCACCACATAGTCCACATATACCAAATATCTCCCAATCTTGACACATCTCCTCTTGTGGAACTAAGCATGTGATGCATCACAAATAGCTTCTCACTTTTTTCATTACCATGTTTACTTAATGATGCATAGTTGCCTTGCTGTAACTTCCACTTTTGATATCATTCTACTTTTTATAGCAGTCCTTTATAGTGTGCCCTGGTTTGACAGAGTAATTCCATGTTATTTGTGCTATGATTTCTTTTTCAACCTCCTTAGCGCCCCTTTGGCTCCCCCTAACTCTAGAGTGGCCTCTTCCACATGTATGAGATTGATTCTCTTATTGTTATTGCTACTACTTGATTTTCTTGTTGTTGTTGCTACTAGTTTTAATTTTCAAAACGATATGCACATCAGCCTTTAGATGATGATCTACCTCTACCGGTACCTATATCTAAAGGTGTGCCCATGTAAATTTTCAAAGGATGAACCTCCTCCAATATTCATCTCCCCATAGATGAGGAGAGAAATCAGTTCCTCAAAATCTAAAAAATTATCTCAAACTCCAATGGAGGTCTGAAACTATTTGTATTCTTTGCCAAGATCATTTAAAATCACAGACACCATATCACCATCATCTACTAGTGATACAATAGAAGCAAAGGGAATTTGCAAGCCCTTTGACCTTTATCCAATAATTATTTATACTCAGCTTCTCTTTGGTCACATTATGAAGCTCCTGCTTTAGCTACATATTCTAAGCTTGGGTGTTTCTACTGTACATCTTCACCAAGGTGTCCCAAGCCTCCTTACACTTTGTGCATCCTGTATGTACACAATCATAGAATTTGTCACGCTGGCAGAAAAAATCAATATATCATCTTTCTGGCTCTTTCATGGCATACTTTATATGCTATGGGATCAGATTTTCTTTGGTCACATTATGAATCTCCTGCTTTAGCTACATATTCTAAGCTTGGGTGTTTCTACTGTACATCTTCACCAAGGTGTCCCAAGCCTCCTTACACTTTGTGCATCCTGTATGTACACAATCATAGAATTTGTCATGCTGGCAGAAAAAATCAATACATCATCTTTCTGGCTCTTTCATGGCATGCTTTATATGCTATGGGATCAGATTTTATTTGGCAATCTCCAGCTCCTTTTCATCACTTGTGAGATGAACTCCCAATATCATTTTTCCACAAGGAAATCGGTCATCTTGAATTTCCATGTTTCTTGGAAATTATTATTGTCTAACTTCTTGCTCATAATCTATGACAAGCTATCAAATATCTTTATTTGTAGTAGCAACAACTAAGCACTTTTAACAACGTCTTCACTTAAGTGCATGACCTAAAAGTCAAGCGGAGCCTCGTAGTCCTGCATAGATAATGGAACCCCCAATACTACGGTATTCCATACCGTTTTGTCATACCCGTTGGCTAGGCCAACAGTATACTCATGATCGCTCTGGGTCTCAGTCAACCCCAACTTCTTGACTAACGAGTAGTTCAAGAAGTTGTGGCTAGCTCCATCATCGATAAAAATTGTGACTCTATGGCCACCTATGGTGCCATACATGCGCACCATGTCATGCGAACCTACAATGGGCACCGAACAAGCATGATGCTCATCACAATGACACATCGTCACCTCTCTGAACTTTGCGAAACTGAGAGGGAGTCTCTGCACTCTATGCAACTGCCTAGAGGATTTACCATCTCTTTTGGGCTCGTTGCCACTCGTGGTGGCTTTAGGCTTTGGACTTTTTTCGTGTGCCCTACATCGTTGCAATTAAAGCAACGATTTTTCTTTCGCGCTTTAATATACTGCTCTTTCTTTTGGACTTCACTGTCTCTTTTCTTCTTGGATGGTCGCGGTTTTTTAGACCAATGCCACCCTGTCGTTCATGGTCCATCCTATCCCCCTGCTTATCACTGCGGAACCCTTTTCTTTCAAGGCATGACCTCCTCTTCTCACTACCCTCGTCGGCCCTGCTGCTCGAACCACCACGCACCTACGGTGCTTTATCAGTAATAGCAGCGGAGCTATGGCAAAATTTTTGAAAAAATTAACACATAAATCATTTTCATTCATAATATGAAAAGAGGACTTCCTGCCATATTCTAGGATTAATCGTCCTAGGTTAATTGAAAAATTCTCATCATAACCATGCAAAAATTGATTTTAATGTTTATGCATAAATAGTTAATTAGCAAAAAGAGAAATTTCTAGTAATTCATTTTTATGATGAAAGAGGAATTCCCACCATATTTGGAATCCAATCATTTGAATGAGAAAAGTGGAATTCTTAGCATATTGAAATTATTGGATATTTTATTTAAATTCAAAGATAAATTTTATATAAATTTATTTTATCTATGAGAAATAATTAAATGGTAAAAGAGGAATTTCTATGACATTTGGAATTCCATCATTTAGATGGAAAAAGAGAAATTCCTAACATATTGGAATTATTGGATATTTTATTTAGATTCAAAGATGAATTTTAGATAAATTTATTTTATCTATGAGAAATAATTAAATGGTAAAATAGGAATTTCTATGACATTTGGAATTCCATCATTTAGATGGGAAAAGAGAAATTCCTAGCATATTGGAATTATTGGATATTTTATTTAAATTCAAAGATAAATTTTAGATAAATTTATTTTATCTATGAGAAATAATTAAACAGTAAAAGAGGAATTCTTATGACATTTGGAATTCCATCATTTAGATGGGAAAAGAGAAATTCCTAGCATATTGGAATTATTGGATATTTTATTTAAATTCAAAGATGAATTTTAAATAAATTTATTTTATCTATGAGAAATATTTAAATGGTAAAAGAGGAATTCCTATGACATTTGGAATTCCATTATTTAGATGGGAAAAGAGAAATTCCTATCATATTGAATTAATGGGTATTTTAGTTTAGATGAAATTATTTTATGATAAATATTTGATGATAAAAGAGGAATTCCATGACATTGGAATGCAAATAATAAATGCAAAAAGAGGAATTCCCATGAAATTTGAGATCCAAGAAATTAAATGGGAAGAAGAGAATTTTCAGCATAATTCAATTTATGATTATTTATCAAAAGTGAAAATATGGGTAGAATTGATTTCTGTAAATCCCATGAATTCTTTTATTCAAAAGAGGAATATTGAATATAATTCAATTGAGGAATTGAGAAGGAATATGAAAATAGTCATCGAGAAAAAGAATCTTTATCTAAGCCAAGCAATTGGCAGAAATTTAGAAAAAGTCCCATTATCGATATCAAAGTAGAAAAAGCTACTAAATGGGAATAGGATGTGGAATGGATGTGATAAGATGTAAACGGGATGCGATAGGATGTGAATGGATGTGATAAGATGTAAATGAGATGTGATAAGATGTAAATGAGATGTGATAGTTAATGGGATGTGATAGGATGTGGTGTAATGAAAATGAATGTGGATGAGATGTGAAGTAAATGGATGTGGATGTGAATGATGAGATGAGAATGAGAAGAGTGCTTTTCGGGCGAGGGAAGTTTTTTCAGGGTTTGGTTTTGGAAGAACCGAGGGATTAGTCTCTTGTCCGGATATCCGTGGGCGAGGCTCCGAGTGAGAGGACCCTGCACCGTGCAAGGAGTGCTACTTCCACTACTAGCACCCCCGAATCTTTTGCGCGGAGCGGGCAGGGATCTTTTACCCCTCGAGGCTATCATCTCCACCTTAGACCCAAACTCCACCTTGCTTAACTACATTTTGTGATGCAATCAACAACTTCACCTACTCTATCCTAAATTCCACCTTGAGTTGGATTCCTTTGGAGTTCCTCTTTAACATGAAGAGTGGATCCAACCATAAGAAGGCGATGAACGGAGCTCTAGCTCATGTCGGACGACAAGATTTCCACACTACTGCTATCCCAACCTCCTATGAAGAGCACATCCCACTCGATCTCATTAAGCGGGATATTGCTTTTGCTATTTACATCTTGAACTCTGATGTTCAAGAGCCAGATGATGATGACATCCAGGATCTCCCTCTAGTGGAATACATAGACACAAAGCCAGAGGAGACTACTCTAGACCCTATCATTGAGGCCGCAGAGAGCTCTCGCATGGCACTTGCATCCATCCATCCAGCTTGATGAAACCCAAAGTCATGACCCACCACTAGCTTCATTGAGTGCCATCACCATCGAAGGGGTGGAGTACCTCCTCATGTAGGATGTGTTGGAGCTCTTGGACTTTAGGGAGGAGGAACTATATAGTATACTTGTGCGAGATGCCAATGATGATTTCTTGGACTTTGATTACCAAGAAACCCTACCACAGGTTGATGAGGTAGGGCGATATGATGAAAGTAGTGTAGATGATATCTCTGTTATCATTGCTGTCCAGAAGTAGATTGAGGATGCAAATCCTCAATATGAGATCTTAGATGAAGAGTTCAAGCGTTACAGAATGAACTCTTCAGACCTCGACCACAGCGTGCGACACCTGTGGTCCACAGCCCCGAGACGATGGGGCAGACCCATTCTAGGAGCAGATCTGGAGGCACCCTTGCAGAAGGAGCTTGATGAAGCAGAAAAGGTATCTCCTTTACCAGTTGCTCCCCATATTTGATATTTTTTAGCCCCTTTAGGGTATGTAGACCCCACATGTATGATCCTATGCCCATCAGAGGTTGGGAAGTGCACTGTTCGAAGGCTCGCGTGGGAAACACTGAATCTACAAAAATTAGGGCTTCCCATGCAAGCCTTCGGACAGTGCACTTCCTAGTAGCCTCTGATGGGCATGGGATCATACATGTGGGGTCTACATGCCCTAGAGGCCCTAAATATCAAATTTGGGGCCATTCTAAAAACAAAATCATCCTCTCCCATGCATTGCATGATCAATGCTGACATCAATTTTATTGGTTTGCAGGAAATTGTGTGTCTTGATGACTTTGCATCGAGGCGGCAAAGTGGAATATCTGGGGGCCAAGGAAGGGTTTAAGACTCTGCACTCAAGGAGTACATTGGCAAACTTGCCAATGACGTGATATTCTTCCCCACCACAAGACTTGGTCTCTGGGGTATGCAGAGAACTTTTTGAAGATTAAAGCACTTACAAAGGGTACTGCATTCAAACTTATTCCGACTAAATCAAGTTTGGAAAAAGTTGTTCTACTTCGACGCTCAAAGTTACTTTACTTATTCTTGACACAAAGGTCACGGCCTTTACATTCTATGGTGGCCCGTGGCATTGTTTTGCAGGGGTACAGGATCCCGTCGTCATTTGGACAGATCTTGAAGGGCTCCATGTTTTGATTCCAACCATCAAGGTGGCTTCAGAGTCTAGAGAGCCTAGTAGTAAGAAGCCTAGGATATAGCTATGATGATTATGTGACTTTGATGACTATGTTTTGATGACTTTGTAATTTTTGATGACTATGACGATGATGACTATGTTTTGATGACTTTGTAATTTTTGATGCTATGAGTGAAAATTTGGGTTACAGAGTTTTTTGTTTAAGACGTGTCTTGTAATGTAGTTTATTAGTTGACTCAAGCAAATAAATTCAAATTACGTATGTAACTCAAATAAAAATTGTATCCATTCAAAGACGCATATATAAATCAACAAATTATATAAACTCAAATTAAAAGAGACTTATTTGCAACACAAGATAAGAGAAATTTTTTTTTAAAGATATACATCGAGCTTTACATAGCCTTTGAGAATTGCATTCATATGCGAGATATACAAAAATAAAACTAAAGATCCTGTCCTGGAGGATCTCTCTAGCGTCGCATGCGTCACACCAACTGCATGTACTTTTCACTGATGGTGGTGACCCTCTTCTCATGGACAGCTGCAAACACCGTATCACAAAAAATGTCCACTAGGTACACCTCCGCAGCCTCCTGGAGTGTCTCTAAAGCTTTGCCTGTCCACCGCATAGGTAGTGGGCTTGATGCTGGTGGCGAACCCAGAACCTCCTATCACGACGGTATTGCATATCTTGAATGATCTCTCACACCAAACGTTGGAAGGAGAGCTTCTGTATGAGTAGGTTTACCGTCTTTTAGTATTTCCTAATCTCATGGAGAGCCATAGTGCCAGGCTTCCACCTACGCTTGCGATGCTGCCGCCGTAGGTGGTTGGACGGGGGGTACTCCACATCCCACCTTAGGGGCCAGACTCTCCTAGCAGTTTGCTTGGTGGGAGCCATGCTCTTGGAGGTGAAATGAAAGATGAGAAATGAGGGTTACTTCCATACTTATAGATGAAAATTTATATATTTTCTAAATTAGCTCAATACATAAATTTGATACTTTTTAATTTTTAAAAATATTTTTCCTTATCAGAATGAGCTCTAATTTTATGTGTACATATAAGTATCATGGAACACCTCCTAGATAAAATATCAACCCCATCAGAGGTCTTTAGGGTCCTTGTTCGAAGGCTCGCGTGTGTATAGACCTGCCATTAAAAAAAGAAGGCCTCTACACGCGAGCCTTCAGACAAGGGCCCTACAGGCCTTTCATAGGGTTGATATTTTATCTAATAAATTTCAACCCATTCTGATCACTGCGCACCATGCATCAAGTTTTTCTAGGAAAAAAAATATTATCGTATAAAATAGCACTTGCACTTGCACATGCACATGCATGCTCATGATGTAAGCCACATGATCTATGCACAGAACAAATTTTAGCCCATTATGATTTATGCACACCATGCGTCATTTTTTCTTAGAAAATTTAAGAATATACACCTACACATGCACATGCACTTGCAAAAATTTTACCACGAAAATATAAGAATATACACTGACATTAGAAATGAAGAAAACTTAAAATATTCAAATCAATGGGCAACATTAGAAACAAGGAAACTTAAAATATCAAAATCTGGTACATCGTATAAAGTACAACTAGTTGAGTAGAACTGAAGGAAAATGTGAAAACACAAAATGATACACGAGCATTTACATGGCTCTTCAAACCATGTCATGGTGGTTAAGGTTGAATGCATCACTATTGTTAACAAATCCTACAAACAAGAGTGAGATCCGAGGGCTTGAGTGTGATGCATCGGGCATGGATGGCTAACAGCTGACCATCATGCATGAGATCCACCAAGTAGCTTTCAGCCGCCTCTTGAAGAGCAAGCAACGCTTGGGCTGACCATCGCTCCACATTACATGCTTGATCTCTTGAAAGTACTTGTAGTAGTGATTTCCCCTTTGTAGATCTTGGAGTATTTCTCGCACCAACCTCAAGAAAGGCGCCTTGGGTATAATCAACTAAGGACTCTTCTGGAACCTCCTAATTTCACAAAGAGCGACGGTGCTTGGTCTCCATCTTCTTTTCTTATGCATAGGTGGATGAGCATTTCCAGTTGGAACAGCAGGAGGAGCTTGACCCTCATCATTGTCGATGTGTCAGTACGTTTACTAGATCCAGATGAATGAACCAGTAGTGTCTTGGAAGGCATCTTGTTTGCTCTTTGCTTAGTACACGCCATACTCACAAGCTAGAAGGAATGGAGAGAAATGGAGGAATGGAAAGAAATGAAAGAAGTGCCTTTATTTATAAATGGAACTTACTATAAGTTATTGACACTTACTTTTAAAAATCGAAGAGCACCTTGGAGAAGCCAGCCCCCTTCCACCCGACTCTGCTCCTTCTTCCAGCACTCTTGACCGTAAGGTGGATGCCCTGATGGACACGGCCACATTGAGCTCCCCATCTTAGCCCTCCCCCCACAGACATCATATCAGCTCATCGACCTCCATTTTGGGAGTGCTCATTTTGAACCTTTTATAGCATAATCTTTACTTGATGAGCACCTGTCCCGCCACAACTTCACCTATCTTCTCACTAAGCTCCCCATCCAAAGCATTACCCTTATCCCCCATTTCTTTTTCTAGGGACTCATTTCTTTCCACCGCCCTCATGATTTTTATGAGCTTCCCAACATTCTCTCCAAGCGAAAGTTTGTTGCTGTAGTTACTTTCTTTCAGGCCCATGGCCTTGCAGATGTCGCCTGAAGCTGGCGCGGCCTCGGACGACAACGACGGAGGTGATGATGGGCAGGGTAGTTTGCCACCTCCGCCTCCACGAACCTCTTCTCCCCCACCTCCCCCACCACCACCAAGTTCATCCTTCGCACCTCCCAACAACCAACCCCCACCATTACCACCCCCCTCTGGCACCTCTAACCTTCCCCTTTTTCATGCACAATCTTCTTCTCTCCCCATCCATTTTCCCACCCCACCCCACCCCACCCCACCCCCTCACCCTCACCCTCACCCTCACCCTCACCCAAACCCCCCTCACCACCTTTCTTATCCCTTCAGTTAGGAATGCACACAACATTCAGAGACATACCCTCCACATCCGCTAAACCCCCACCAATCCTCGATGCTAGCCTCACCAACGGGACCCTCAACATCAACAACCCCTCCACCCTCCACACATAACCTTGAAGAAGGGGATATCCCATCATCACCACCATCAGAGCGTGAGAAGGTCGACCCTTCGCACGCGCTCAACCCCCTCTAAATTGGCGCAATCCCCTCGACTGCACTGAGTTTGAGCAGGCCATAGCCATCTTGCTTGGTCGAAAACTCCCGGTTGAGCCTGTCACCCGCATGACCGACCGTCTCGACATCTACATCCTGCGCCCATAACTCGATGTGAAGCATCACCAATGGCGGCATGACCACCCACCCTGAACGCAGGGTGGCTACCACTGGCCACCCACCGTTGCTCGCCCCATAACGTTCAAACTTATGGGCAAGCAGCCGGAGGTGACCTTTCCTCACCAAACCCTTTATTTGGGAGACATACTGTAACGTGCCACACGCACTCAGGATTAGCCCCGACTACCTCCCGATTTTTTGCAGATGGTGGGCATGGAATGTCTTCCATGAGGAGCAGAAGTAGAACCCCAAGTTGAAGTTCAACTTCCCTTGGCTCGCTCCCTCGTCCGTGTAGCATCCTTGCACTGAAGAAAGCATGGTCCAGTGCTTCCATGAATTCATATGCCGCTGCGACCAAGTCCCTAACCTAGCCGTGATCACCACCATTCACTTCTTCAATCTCATCATCACGCTATTGGAGTCGTTTCCTGACTAGGACCATTACTTTGAAGGCGCACAAGGTCTTGCATTTGACATCAACAAAGGGCCCACCCTCAAGTAGATCTTCGGCTATTACGAGCGTATTATGTGGATGCTCGCTTGGCACCTTTAAACCTTTGAAGATATGATGGAGACCACTTTTTGGACGAGCTACAAGGTCTTTCATCAAGCCCCTCCCCATCCTACCTCACACCGGGATTTCATCTGCACTACTTGATCTATTACTGCTAGATCCGGCCAGTTTTGAGGACAAACCTACATTAGGGAGGGGGAATGTTAACCACTATGGTTAACATGACCTTTTGCATGGCTACACCCCTTGTACTTTATTTTTTTATAACCGCCAATGCACTGATTGTTTATGAGACATGGGATGATCAAGCTTATGGTTTGTGTAACGCCGGTCATCATGAGGAATAGATGTTCATAGAGCTAGAGAACTAGGAAGACTAGTTTTGGGCCCCCACTTGTAAATGGGCGGCCATACATTGTAAATATAATATCATGTATATAAGAAATTTTATGGAATATGAAAAGGGACAATCCCATTTATCTCACTTGAGTTTGCCTCTCTCTCTTTCTCTCATTGTGAGCTTGTGGTTGCATGCTTATTTACGTTCTTGCTTGCTTGCATGCTTGATTGCTTATTTATGTTCTTGCTTGCTTGCATGCTTATTTATGTTCTTGCTTGCTTGCATGCTTGATTGTTGTCGGTGTATGTGAGTAGGGATGGTAATGCTCCCCTTTATCTTATTTCTCTCCTTATCTACCTTCTCTTTGCTATTCACCATGTCCTTTTTGCATACTACTAGCATGAGGTAGAGGTTGAGCTCTCCATAGCTCCTTCCCTCTTGCTCTCTACGCAGCATTCGATCTCTTCTTGGGTGACACAAGGAGACTGTGGAGTGAGCCCCTACGGCTTCACATCCGAGGAGTTAACCCTCATAGGGTTGGCCAAGTGCTATTCTCTAGATTTGACTCTTGCATCTTTCCTCTCTTCTTTCCCCCATGTGTGCAAGGTAGTATGTTATTCTTAACAACATCTTTAAGAGTTCAAGGTATATAAGTATAAGAAATTTTATGGAATATGAACATTCCATTTGTCTCACTTGAGTTTGCCCTCTCTCTCTTTCTCTCATTTTGCGAGCTTTTGGTTGTATGCTTGTTTGTGTTCTTGCTTGCTTGCATGCTTGATTGTCGGTGTATGTGAGTAGGAATGGTAATGCTCTCCTTTATCTCCTTCTCTACCTTCTCTTTGCTATCTACCATCATGTCCTTTTTGCATACCAATGGCACGAGGTAGAGGTTGAGCTCTCCATAGCTCCTTCCCTCTTGCTCTCTACCTAAAAAAGTTATCCATGTTGACTTTAGTAAACACTTATTTTGAAAAAGTTATCCATGTTGACTTTAGAAAACACCTATTTCTTTAAAACATTGGATTGCTCCAATACTCTCATAATTACAATTCTATCGATATTTCCATTTGCTACCGACTCTCTCTTGGGTTGTCAACCATTCTGTATGATGTTCTTTGGCCATGCTATTTTCATATCTTGCTTTCCTCACTTCATATATTGCCCTGCGAACAGCTTCTGTATCATTGGATTTGGACTTTATTAATTTTTTCTCATATCTTATTTCTATTCTCCTATACCACCATTGGACTAACTGCCTCATAGGATTGGAATCATTGATTCCGCCTCCATGTGCCATTGCTTTTTGGAATCCACATTGAGCTTGCCAATGAGATCACTCCATGCCTTGTGTGGACCATACCGCCAAACTTCCTTGTTCAGTAAAGTATGGACCATGAGCCTCAAGTATGTGCTGCATTTAAAAAGATAGGATCCACAATTAAACTCAAAGTATTACATTCACAATTTAATTGTAAAAATGAAATGGAGACCACTCTGACCATATAGTGTGTAATGCAATTTGAAGTCCATGCCTCTGTCATTGAGTTACGAAAGTTTACAACCGCCTCTTTAAATGCATTGGCTGAAACTGCAGAAAAAAGGTTCACACCTTGAACAAGATCCAAAAACGTTCACGTCGTGAACCACATTACAAAGGTTCATGCTGTGAAAAAGTTCAAAATAGTTCACACCGTGAAACGGTAATTTTTCACAAGCCAATGATGCAGCACCACCTGGCATTCTTCATTAAGATAGCCGCCTTGTCCGCCAACGGTTGCGTTATAAAATTGATTTTCTTTTCTTTTTTTGTCATTTTGCATGTGTGTGGATCGATCATCTACATTCGCTTCCGTGT
The DNA here is from genome assembly GCF_041138505.1 of Cibotium barometz. Taxonomy (NCBI): domain Eukaryota; kingdom Viridiplantae; phylum Streptophyta; class Polypodiopsida; order Cyatheales; family Cibotiaceae; genus Cibotium; species Cibotium barometz. The sequence goes on from NC_141097.1 coordinate 22,978,506, forward strand.
GCATCTCCCGAGCTCTCCATCTCTCTTCAGTGATTCTCGACTATCCCTTCGAGGTGGGAGCTTGATCCCCATCTTTTCTTTTCTTTTCTTTTTTGTTTGTTTTAGTTTTTGTTTTGTGTTCTTCAAGAATCACAATACACATTAAGGGGTAACACAAATGACCTGAAGCCCTTCACGATTGCATCATTCAAAAAATTAACAAAATACACCAAACAATCATAATCAAATGATTAAAAATATTGTTTGCACTTTCACGGCCATAGCCTTTCACGGTCTGCACTTTCACGAACACCGTTCTACACTTTTATGGGGCACAGCACTTTCTCGGCCAGAGCATTTCACAGACTGACCCCTAACCACTTTCATGGGTTAACCTTTTCATGGCCACTAGTTATTCGACTGATCCTATGTGCCTAATATAGATGTCAGCCTTGGAGTCTAAAGCCCACGAGAACCCATCTACAACTCAAGCCAGTAGTGCTATTGAGTCCCCAGCTAGCCAGAGAAGATGGAGAACACAGCGACTGAAGCTGAACTTCTTGGGTCCTTATGCCCAACCTTTCCATGGGACCATCATCCGCAACAAGGAAGCTCATACAGCCCATGGAAAGGTAGCCCTCCAGTACCACAGCCCGGAATGTCTACAAATACTGGAAGAGGTTGAAGTTAAAGCAAAACTAGATAAAGTAGGTCTCGAAAGGATGGCATAGATACTCCCCCACACTATCGACACATAACTCTACGCGGAGTACCTAAAGACCTACGACAAGGGGACCAAAAGAGGGCGAATCACCAAGGCAGATGGCACTACAGAAGAACTCCTAATCACAGAGGACCTAATAAGGGAAGCTTTGCAACTTCCAACCACAATCAGGCCCACCAACACACCATTGACAAGATGCCTTTGGAGGCCATGCTGAAGAAGAGTTCATACAATTCGAATGGTACCGAATGGTACAGAGTACGAGAATATCCAAGATGAAGCTATAGAGAAGGATTGCAGGGCCATGTCTTTGATGATGCAAATAAAGCTAGTAGACAGATACAATAGAGTCGTTCTCAACAAAATTGCAAAAGTACATGAAGAGAAAGAAGAAGATTGGGCATACTATCTACATAAGGAGATGGAGAACTACTAGAAGGCCCACCAATCTAAAATATCTAATCCATACCTTCTCACACAGGTTCTCAATCATGTAGCAAAAAGACCTCTCAAGGAACCGGAACTGGAGGAACATCTGCAATTGGCACTGCTACCAGACCAGCCCAAGTTAACAGGCTGAAGATGTACACAAAGGGCAAGCCATCTTGATGGAGACCAAGGATATAATAAAGTAGATGAAGAAAGATTTCAAGAAGTGAACAAATAAAAAGATGAGGGGAGTACTTATAGATTGCTGAGTCACAAAGACTCAAGGAGGAAGTGGCTACAGAAATCCGCACTTACTCCTAAGAGGCACTGAAAGAGAATATTCTCAGCCATACCACACAGGAACCCCGGCAACAAATCACTCCTCTAACAAGCCTAGTCCAACTTATATTTACAGACTTATCTCCTCTCAAAGACTCAAGTCTGGCAGACATGCCAACAGAGACATCTCTAGAACCAGCATGCTAATAAAAAAGCTGAGAAAAGACAAGACGTGGAAGTAGCCGTAGCCCCAGTATAGGAACCGGAGGCCCCCATGGGTTTTGCGCATATATTTATAGGTGCCCTAAGCCAAGTGCATTTCCATGCCTGGGTAAAAACAGTAAGTGCATTTACTCTCCTTATCATACAAGTTAAAGCATCCACAATGTGACCAAGGTACTCCACTTCACTTGCATTTACTCTCCTTAGCATACAAGTTAAAGCATCCACAATGTGACCAAGGTACTCCACTTCACTTGCATTTACTCTCAGCATACAAGTTAAAGCATCCAACACCATGCATACATGAACAAGTGCTTCTTTTCACTCTTAATATGCATGCATATGTCATCAAAGAAAACTAGCATAAACTTAAAGAGGAAAGGTTTAAGCCCCTTGTTCACATCAAAGCTTGAAAAGTGACAGGTGAATTACATAACCCAAACGGCATAAACCATAAAGTGATAGAAACCCCTCTCAATCCTAAATATTATATTGTACTCATCACTGCTCTTGATCCTAATTTGGTGGTAGCTATCTCTCAATAAATTAATCTTGTTGAAGTATCTTGCACCTTTCAACTTATGCAAAAGATAATCTATCCTTGGAATGGGATAACGATTCTTGATAGAGATCTTATTCAAGTCTCTATAACCAATGGACATTAAAAGAATTACCCTATTTAAGTCTATATATAGAGATGCAAAGGGAGATTGACTTGGCTCCACCCAGCCCATGTCCATTAATACTTAGACTTGCTTCACCACCTCATCCTTCTACACTTTTTACAATATCTATATGGAGGCTTGTTGAAGGGCCTAACATTAGGCTCAAGCTAGCCCTATCCTATGATATACATTTATGAAAGATCCCTGCCCCCTTTGTGCAACGAATTCTGGGGTGCTAGCAGCGGAAGTAGCACTTCTTGCGCAGGGCAGAGCCTCTCACTCAGGGCCTCGCCCATAGATATCCGAACAAGAGATGAATTCCTCGGTTCTTCCAAAACCGAACTCAAAAAAACTTCCCTCGTGCCTAGCAGACATAGGCGATTCCTCCGAGATATTTTATTCTAACGTAGTCAAGGTCTTCACTAACCAAACTGATCCGACTGAACCCGTAAGTCCCATGGTCAGGTCAAGGAAGAGACTTGCACTTGGATGATAAGGTCCAATGCTTTTTTCCTCATCAAGAGGCACAGCCCCGTTGATTCTTTTCTATAGAACAAGGATTATCCGAGATTTACTTCAACTATCGTAATTTAACAGAATTGAGTCTCATTTTAGGGATCCATCAGTCCAGCCTAACCCCATCCAATCCATTGGTTAGCCAACCGCCCAACCACTGTAGTGATAGGATCCATTTAGGAATTTGGTTATGTTTTACCCCGGGTACCAGGGAAAAGAGTTCACAGGCCCCCTAGCCGGCGCTTCAAACAAACTTCAAGATAGTCACACCACTTACACACCCAATATGAAATTGCATGTTTCACAAATTCAGCTGTCTTTAAAACAATCTTTTAATGAAACCATAGTATCACTGATCATAATCATCCAAAATATCTAGCCTGAATTCCAATTTACAATCATTCCTTCATCGGTGTACCTATGGCATCATTGGCAACCAGAAAGCTCACCACCTGTTCACTCAGGGGACTTTTCAATAGTTCCCTAGCTCATAGTACCCGAAAATATAATCACATAAGAAAATCCAGATGGACTCTCCATTGAAGATCAGCAAGATCAACCAATAGATCCATATAAAAGAGCCATGGACTCATTCGTTTATGAGGACCAGCAAGACCAATCAACTAGATCCATGCCCGAGTTCAGAAAATAACTCTAACTCCTTATTCCATTTTTTTTTCCCCCGACACACGGGTGGGTATCTTCGGCGACCCAGAGCTCGAGCACCGTATGGTCAACACCCTCTAGGCTCCTTCGCAAGTCACCTAGCACTTCACTAATAGGCCGCTTCCTTGGTCCCTCATCCATCGTACCGGAAGCTCACCATTTAAATCGAGCCGAGGCTGGTCAAGACCTCGATCGACCTTGCTACGCGAGACGTCCTCTATTGACTCTCCGTCAACTGTTGCAACTTTATCACTTAGGTCTCCACGACCTTATTCACAAGATGGTCAAAATGCTTCCCCAGCATTCTTGACATAAAACAGTCATTTAAAAACAGGTTTCATAAATACAGTTTCTAATGAACTCTCATCTTTCCACATTGTTCCATATCATTTCTCGTCATTCCACATTCTTCTACATCAATTCACATTGCTTATTCCACATCCAGTCATGTGTATTCCCATCGTCTTCATCCAATCACATCATATTACATCTCATCACATCTATCCTCATCACATCATGTCACAACATATTGATATCACATCTCATCCATTCATATCACATCACATCCATCTACATTCATTCTGATCCACATCAGATCCACATATCATCACATCACGTCACATCTATCTACATTCATTCAGATCCACATATCATCACATCACGTTCACATCATATTACATCTCATCACATCTATCCACATCTATCCTCATCACATCATGTCACAACATATTGATATCACATCTCATCCATTCATATCACATCACATCCATCTACATTCATTCAGATCCACATATCATCACATCACGTTCACATCCATTCACATTTATTTACATCACTTCACATCCATTCACATCTACCCAAGTCCACATCACATCACATCTCATCTATCCACATCATATCTCATCCATTCATATCTAACCAGATCCACATCACATCACATCCATTCACATCTCATTACATCACATTCACATCTCACCACATCTCTCCACATCCACTCACATCTCATCGCATCCATTCACATCCATCACACCCATTCATATACCACATTCATTCACATCTCATCACATCCATCCTCATCTTATCACATCTCGTTCACATCCATCCACATCACATCACATCACATCACATCACATCTCGTTCACATCCATCCACATCACATCACATTCATCCCATCCACATTACACCACATCCATATTTATCCATATCACACCATATCCATTCGTAGCTCATCACATTCATCCACATCCATTTATTCATTCACATGCACATTTATCACATGATATCTCATTCTCATCCATTTTCATCACATCACATCCTTTCACATATCCTCACATCTCATCACATTCACATCCACATCTATTTACATGATCACATCACATCTCATCCACATCTCCTCACATTCACATCCACATCCATTTACATCACATCACATCTCATCCACATCTCCTCACATTCACATCCACATCCATTTACATCACATCACATCACATCTCATCCATATCTCATCACATCCACTCACATCTCATCACATCACATTCACATCTTATCACATCACATTCACATCTCCTCTTATCACATTCACATCTCATCTAATCACATCGCATCCATTTACATCCCATCACATTCATTTACATTTATTCAAATCCACATCACATCTTATCACATCCACTTTTAGTACTGTTTTCTACTTTCGATACTGATAGGACTTTTCTAAGTTTTTGTCAATTGCTTGGCCTAGTTTAAGGTACTTTTTCTCGATCCCATTGAATCTACGTATCAGAGTGTTGTTGAAGGTTTAAAAAGGGAAAATAAACCTTATTAGAATTGAATAGTAAAAACTCAGAAAGAGCATTTAAGTATTGTATTTTCATTCCTTAAGCTTCATTAATGAGAATTAATTCTAAACTTTTGTTTACTTATTGGATCCTCGATGCTCCCAGGGATTCCAGATTCTCTTTTTTGAATAAGAATTATCCAAGTTTTCTCGATGGATATTTTCGTATTCTTTCTCAAATTTCTCAAGTAAAATATATTCGATATTCTTCTTTTTGAGTAAAAGATTCATGGAATTTACAAAAACCAATTCTACCCATATTTTCTAATAAATTAATAATGCTCAAAATTTCACTTTTGATAAATACTCATAATTTCAATTATGCCAAAAATTTCTCTTTTACCATTTAATTACTTGGATCTCAATTATCATGAAAATTTCTCTTTTTGCATAAAAATAAATTTACCAAAAATATCTCTTTTACCATTTAATTACTTGGATCTCAAATATCATGGGAATTCCTCTTTTTGTATAAAAACAAATTTACTAAAAATTACTCTTTTCTCATAGTCAATTAATTATGCATAATTACAAAAAAAATTATTTCTCATGAATATGATGAAAATCATTCATTTTTCATAGGATGTCCAATCCTAGAATATGGTAGAAAGTCCTCTTTTAGCATTATGCATAAAAATAAGATATGTATTATTTTCTGAAAATTTTGCCATAGCTTCGCTGCTTTCATGATAATTCTCAATTTTTTTCTAAAGAATAAAAGCTTGTAATGAAAATATGATAGTAGTTCCTCTTTTATGCTTAAAATCAAACTACGAATTTAAATCATGATTTTAACCATAAAATTAAACATAACTATGATTATCCTAATAGATTGATCTAATTTTAACATTCCTCTTTTTCCAATTTGTTAGGATAATCCATTTCTCATTTAGAATGAATTAGAGTAGTTTTTAACTACTCATAAATAATCTAAAAGAATTTACCATTATTTAAATAGCACAAAATCATGAAAATATCATTTTCTCAATCTCTAGCTTATCAAGCCTAGAGTTTAGCTTTGAATTAAGAGACTATCATTGAGAAGCATCCTTTTTCAAGGGATTTAGCCATAAAGATGGCTATTCTTTTAGAGAGAGAGATTTACTTAAAGAAAGCATTACAAATAAGCATAAAGATTAACTTTCTCTTAATTAAACATTAAGACTTTAAGGGAAAGCTTGATTTGAATTAAAACAATCATTTAGAAAGCTTCTCAAGCTTGAGAGGGATTGAGAAGAAGAAAGTTATTGAGAAAATTAGAAAAAACCATAAAAATTGATTTTACCTCTAAGTTTGGCTTGATTCTCTAATTGCAGTGAAGCTCCCAACCAATCAATTGGCCCATCCTTTATCAAGGGATTTAGCCATAAAGATGACTATTCTTTTAGAGAGAGAGATTTACTTAAAGGAAGCATTACAAATAAGCATAAAGATTAACTTTCTCTTAATTAAACATTAAGACTTTAAGGAAAAGCTTGATTTGAATTAAAACAATCATTTAGAAAGCTTCTCAAGCTTGGGAGGGGTTGAGAAGAAGAAAGTTATTGAGAAAATTGAAAAAACCCATAAAATTTGATTTTAACCCCAAGTTTGGCTTGATTCTCTAATTGCAGTGAAGCCCCCGACCAATCAATTAGTCCACCAAGAGGAGAAGAGCAACTCCAATAGTTGTTGTAGAGAGAGAGAGAGAGAGAGAGCTCCATGCTCCCAAGAGAGAGAAAAATTTAAATGATAATAGAAAATATGATTATTTTAATATAATACTGGCATGGTATAGCTCCAATATTCCATTAAAAATGACTGAGGGTCTATTTATAGGTGAGGGAGGCCACTAACCAAGTCCAAATGGGTTCTAGAATTTTCCAGGTTCAATTTGACTCAATTTGGATAAGATTTGGACCAGTTTGGCTCTCTTTTTTATTTCGTTTGATCTAGGAGAGAGGAGAGATAAAAATATCATAATTTTATTCTAAAATATCTCTTTTTTTTAGTAATATCTCATAATTTTTAACTAATAAACCTTGTACTCAGTCAACTCTTCATCTTATGTGAGCATTTACTCATTTTTGGGTATTTTCTTTTATTCTTTTGGATTTATCTCATCCCAACACTTGGATTAATCTAGTTGGCCCATTGGAACCTTAATTGGACCATAATCTAAAAATTTCTGAAAATGTAGACCCTTAGGCTAAAATCTCTTATACCATTTTCAATTAATTTCTAATGCACATTGGAAAGTTCATTTTGAACTTCTGTTTCAGGGGAATCCATTTTAGATACTAGGAGGATTTTTATATCCAAAGATATCTCAATTTTGGATTATCTCTCTCTAGATATTTTCTCTCTCCAGGTCAAAATAGGGTAAAACAAGATCTTTCTTCTATTTCAGAGAGGGGAATAATTACAAGAACAAAAGGGGAGGTTCTTACACCTTTACACCTCAAAAGCTAGAGGGAGGAATCTTACATTCTACTTAGGTAACTTGGGCATTTGAAACACGTCCTCATACTCTATCAATAATTGGAGCATCCCATCACATGCAACTTTGCTCTCTTCAACATTGTTCTCATCTTTACAGAACCGTAACATGTCCCATTTTCTTAATCTCTCTCTTGATTTAAGAAAGCTCAACTTATACACATGATTTGAGAAAGCTCAACTTAGACACATGATTTCCTTACAATGTAACACTCTTTTTACCATGCCTAACCCTCCTTGAAATACATCCAAAAAGAGATTACCTGGTGAACCACAACTGTCATGGGATCTTTCCAATGGCTGAGCTCGTAACCCTTGAGGTCTCCAAGCTCTACAACTCCTTGAGAAGAAATTTCACCGTGTCTTCGTCGAGCGTTGTCACACCGCCACGTTGCACTACAGGTCCTCATCACCTCACTTCACTCACACACACTCACTAGCATGCATTAGGGAGAGAGATTAGTAAGAGGATTAGCAAGAGCAAGACTCAATTGCACAATGAGAGAGTATATTGTATTATGAGAGACAGAGGCTCTTTAGCTTGGTTGCTCTCTAGCTCAGAGATTATTTTAGAGGTGGTCGATTTGATTTTCACTCCCCCGGGGTGCTACTTTGGCTACTCTCTGGTGGTTGAGTGTTATAACATTTCAAATGACTTTTGGCCTACTTATTTAGTGGCTTTTACAACATATGATTTAGGGTAGTGGTTGGTAGCTCCTACATCACGCATGTTGATGTCGATGTTATGGTAGCCTCTATGACCTTGACTCTACTTCTTGTTCTTCTTTTCAATGATGTCTTCTTCTTCTTTTCTCGACTCTTCGGTCGTTTCTTGCGCACACCTACGCTTGCATACTCATTTGCTTGCAACGTTTTTACAAGGGATTTACTCTTCGTTTTCACAAGGGATTTACTCCTCGTTTTCACAAGGGATTTACTCTTCGTTTTCACAAGAAATTTACTAATTTGGTTGCAATGTTTTTACAAGGGATTTGGTCTTCATTTTCACAAGGGATTTACTCTTCATTTTCACACATGCTAGCATGCTCATTCGGCTGCTTACAAAATATTTCAAACTTTGTTGAGCTAAAATATTGTTGATGCATAATTTTATGATGTCATTTGTGATCTCGTTGTTGGTGAAGATCTGGATACGGAAGCGCATGGTGGTGATTTTTGATAAACCCATGTGAATAGGCCCAATTATGCTTTTAAAAAAACACCTTTGGTGTGAACACATGCTTGAGGAGTGGCTAAGGCTTAAAACCTTATCTATGTTTTTTAGGCCAAAAAAAAAAAACAAATGGATTATTTGGCCGCATGGCGAACAATGGCAACGGCTGCTGCTCTCCATCTGACGAAGACGATGGCGATTCTTTTCTCTGCTACTACGGCTGCTTGCTTCCATAGCGTGCACTGTGTGCACCCTTCCAGTGCACAGTCAAGGCCTAGGGTTTCGTTGCCCCATGGCTGGCCTCTCTTAGCCGCCTTCTTGGGGCATCCCATAGCTGCTTTCTTGGACCATCCCATAGCCTCCTTTAGACTGGCCAATCCAACCCGCCTAGGAGCTCCCTTTAGTTAGTAATTCTATGCATTGTGCCTCTCATAGCTTTTCTTGTGTTTGTGCAGCTCACTCTCTCTCTCTCTCTCTCTCTCTCTCTCTCTCTCTCTCTCAAACTAGCACACCGTAATGATAAAGTTACCTATATAATCCTAATGGAAAAGGTGAAAGATTTTAGAATCTAATTGAACATGACGCAAGATTAACAATCTAATATTCTTAATCACTTTCTTACGAGTAATAACTAAGCTAAGCTAGGAGATCTAGACCTAGGCTCTAATACCATGTTAAGATTCATGGATCAAGCTCTCCTAATGACAATCAACTATCTAATTAGATTCTAATCTTACACTAATCTAATGTGATTAGAGTGAATTAATCTAAGGTGGGTGTAATCTAAGTTTACTCATCAATAGTGAGTATGTGTAATAAACTTAAGCACAATTAGGTTATATGATTAAGACTTGTACTCATAAAGAGGCTTGAGATGTGTGTAAGTAATATGATTTCATTACTTGAAATGACCCCCCCCCTTTTATATGAGGAGGTACACCCTTGGGATTGTATATTAATGTGGGATAAATTCATTTACTCATGTGGATTCATGCTAGGCTTTACACTTTCTTGGCTACTCAACTCACTCTCTATCTTTTACTTGTGCTCTTTGGCACTATATTTCTCAACAAAGCACCACCTAGATTAAAAGGAAACTCCCCATCTAGCTCATGAATATGATTATCATCCATAAAGTCTTGGAAATCATTAAACAATTCTCCATCCTTCTCATTGTCCTCTTTAATGACCTTGGAAACTACCATGTTAAGAGTTACATTCCGTGCTTACAGATACCAAATTTTAAACAAATCTCTAATTTAGTTAAAATTTACATGAAATAAAGTTGAATGGTTTTTACATGCTCTAAAGCCTCATCAAAGAGCTTTTTTTCAAGCCATACACCTCCTCATTTTGATGTCATTTCATGGGTCAGTTAACTTTTCTTAAAAGTCAACAGAGGTATAGAGGCCATTAACTAAAGTAAAAGGGAGTACATATTTGGAAAATAGGTAGCAAGAGATTTCCAAAAAGCATTAGGTATCCAAATTATGATAACTTTACATGTGCCATCTAGGATACTAATTTGTAGCCATGATGCTGAGAGGGATAACTCAAAGAATCCATACATACTTTAAGAGCTCATGGATCATGATAATGTAGAGTATGTGGATTATGTGGATTATGTTGAGTTTGTGAAATATGTTAAAAATGATGGTGGGAATGTATGGATAAATTCTTAGCATGCCAATCGAGGAAATGCATATGCCAATTGTAGGTAATGCCAAGCATGCACATGACCGATGCGGGCGTATAAAATGCAAATGGTGGTCCTTTCGATGCACATGAATGTACATGCCGATGCATGCCGATGCGGGTGTATAAAATGCAAATGGTGGTCCTTCCATTACCAATGGATTCTATGATGGAGAACTTTAATCACAATAATCCAACTCCAAGGTTAACTTCTCGAGGGATTTAAGAGTGAGATGTCGGATTTGAGAATTGAATTCAAGAATGGAGGTATACCACAACCAAGATAAATACTAGGTTGCCAACATGCCAAGGTACTACTCCTTTGCAAGGATCATATAAGGAGAGAGTCCCTCGTGATTTTGGGATGCACCAACCCAAGTAAAACATTGGGTTTGTGCTAGGTCATCAAAGGGCTTTGTGTTTGGAGACATAGATGAGATTGATCATGGCAATAAGGAAAATTAGCCACACTTGTTGTGATCCATGGTAAATTTGCATCATCATATGCATTCTTCATCACTAGGATATGCTAAGAGAAAGGGCATTAGGCTTTGGATTCTTTTTGCTATGATGGCAATCTGAGTCACAAAGGACATTTCTCAAGGTTGCATGGGATGGTGTACATGATGATAGATTGCATGAGGACAATGCACATGATAGGAGAGGTGAGTTCAAAGGAGTAAAGGGAAAAGTTGTTTTGGCAAAGTTCAATGGTGCAACCACCTCAAATGAGGAATTTAAAGAGTGGGTGAACAAATTAGACTTTTACTTCAAGATATTTCTAAGAAGTGAGAAAGAAAAAAGTTTACTTTTCTACTTTACATTTAGAGAAATATACCCATGCTTGGTGGAGGAACCTACAATCTCAAGGATATTACATTACAACAGGATGTCTTCAAAGATGACATGAGAGAGGACGTTATCTGTCAATTTTCTACTTTTAACTAAGAAGGGCATATTAAATAACCTTTAAAATTAATCTCTTCTTTTGAAAAGTAGAAATTTCATCCCCCTTTATGTAGAATAAAAGGCCTTAAAAGAAAGGCTTCAAAGTCTTCACATTTGAGTCTAATTCTGCATGTTTCAAAGTTCATTCTCATATTTTATAAAAAGAAATCATTAACGACTTGAGGAACTACTTTATAAACCTCATTTTTCTCAAATTAATACTTCAAGGTAGTGCATGAAAAAAAGTTTTCATACAAATGGTGAGAAACTTTTATACCTAGAAATAAGAGGGAACTCTTGTTGAATTTTTAGTTATTAGGCAACACCCCCAAAAAAGTACGTTTTTCCATAAGGAGCTTTCTTAACTATGGGAGCAAGCCCCATGTAGTGCTTAATTGACCCGAAAAAAGTACACTATTTTTTATGCCAGATGGGTTAAGAAACACCAGAAACGTGTTTTGGAAAAACTTTGGACAATCTAATTAAAAAAATCTAATTAAAAAAATAAAAAAAATTTCAACAATTCTCAAACTTGTCCAAGGCATCCGTAGGACCTTCAAACACCCCGTATTCACATACACTTATGATATGGGAGTGTATTAGAGGCCTATTTAGATGATAGTGCATCTATCAAGCTAGGTGCGTAACAACCTACACTAAGCTCAGGAGCTTCGATCAGAACCCAGTTTAGCGGTGTACAAGGACTTGCAAATAGGGGCTAGTGATAATTCGTTTGATTTCGATTCAATGTAACTATGACTATCAAACCACCCCTTGAACAAGCACTTATGCTTGATAGTATAATATTAGAAGAAGTGCAAGAAGTAGAGACACTAATCTAGTCTACTAGAGCAAAGGAAGAAAAGACTTTGCAAGTGGCACATCAACGATTAGCAACCCAAACAACTTAGTATGCCCAAAACAAGTCCCAAGCGAGGACTGCACAAGTACCACCTAACAACATCGATACAAGTGATAACATTGTGTCTACCTCAAAGAAAGAGCTAGGCTTGCAAATCTTGGATCAACGTCTTCTCACAGATGATTGGGAGTATGACACATCAATAGAGACTCTTGTGGATTTCAGTACAGGCCAAGCTTATGGTGTTAGTTGGGAAGGGATTGTCCAATCAATATATAGGGCCACAATAGAGGAGGAAAGATTGCAAGGTATCAACAACTACATATATAGGATTGTTGACATAAAAGGATCCAAAGACCTATGGTGCAAGTCGGGACATCCAAAGCAAGAATGCCAAGAATGAGCGAAATGGTAACACCTATAAGCCCAGTGGATCTTAATTTTATAGTATCACCCGACTATACCATGGACCAACCCACATCTTCTAACCCTCAAGGCCATGCAAGGAGTCAAGTGCATACTAGCATGAGCTTCACCTTCTTGGATCCTAGAGTTGTCCCCACCAAAGACACTACTAGTACACTACCTCATCCAGTTGTAAGCACCACACCACCAACTATGACACCCATGCTAATGCATTATTACCTTTGAGCCACATGCCCATGGTTACCATGGTAGCCACCACCACCACTTCACACATGGATCCCCCTATGCTTGGCATATCTAGTATTGCCATTCCTAGAGGGGTCTCATTCTAGTGCACCCATGAAATACCCCTCTCCTAGAGTGAGTGTGCTACCAACTCCTGCTGCCCACATGACTAAAGCACCTATTGGGACACCAGTAGAACACATACCTTATGTAGCACATCTACCCCCATCAGGGTTTAGACCAATACATCCTCATACAATGCCACATGTTGGATTATTGCTCTTGTTATGCTAGCACCAGCTCTACTCACAAATCCAGTTGCTTTTGCATAGGCCTTGGGAAGAGCAATAGCGGAGAGCATAACGCTTGTTGTTGTACGAGATGGTGGTCAACATAGCCATGGAAAGGCTGCCCAAATAGCCAAGCTAACTCATAAATTCACTAGAGATGGTGATCCTAGGAGACATTTGGAGGTATTTGATCAAGTATGTGAGGCACTAAGAGAACAAAATGAGGTTTTCAAAACCAATGCCTTTAGTCTAACATTAGATGGTAAGGTTGGGGATTGGTATTAAACTCTCAAGGTTAGGGAATGCTTAGGGTAGCAGGTCTTTCTTCAAGTACTGGGCTCTCCTGAAGTACTTTTGAGAAGGTGTTGAAGAACTTGTAGAGAGGCCTCATGGGAACTGGAGGCTTTGTTAGAGTCTTCTTTTCTTAAGGGGAAAGCCATCTTTTGAACAGCTTTTAGAATCCAAATCTTATGGGATGTTGGCAATGAAGGTATATCAATTTGTTTTCCCTTGTCTACTTTAGCATTAGGGTAAGCAGAGATTGTTGATTGGCCGATAGATGGAATGATGAGGCTATAGACATCTACATCCTCTTCGGCATGAAAATCCATGTGTTACCCTCGTAGTATCCTTGAGCTTGAAGAAGATAAATCCATCGAGAGAGGTAACCTATGGTTTGGATTGACTTTTATTGCGATGGGGCTTCTTGGAAGTTTTTGATGGCGGGTTGACGATTGAGAACTAGTGGCGAGTCTTTTGGATCCCACTTAAGGGTAGTTTGTGGCTTTCTTTGCCGATGCCCTACTGGTAATTGGTTTGGAGGTGGAGGTAGATGCAAATGTGGAGCTTGAAGATGAAGAACCTTGCACTGGTAAAGTGGATGTCGATGGGGAGGGAACGACATTGGATTGTGTTGATGTTGAGGCTTTGTTATTGAGGCATTCAAATGCTTATTTCTGGTCTAATGCATTTGATGTGGAGGCAATGTTCATGGAGTGTAAAAGTGTAAGGTTAGATTTTTTTTGCCATTGAGACACTCCTTGTGGCGCAGTCAATTCCACATTGAGCCGCTATCATCCAGTCTATCCAAGAAAGTGTAGGGTTATAATTTTTTTGCCATTGAGACACTCCTTGTGGCCCAATCGATTCTGCATTGAGCCGCTATCATCCAATCTATCCAAGAACAACATGTTCTTTTATAGTTCCTCCAGGCATGACCAAAAAGCTACCAACCAAGCCGCTATCATCAAGTTTGTCCAAGAACAACATGTTCTTTTAAAGTTCTTGTGGGCATGACCAAAAAGTTTCCAACCAAGTGCCCATTATCACCATAGATGATAGTTCTATGCAAACCAAGAACTTTGGTATTTTTCGCACTTATACCCTCTATTCCCATGTTAGACTTTTCAAGTTGAGGTTTACCCAACTGATTAAATGTAGCAAAAGAAGAGCAAATTACGACTAGCACCTGTGTCAAGCATAGCATTATAGAACAGTTTACCATAGGGGCTAGGCAACTCAATGGGTGTTTTGAGAGCTGGGATGTGATCCTCCATGTTGTCAATTACCTCTCCAACATAAGCTTGTGCAGTAGGTCCAAGGTTTTCTTCTCTTTTGTACAAAGATAATGAGTATACCTCAAGATGGGTGTGTACTAGCACGGGGGAAAAAACCTCCTAAAGAGAGAAAACGTGCCTTGACTGGTCCTAGTATGTTCACACATCACTACCAAATATGGCTACAATGTACAACCGTGTACAAGATTTGGGGAGCTTATGGAGGAGGTCATTACGTTAGCAATAGACGTCAAGTTTATCTTCATGATTTGAGTGCCATGTACCATGTACCATGTACAAGATTTGGGGTGCATGATACATGGTGATGGAGTGGTCATTACATTAGCAATAGACCTCAAGTTTATCACATTTTCATAGCAATTGAAGTATAAAATCTCATATTTGAAATTTGAGCAAAATTTGACAACAATCATACTACAAAATTTGACAACAATCACACTACAAAATATGACCCCTCTTTGAAGCCTTTGTCCATCCACTTAAGATGAAAAAAGATTTGGGCCAATGTTATACATGATGATGGAGGTGGTCATTACATTAGCAATAGATGTCAAGTTTATCTTAATGATTCAAGTGCCATGTACCATGTACAAGATTTGGGGTGCATGATACATGGTGATGGAGGTGGTCATTTACATTAGCAATAGACCTCAAGTTTATCGCATTGTCATGGCAATTGAAGAATAAAATCTCGTATTTGAAATTTGAGCAAAATTCGACAACAATCACACTACAAAATATGACCCCTCTTTGAAGCCTTTGTCCATGTCCACTTAAGATGAAAAAATATTTGGGCCATGGTTTTTGTTGTTGTTAATGTTTGGCTTTAGGGTGTCATAAGGATGATTCTCTCTCACCATGAACTATTGTTCATGTTTTAATATAAATATGCACCCAAAATGTTTTTATGGGTGGCTTTTAATTAATTAACTTTCCCTATGCTGCATGGCTTTTGGACACTTGTCTTTATTTTCTATTTACGTTGTTGGCATGGATCTTCCCGTCTTTTTTGCATGGGTCATCATTCGCCCGCTCTTCTCAATGTGGTGTTGCAGAAGATTCGCAAGCTATCGACTGTGGCCTAGGTGTGGTGGTCTTTTTTGCATGGGTTATCATTCGGCCGCTTTGCTCGCTGTGGCATTGCAGAAGATTCGCAGGCTACCGGGCGTGGCCTATATGGTTATGGAGTTTTCTTTCCTATGTTGTCTTGGAGGAGCGGCTCGTTGGTGTGGATCTTGGCGTATTTTTTGCATGGCTAATCATGCGTCCGCCTTGGTCGCTCGGGGCTTCGACAGTTGTCTATTCCCCTCAAGATGATGTCCATTATCGTCGTGTCTCATCGTTGTGCAGCTGGCTATTCCTTGGGCATGGTCATTTTTTGGGTTCTCATTGTCTTCACTGCCTATGGCCTTTTGGTCTTAGAGTTTCACTAGCTGTGGCCTTGTAGAACATTTTTTTGGCTTTGCCCTTGCAGAAGCTTTACCTTTGTGATTGTGGAGTTTTGATGCCTACCTCATCTTGGAGCGGCTTGTTGTGACAACGGTGCCTTCTTTTTCTAGCTTCTGCAACGTTCATTTCCTTGCCAGGTTCTACATGTGCGTGCATGTCGTCCTCTCATTGGTATCTGTCTATCTCTACCATACTCTTCACGTGCCATGTTCTACAACATCGTGCATGTCTCTGTATCATTGGTATCTCCTGTTGTTTGCCACACTGTGATGTATCTTTGTTATTTGTGGACTGTCTGTCGCTTATATAACGACCTCTACTGCTTCTATCTTGCTTATATAATGACCTCTATTGGTTCTTTCTTCGTCAATTCCTCTTGTGTTGTTGTTGTTATACCTCCTAGAAGGAAGGCTATTGATGATATTACCAACCTGATGAAATTTAACCGTCATCCATGCTCCTCATTGCTTTGTCGTCAGGGACATGGTCGTCCCTCTTCTTCCACATTGCTTTGTCACGAAGGTGAACCTTCCACATCAACTGTACCTAGGGCTGAATGCGATCAAGGGTGTTCTCGAATTGTTACACCTCTGAAAGGGCAGTATACAGTTCAAAACCTTCGTGCAGTAAAGGAGAAAGCACTGTCATTAGGTATGCATGGTTATTGCCACTTGTTTGTTTGCTTATTTTGTGTGCATATGCATATTGTCAACTATTTGTTTGCTTATTTTGTGTGCATATTGTCACTTTTTTCTTTAATGATTCATCATCTTCGTCATGCTAGGGTCCTCAGAGGCCCGTGAAAGCTGAGCAGCCTGTATTAAATCCATTTCAGCAACCAAATGATAAGCACACTGAGTTAGAGCCTTCTGTGCACAAGAAACCTCTGTTTACACAACAGAAAAGAGGACAAAACTTTTTGAAATCTCTGTCACTGTTGCCATATGAAACGCGGACATCAATCTGTATTCTTGGTAACTACTTGAAGAGTTTGTGAGAATGGAATATTTAAAGGGTTTGGTTGCATTGGAGAAAGGAGGCACTCTCAATCATTTACACTTCCAGATGGTGATCACTCTCATGGCTTCGCCACTCATAAGCATTGGTAAAATTATCAAAAGTTATTTGGGTTGGGAGACTTCTTCAAACCAGAAGGCCACATAGTCATGTGCAAAGGTTTATGTTGAAATGGGATGAGAAGAAGAAGGTCCTTTGCAATCTAGAAAGTGATTAAGCTCCCTCATCTTACACAATACATAGATATAGATGAAATCTTCGTCATGGTGGATACCCTAGTGCAAGGTACTTCACTCCAATGAATGGCCACCACTGACAGAAATGGAAATGCACCCCATGATGATTCCAATGAAAATGATGCACAACCGGGTTCATAGCAATCCCATCATCATTGATGATGATGGGGAAACTGCTAATACCCAATAAGACTTTAGGCAATCATATCTCTTTGTTTGGTAAAAAACTAAGAGATATGGTAAAAAATCCATTGTTGATGGTGATGAATTGGTGCCGTTGTCACCAAGTGTTTGTAAATATGTTGGCCTTTCTAAGGAAGATACATGCTTCATGTAGTTTGCTTAAGGTTTACAGTTTACGTAAAATGTATTCTTAAAGTTTATTTTGCTTTTTTCAATCTCTTTGCTTTCGATGGACCAATGTACATGGCTGTAAAAATTATAGTTAATAAAGTATTTCAAGTATAAAAATTCCAGTTAATAAAGTATTTCAAGTATTTCTTCTTTACTTCTATGCCACGTCATGATTTATTGTTGTGCTTCCTTTGTAATATTTTACTAAAGTTTACATTATTTTAATTGAATAATCTTCTTCCCACTGAAAGTGAGAAGCTAATTAATGCATTATTTCAAGTATTTCTTCTTTACTTCTATGCCACGTCATGATTTCTTGCTGTGCTTCCTTTGTAATATTTTACTAAAGTTTACATTATTTTAATTGAATAATCTTCTTCCCACTGAAAGTGGGAAACTCATTAATGCACACCAAATAAAAAAGCATCAATATGCACACTAGATAATTAAGCGTCAATAAGTACTTCTCTTTGAAATTGTGTACCTACGTAATAAACTAAACCAATATGATTTCTCTTTTAGTCAATAAGTACTGCTCTTTGAAATTGTGTACCTACGTAATAAACTAAACCAATATGATTTCTCTTTTAGTCAATAAGTACTTCTCTTTAAAATTGTGTACGTACGTAATTTCTCTTTTAGTCAATAAGTGCTTCTCTTTGAAATTGTGTACCTACGTAATAAACTAAACCAACATAATTTTTCTAAATAAGTACCTCTCTTTGAAATTGTGTACCTACATAAATAAACTATACCAATATAATTTCTCTCAAAGAGAGAGAAATATACTAAACCAAAACACATATTACACACCAAATTTATCATAAATGAACAACACATTCGCTCATGAACAACATTCATTCGCTCATGATGTGAAGCAAAACTTAAATTGTTGTAAAACTTTGCACAATTAAAATGCAAAGCAAACCGTATGTTCGTTTATTTTTTTAAATTTTGCAAACCAAACCATTTGTCTGTTTATTGTTTTAAATTGTACAAATTTTGCAAACCAAACCGTGTCTGTTTATTGTTTTAAATGTGACAAGCCAACTTGAGGCCTAAGGCCTTGGTTTCGAGGGTTGAGCAACATGTAACCACTAAGGCAATTGGTTTCAAGGGTTGAGCAAAATCTAACCACTAAGGCAATTGGTTTCAAGGGTTGAGCAAGCACCTAACATTATGAAATCTCTTTTTGTAGAATTAACAACTAAAAATGTAGCCACGAATTAGTTTCAAGGGTTGAGCAAGCACCTAACATTATGAAATCTCTTTTTGTAGAATTAACAACTAAAAATGTAGCCACAAATTAGACACTTTACTTCTCTTTTTTGAAGAGAGAACCTTGTATGTAAAATATTAACTAACAAGGAGACAGAATCTCTTTATAAAATATCAACGTTGTGAAATCTCTTTTTTAACTACCAAGAAGACAATCTCTTTATAAAATATCAACGTTATGAAATCTCTTTTTACATAATTGAGAGCTAAAAATGTTATGAAATCTCTTTTTACATAATTGAGATCTAAAAATGTAAAAATATTGCCACCAATTACACTTGTTGCTTTTTTTAAAATATTAACTACCAAGGAGACAAAATCTCTTTATAAAATATCAACGTTATGAAATCTCTTTTTACATAATTGAGAGCTAAAAATGTAAAAATGTTGCTACCAATTAGACACTTATGTTGCTTTTTTGAAGAGATATTCTTGCATATAAAATATTTACTACTAAGGAAAGAAACTAGGGTTTTAGTTAACATAACTAGAAGTGATAACTTTACTAGTAGAATGATCATCAACATTGATGATTAATCTTTGATCCTCATTAGAAATGCTCTCTCTCTCTCTCTCTCTCTCTCTCTCTCTCTCTCTCTCTCTCCCCCACACACACTTCTCTCCCTCTCCCTCTCTCACTCAAACACACTCTCTCCCTCTTGTCTCTCTCTCTCTCTCTCTCTCTCTCTCTCTCTCTCTCTCTCACACACACACACACTTGGTAGCATCGTTGACTATCACCCTAAGAATTCTTCAAGGCTCTCTCTCACACACACACATCCTCTCCCTCTTGTCTCTCTCTCACTTGGTGGCATGTCTCTCTCTCGCACTTGGTGGCATCGTTGACTATCACCCTAAGAATTCTTCAAGGCTCTCTCTCTCTCTCTCTCTCTCTCTCTCTCACACACACACACACACACACACTTCCTCTCCCTCTTGTCTCTCTCTCACACTTGGTAGCATCGTTGACTCTTATCACCCTAAGAATTCTTCAAGGCTCTCTCTCTCTCTCTCTCTCTCTCTCTCTCTCAAGGCTCTCTCTCTCTCTCTCTCTCTCTCTCTCTCTCTCTCTCTCTCAAGGCTCTCTCTCTCTCTCTCTCTCTCATGCCTCAAATCACACCTTTTCTAAGTGAGACCAATTCCCAAGAAAAAGAAAAAACATCATCATTAGGTTACACTGTCATTAAAAAAAATCACTATCATTAGGTGTACACATCATTTTGAGAAGCCAAACACACCTTCAAAGGGTTGTATAAGGTTGAAGATGAAACATCCACCAAGGGCTAGCAGTGCTACACAAGTCTGATAGGGGGTACCACTATACAAGAAGGGGGTGATGAGCCAAGGAGGATACACACGTATGTGTGGGGTGGGGGTCATAAACCAAGTGTGAGGAGGTTGTTATTGGGCTTCAACGGTGCCTGTGGTGGGGGTGGTGGCATGTGTGGTAGGCGAGACTTTGTCCCACTTATTCGATGAAGTGGACCTGTGGAGGCGGCATCGGAACGAGCCCGCATGTGTGGTGGGTGCACACAGGCACACCGGCTTACCACCGCCACCACCACCACCACCACCCCCCCCACAACCACCACCACCCGTGCTCGAAGGGGACCTTGGCGATGAAAGCTTTGGAGATGATACCTTCGGAGACATCGACCCCCCACCCGCCCTGCTCGAGATCGAATCCATAGCTCCCTGCAACAAAAAATTACATAAATCTCAATTAATTAACGCAAACCATAAGCTTAGCTTAATAATAGGTCAAAAACACTTTAACTAGAAAACATACCATTAACGAATCAGAGCAGGGATTAAGGGGGCTAAGCCAACAAATTAACCGACAATAGAAGATGGACTCAGGGGGCTAAGCCAACAAATTAACCGACAATAGAAACTTAACTGATTCAATATAGAAGACAGACCAGTGGCTGGGGGAGGTGAAGAGGTGATCCGAGGAGGAGTTGCAAAGCGATTGTGTCGTCTCTTTATAGAAAGTTAACGTGTAGAAGAACAGGCGAATTCCATGGGCCCCACTCCCAGCGCGCCGCTTTTTTTTAACAGCGACGCCCACAAGATGGTGCATTGCGCGCCAATATATTCCTCCTTTGCTTTTAAGAGTGCGTTCACATGGAGCACGCACTTCCTTGGACTCGGCCTCTCCTAGAGTAGGTTCACATGAAAGCCCCCAACCGAGGCATGTGCGGTGCCGATCACGCTTTGGCACATTTCCATATAACAATCTCTCGCAACCTACGGCCATGTCTTGAATTTGATACTGCGTAGGCATCTGCAGTTCCGTAACAATCTCTCGCAAACAAAAAAACAAAAATTCTCAACCGAGTGTAAGAGTGTTTACAAACTCACCCCCTTTTCCCGGATGGGCGGGGAGATGGAAAACCACAAAAAAAAAACATCTCAACCGAGTGTAAGGGTGTTTACAAACTCACCCCCTTTTGCCAGATGGGCAGGGAGATGGACATGGGAAACTCCCTATCCATGAGAATGGGTGGGGGAGATCTTCCCCTTTTGCCATCTTTTTTCCTTGTTTTACTCAGAGTAAAGCACCTAACTTTGAAATACCCTACAGTAAGAGGGGCCAATAAGAAGAGAACCCCCTTGACATGCCACTCGAGGCTCAAGAAATGAGATTTGGTGAGACAAGATCCTAGTCTTTCTCGCTACAAAATGGAGATTGAAGGCTTCTTCACCATTCTTCTACATAGTCTATGAAATCATAGTTCAATACCTTACTAGTAATCAAAATATTAAAAAAATGGGCTAGATAGTTTCTCCTAGTGTTGGAGTTTCGACTAGAACCAATTTTTTCTTTTTCTCATCATAACAGTGATGAAAAAAAGAATTGGCATTCTTATATATGCCTTAGTAGTGAATCATAGCATTGGTTGATAGAAAAAAATGACATTAGTATATATAACCCCTTATCCAAAGGTTCAAAGTGTGTTACATGTTGGTAGAATGTATTGTCCCGACATTCATGCATCCTCATACTCAACTTGACTTTCAATTGGCTCTCATACTAGTTCCATTGATCATCATGTGCAATGTTTTTACTTGGTCACTATGTCCTCTAATGGCATTCATATATATAACCCCTTATCCAAAGGCTTAATTATATGTTAGTAGAATGTATTGTCCCGACATCCATGCATCCTCATACTCAACTTGACTTGCAATTGGCTCTCATACTAGTTCCATTGATCCTCATGTGTGCAATGTTTTTACTTGGTCACTATGTCCTCTACTCATACTAACATTATATACTAATTGAGAGTCATTATTTGTCTCCAAGTTCACCTATTTGAAAATTTGTAGTTAAGGTACCTCACCCTTGCATTGATGAGATTCCATCTCTTGGTGTGCAAACCCTACTATGTGAACACATAAAGATCCAAAGGTATTGTCTTCTTATGGTGGTGAAGAAGTTTGAAAAACAAAATAGTTAACTTTTGCATACTACATCATCAAGTCCTTTGCTCTATCACATAATTAAAACCTTTTTTAAAATGCTAAAGGGACCAAGGCCCTTTGTATTTTAGAAGCACATGAGTTCGCATGGGTTCCATTAGAAGGAATTCTAAATATGGATTAGAATAGTCACAAATGCTTATTGAACTATATTTGACTATTTGTTAAACTAATATTCAAGCATGTGCATCACACTCAAGTTGAGTTTTGGTCCCCATTCTACTATTGATAAGGATTTTTATAGGGTATAATTGAGTTTGGAGAATGTGATGCTAACCATCAACTTAACAAACTACTTACATGTGTTTTTGGAGAATGTGATGCTAACCATCAACTTAACAAACTACTTACATGTGTTTTTGCCACTTTACCTTTGCAACTAGCAAGAAGGTAAATCCATGCCATCTAGCAAGGCGGTTAGATAGAATATCTCTTTTATAGGTAGGATGGTTGCACTTGTGATTTGTAATCCAATCTTTTTATATCTTAATTCAAAGGGGTTTCACTTGGTACGTTTGCAGAATGCCACCTAAATGCATAACTCTTAAAGCATGCCATTTATATACAACCATATAAGTTTCAGTATAGTTTATCTAAAATTTAAGAAAAAGGTGCTACATACACAATATACGAGTAAGCCCCTTTCCACAAATATAGATCTTGTTAGATAAAAAATGAGTCAATAAAAAATATCATACAAGGGAGAGAGACTTGTTATAAAAAAATTTCTCAATATTTCTTTGTGTGCCTTACAAATTGTAGGCTTTTGTGGTGGTCCAGTTTCTTCATTTAGAGGGAACACCTGCTTCAAAGGTGGGGCTAACATCCACCACCATGATGGTTCTGTCTTCCTTTCTTAGGTGCACATGTGCACCCCCCCTTCTCCCCCTTCTCTCTCACTTTCTCTCTCGTGTGTGTGGAAGTTCGTGAGGTTTAATGAGGTCCATAAAGAGGCACCCCCTTCTCTTTCTACTACTATGACAATTCTCAAAAAATTAAGGTAGCTTGGATTCTTAATTTTTGACCATTATGATATTTTAAACCTCAAGTGAAAATCCAATAACCATTTTGAAGCCTAAAATTTTATGTTAAGATTTGCACATATGATTGGCTCTTTATTTGGTAGAAGTCTCAAAGGAAACAATGTTTTAGTTAATTTTAAATATGGTATAAAAAAGTATTGGACTCTCCCCCTAGATTGAAGTATCATTTCTATAAAGATAGAAGAATAACAAACAAAGGAATATCCCTATGAAGACTTATTTGCTAACTACCTATACTAAGCCTAAAATTTTACGTTGAGATTTGCACATATGATTGGGTTTTTATTTGGTAGATGTCTCAAAGAAACCAATGTTTTAATTACATCTAAATAAGGTATAAAAAATTATTTGACTCTCCCCCTAGATTGAAGTATTATTTCTATAAACTTTGAGATAGAGGAATAATAAACAAAGGAACGACAACTTATTTCCTAACTACCTATACCAAGGCATGAAGAAAAAAATGATGTTGCTACAATTTCAACATCCAAAGTGAAAGTCCATGGTGTAAGTGTGCTTGTGGATATGTGCTTAGGTGGAGGCATGTGAGTGGGTGCAACATGTCCATCCTTCTCGTGCGCCTTTGTGATAATTGATGATGATCCACAAATTTAAATCCTCTAAAGTATTAGCTATAGTATTAAAATTAAGTTCATTTTCTCATCCCAAGAAAATTGTGCTTAGGTGGAGGCATGTGAGTGGGTGCAACATGTCCATCCTTCTCGTGCGCCTTTGTGATAATTGATGATGATCCACAAATTTAAATCCTCTAAAGTATTAGCTATAGTATTAAAATTAAGTTCATTTTCTCATCCCAAGAAAATTGTATTCATTTAAATTCATGGCTTGTATTCACTTTTGTTGGTTGCATAGCAAAGCCAAACAACATTTGATGCTAAGCATGGAGAGTTTGTTTATAAAGGAGTATAGTATACTTGTGATGCATAAGTTATGGATAAAGTATTTTTTCATATGTTATGGCTCACCCTAACCCCCCTTGAAACACATCCAACAAGAGATTACTTGATGAACTGCAACTGTCGTGGAGGATCTTTCCAATGGCTGATCTCGTAACCCTTGAGGTCTCCAAGCTCAACAACCCCTTGAGAAGCAATTCCACTACGCCTCCCCGTGAGCGTTGTCACACTGCCATGTTGCACTACGCGTACTCGTTCCTCCTCTCACCTCACTTCACTCACACACACTCACTATTTGCATTAGAGAGAGAGATTAGCAAGAGTAAGACTCTATTGCACAATGGGAGAGTTCTTTGTATTATGAGAGATATTCACTTATATACATGGCCATAAGTATTCACACTCACTTAAACTATGGCCGGCCGAGAACTTTAAGCTCATAAGAGGCATAGTGCTATTACAACGACTCGTCTCATAATATATCCATGAAGTAAATCACTCAAGACTTCACCCTAACTTACTACCACATGCTCATGAAACGAAAATCACCATAAGTATTCCATAGGACTATTATGGGAGCCCGTCCAAGTTGTAGAATTGGACACCATTGCTTCATATCTTGAATGTCTGACCTTTTGGTGTATCTACCTTGACTCCTTGAGATAAGATAATGGTAGTAGCTCTTGTTGACCCTAGGAATGGGTTAACATTATAACACTCAATAAGCATAAATAAGATCACCCCAATCGCCAACATGAAGTGAGAAGTATTAACCTTATAAAGTGTGAATCGGTCAATATCTTTCCATTGCACGTTCACTTGTTGAGAGACAAATTTGTATTATGGAGATTTGAAATATTAATGGATAACTTTGATGACACAAATGTTGGTGCGATACGAATACCAAATTCTTTTACGTCTTTCCAATCTAATCTTAAGTGTCATTGTTATATAATATCTACTTCATTATCATTCTTTGTGTGATATACTTAAAATTTTAAAGTATAAAAGACATTACCTTGACTTTTAAAATCCTTTCTATAGTGATTTTGAATAATTCTTTCTTTCCTTAGTGTTTGATGATGAATCGAAATGATCAAAAGAAACAAAACTCGGTGGTTACTTATACCACTTAAATGTTCTATTCAAGCATAGTAGGTATGATTTATGGGGATAAATCATGAAGTTATTTCCCTTTTCCTATAACTTTGTTCTTTCTTTTCTTTCCCATAGTTAACATATACACAATGAGAAAGACATTATGCTTTTTTGAGTGCTAAAGTTGACTCACATCTATTTGCTTTATTTTGCACCATAGAAACATTCAAAAATGTCAAGTGGAAGTTTTTTTCTATTGCAAAAGTCTTAGTGATAGAAAATTTTGATTTGTATTGATTTTAAATGCTTGATTACTCTAATCTCCAAAAAGATGGTATATTGTTATATGCAAGTTCTCTCATTAAATTTTTAAAAAAATGAAAATACATGTGTAAGGAACTCTTAAAATGTCAAGTGGGAGTTTTTTTCTATTGCAAAAGTCTTAGTGATAGAAAATTTTGATTTGTATGAATTTCAAATGCTTGATTACTCTAATCTCCAAAAAGATGGTATATTGTTATATGCAAGTTCTCTCATTATCTTTTGAATACAGTGAAAATACATGTGTAAGGAACTCTTAAATTTGGATTATTTTACCAAGAATATATTGGTAAAATACAATTTAACACGGGTAAGGAGCTCTTAAAGTTAAATTATTTCACCAAGAATATATTGTGAATCATTTGTGTATCGTTTAACCATGCGTATAAAAACTTTAATTTCAATAGTATACAATAATCCAAAAGCCCTTGCGTTGGAGAGAGAAAGATAGTATGTTTTTGCCAAGAATTATTTTAACAAGAATATATTGTGGATCATTTGAACATCATTTAGTCAATCCGTGCATACAAAAACCTTAATATTTTTTTATCACTAAATAATTGTAAAGGTACCACAAAAATAATTTAAGATAAAATCAGTTAGTACACAATAATCCAAAAGCCCGAGAGAGAGAGAGAGAGAGAGAGAGAGAGAGAGAGAGAGAGAGAGAGAGAGAGAGAGAGAGAGAGACAGAGAGAGACAGAGAGACAGAGAGAGAGAGAGAGAGAGAGAGAGAGAGAGAGAGACTCACAATATTTTAATCTCATTTATGTTGTGAATTTACTTCACCTATAATCTTAAATAATCTCTCAAGTATAATCTCTAATAATCTTAAAGAGTTTCTCAAGTATAATCTTCAATAACACCTCTACCTTTGAGTCAATAGTTATACATTACATTGTATAAAGATTGCAAGATTTCTACATGATATTTTGGTGATTTCCTTTAACTCAATTTTTTCTACTCATAGCATTATTACAACCAATTATTAAGGATTTGACACTCTTACTCATGAGAGTTGATATAAAGGTTACAAGGGATTTGACACTCTTACTCATGAGAGTTGTTTGGGACTATAATAAAATTTGATATAAAGGTTATTAAGAATATTTTTCATGTTAATATTTGCTATATGCTTATGAACACAATGCTTTAATAGTCCATGTTTTTCTGCTTCACTTGCCAAAATTTTGAATTGATTTACTACTAAGGTTCTGTTTTATGAGGGC
This sequence comes from Cibotium barometz, assembly GCF_041138505.1. Lineage (NCBI taxonomy): Eukaryota > Viridiplantae > Streptophyta > Polypodiopsida > Cyatheales > Cibotiaceae > Cibotium > Cibotium barometz. The sequence continues at coordinate 23,005,923 of NC_141097.1, forward strand.
CGTAGTATACTTCCACTTTCCATCAAAACCTTGCACAATTAATTTCTCTATAATTTGGGTCTATAGGTGTTACTAGGCCTAGGGCTAGTCATGAAAAGCTCCCTATCTCCGCCTTTACTAGCTAATACAAAAACATCTACTTAAGTACAAAATATCATAGGTACTTCAACAATGAACATTCTTCATTCCCACATGCTCTTTTCATGATCACAAGTATTCCCTAACCATAGTAAGATTAGACCATTTCTAACCAACTTCATGGTGGCCACATGCTCTTTATATGACTACACCACAACCATAGTAGGGTTAGAACATTTCTTGCACAACCACAATTATGCCGTTGGAGTGCTACATAAGCTATATTAAGAATTTCACTAAGCTTGGATTTGTCCAAGAATACCAATGTAAGGAAGCACATATAAAGTGTGTGAGAATCTACCTAAGGATCCATGAACCACTAGTACCATTAGTAATCTCATCACATGATGATGGAATCTTAAAGTAAGTATATCTCTAGTAGGCAACTTGGAATGATGGAATGGCATTAAGTTCATCATTGTAATTATTCAACCTCATTCATGGTCATAGTAATAATAAGCATTGATTATTGGTACTTATTATAATGCTTGTGGTACACCCAAAAACATTTAATGATTTACTATAGCCATTAAGTTCATCATTGCAATTATTCAGCCTCATTCAAGGTCACAATAATAATAAGCATTAATTATTGGTACTTATTATAATGCTTGGTACCCAAAAACATGTAATGACTTAAGCCAAGTAATAATAGACTTGCCTAAGGTGTATTAGAGCATATTACATTCTATTTTCCCATGAATTTTTAGCAAAAAAATTCATACCATCTATGTTGTTAAAAAACATGGATCTGGGCTAGTAGGCTATGGAAGACCAAAACTAATTAACGTCATATTCAAGTCATTAAGAGAACTAAAAGGCTTGATAAATGATGTAATTCATAATAGATTAACTTAAGGCAAAAGACAGAATAATTGTCTTGCATTAGAGTTGATCCAAGTACATTCTTTTATAGCTCTCATGGAGCTCCTAAATCACAAGCTTGTGCCATTCATGTGTCAACAAATTCTCACACTCTGTGTGCCTCCTTGTGCTTTCCATGTAGCTACCTTTTTGACCATTGACTTCAACTTTTACAAGTAGTCGTACAGATCAACCTTTGAGTTTGGACCTTTAGTATTTCTTCCTTTCTAATGTGCATGTTGTCCCTCTTGCTCTACTCATGTTATACCCTAACACATTGCTATTTCAACACTCCCCCTCGATGTGATGAGGGTCTGTCACCTAACATGCTACACTAGACAAGTACACTCCTAATCATATGTTAGAGTGGTCCATCTAGCTTGCCCCATGGGCTATAATGTTGGCTTTGACTTGACACTTTACACCCGAAAAGGGATGGGGTTATAGGAATGAGTGAGAAGCCATGATGTTGCTTTTTTACTGGCTTAAGTAGCCTTTGATTGCTTGGTTTATTGACTTGTTCCACTTGAAAATCGGAGGCTTTAAGCTGTTGCAAATAGGGTTGCAGGAATGCACACGTGCACACACACACACACACACACAGTGGAGAAGCTCAAGAGAGCACACAATGAGATGATAGATTGATAACGAATGTGTGATGTAAAAAGATGATAAGTATACCCCAAGATGGATGTATACTAGCACAAGGGAAAAAACATCCTAAAGAGGGAAAAAGTGCCCCGGTTTGGCCTAGTGTGTTCACACACATCACTACCAAATATGGCTACAAATCCCCCTAGAAGTGATGATGTGAACAAGGGGTGAGCTGGCACTAGAAGTACAGAGATGTGCCAAGCTCTTTGGACTGTGATAGGGAGTCGGGACTAGTCCTCAAAGGGAAGTAAGTTTAAACCTTTGTGAAAAGCTGCAAACTTCTCTCATGGGAGAGCCTTCGTGAATAAATCTGCCAAGTTGTCCTGTGTTGGCACATAAGCCAAGCTAATTTTCGCTATAGAGCATCTCTCCCTAAAATGATGATCGTGCACCTCAATGTGCTTTGTGCGAGCATGAAAAATTGGATTCCTCTCCCATAGTGCTCTAACTGTTAGTGAAGATGGTATTGTGTCTGAGGAGACTGCTAGGCCAATACCCAAATCAGCAATAAAGTGCTTGAGCCAGACACACTAAACTATAGCTGTAAATGCTGCCTTGTACTCAACTTCACAACTAGAAGTGGTAGGGTTGCTTCTTGTTGATCCATGATATACATGAATCACCAAGGCAAAAGAAAAGACCGCTTGTTGGATACTCGTGTGTCATAACATCCAGCCTAGTATGAGTCTGTAAATGCATGCAGCTGTGATTTACACCCCTTGGGATAAAATAACCCAAAGTGCTTAGTGACCTTTAGGTAACGGAACACCTATTTTAATAGACTGTCAATGCTTTATGCTTGGGTTATGCATAAATATGTTCAATATTGAGATCACATCCTGAATGTCAAGCCTGGTGTTACACAAAAAGATAAGGCATCAAACAACTTCTTGATACAAGCCAACATCAAAAGAGTCACTTGCATCTTCAAGACTTAGTTGTAAACCTAGCTCCATAGGTGTAGCCATAGGTTTACAGTCTTCAAGATTGAACCTCTTCAACAATGCATCTATGTACTTTTTCTACAACATAGCACACTGCCAAAACTCAATGCTCAAATAATAGTGCAACGATCCAAGATCTGACATCTCAAAAGACTTCTCTAAATCAGCTATAAAAGCTGAAATATGATCATATCGGGGCTTGTGATGAGTAGCATGTCATCAACGTATAACACGATGACCAATAAAACATCCTTAGTCCCCTTAATATAGAGGGTACTATCAGTTGGGTTGTTTGTAGAAACCCTGTGCAACCAAGTATGCATGTATCTTTTCATGCCATGCTCTTGGAGCCTACTTAAGACCATATAAATCTTTCTTCAATTTGCATACTTTTCATTCCTGACTTTTTTGAACCAAACCACGAGGTTGAGATACATAGACTTCCTCATGCAAATCTCGATTCAAGAAAGTAGTTTTGATATCCAACTGACGTACATTCCAACCTTTATGTGCTTCAAATGCAATGATAGCGTGCATGGTAGTTATACAACATGTGGGTGCAAAGGTTTCACCATAGTCAATGCCTTTCTCTTGTACATAACCCTTTGCAACAACAAGCCAATCTTTGTATCGTTTAACACTACCATCTGCTCTACGGTTGAGCTCATAAACCCATTTTATACCAATGGCCTTCTTGCTAAGAGGCAACTCTACCAAATCCCATGTTACATTTTTGAGTATCAAATCATACTCAGATTGCATAGCACTCATCTAATTTTCAGATTCCTTTGCTTCATCAAAGGAGACAAGTTCCTCTTTAGCACATAAATTGGCAAAATAAGAGCATAACCTGCATCAACATGAGATGCATGATGAGAATCTGCATGTGTTCTACCAGGCAAAGGAGTGGCCAATTTGCTATTACATAATGTTTGCACCAGCCATTTTGGCATACTTTTTGACTCCATAATTTCCCTTCTTTCCTCATCACTACATTATCCACATTTGTCTCATCATCCAATAGGCTGATTAGTGGTGGGTTGAAAAACATGTTGATTTATAACCTATGTGTGCTGATTTTCATCATTCCTTGGATTACCCAAATGCTCTATATCAATGTGTCCTGCATTGAGCAATGGAAGGAGAGTGTCAAATATGTCATGTGAACATACATTTTACTATTTTTTACATGAAAGTAAGGGCCGAATTTTATCTTCCACAAATACAACATCTCTACTCACAAGAATCTGCTTGATAGCAGGATGATAGAGATGGTAACCCTTACTTTCCGAGCTATATCCCACAAAAATACATTTAACAGCCTTATCATCAAGCTTGCTCTGCGAATTTGCTTACGCACAAGTGCATAAGCAAGACAACCAAAAATGTGTAAGTGAGCCACAGAGGGCTTTCTACCATTCCAAGCTTCAAAAGGTGTAATTGTATGTAAAGCCTTTGTAGGACACCTGTTCAAAACATATGTTGCATACATGACTACTTCTAGCCAGAAACCATGAGATAACTCTTGACTTTTGACCATACAACGTGCCATCTCCATGAGAGACCTACTTTTACATTCAACTACACCATTTTGCTGAGGTGTATAGGGTACAATACATTGGTGTTTTATGTTTTATCCCATGATCAGCCACCATGTATGCATGAAACTCCTTAGACATATACTCTCCCCCTCGATCAGTACGCAGTGTACCAATCTTACATGTAGAAGAATTTTGAACCATAGTTGCAAAGTGCCTAAAGCATATAAAAACCTTTGATTTTTGTTTCAATGGATATACCCAGGTATGTCTAGAATAGTCATCAATGAATGTTATAAAACAGAGTTTGATTTTTGTTTCAATGGATATACCCAGGTATGTCTGGAATAATCATCAATGAATGTGACAAAACAGAGGTAGCCCCCAATAGATGGTGTCCTCATAGGACCACATACATCGCTGTGTATAAGCTATAATTTTTGGACAGCTCTAGTAAAACCATCTTTAGGAAATGATGCTCGCTACATTTTTCCAAGAGTACAACCCTCACAAACATGTTTGATAGGGGCTTCAAGATGTGATAGCTCAGACACCATGTCATTTTTATGTAAAGGCAACAAGCTACCAAAGTTCAAGTGACCAAGGTGTGCATGCCATAGCTTAGCATCACCCATTGCCTTTGTGGCAAAAATTGTACATAGAGCATGCCTTTGTCTTTCATATGCATCTAGTCTATAAAGGCCATGAGGTAAAGTATCATAAAAGCAACAATTGTCTTGCCATCTGATCATGAACAATACATCTGTCATTCTCAAACTGAACCACTAAGCCAGCCTTAGTAATGGGCATAGACAGACAACAAGTTCTTCTTGATCCCTGGTACATATAATACATCTGAAAGCGTGATTGTTCCACCATTTGCAGTAGTGAAAACAATTCTACCAACTCCTTTTACAAGATATGAGGAGTTGTTTGCACATGTGATAATGTTTCCCTGTGAAGCAGATTCAAGTGATAAGAACAAATGATGAGAAGTAATATGCTTACTAGCACCACTGTCAAAATACCAGACATCTACATCTGTAATAGCTATGCATACATCCTTATGCGAAGGGTCATAATTGCATTGCACAATGAAAGCCCAATCATCATGTGCATAGTTTGCAGATTCTTTGTTTTCTACATTGGATGTTGATGCATCAGCACAGCCATACCTGAGTCTTTCTATTTCTCCTTCTCTAGTTGTTTTCTACACTCATTAATGTAGTGACTAGGTTTCCTACAATAGTTGCATTTTTTCTTTTTCTTTGGCTTGTTGCCTTCCTTGTCTACATGCTTGCCCCAATGACTCTGCTTTTGGCTTGTAACTACCCTCCCGAGGAAAGGATTTACCTTTGCCTCTATGTTAACTGGGAGCAAAAGCCTGATCTCTTGTATGCATGACAGATCTATTTTGCCTGGATTGCTCTTCTTGCATGAGACATTTGGATTGCCTTTCATTCATGAGTCTGATGTGTAGTAGAAGCAAAACCTTTATATGAGTCCGGCAGACAGTAGAGGCACCAATGAATTGCTAGGAAGCTAGGACCCGGGTTCGATGCCATTAGACTGCATGACTGGGGTATGTGTTGTGAGCCAATATATATATATATATATATATATATATATATATATATATATATATATATATATATATCTTTCTACAAACACGATCGCTTAATTAAATGTTACTAAACTGTTGATGTCAGTAATTAGCTTCTTAATCAAAGTTGACTTACTAGCTTCTGACTAACTTCTTAATTATATTATCATTGGACCAGTTAATTGTGGCAATCCTTTCTCTCTCTCTTTTTTGGTTGGGGGCTTCACTGCTAATTAAGAATCAAGCCAAACTTGGAGGTAAAACTAATTGTTATGATTTTTCAATTATCTCAATGACTTTCTTCTTCTCAACCCCTCTCAATCTTGAGAAGCTTTCAAAATGATGGTTTTTATTCAAATCAAGATTTCCCAAAGTCTCTTAATGTCTATTTAGATTAATGTTGAATTTTATGCTTAATTTTAATATTTTTCTTTAAGAAAATCTCTCAGTAATGGCAGCAAAGCTATGGTAAAATTTTCAGAAAATAATACATATCTTATTTTTATGCATAATGCTAAAAGAGGACTTCCTACCATATTCTAGTATTAGACATCTTATGCAAAAAGAATGATTTTCATCATATTCATGGGAAATAATTTTTAAGTATTTATGCATAATTATTTGATTATAAGAAAAGAGTAATTTTTTATAAATTTATTTTTATGCAAAAAGAGGAATTCCCATGATATTTGAGATCCAAACAATTAAATGTTAAAAGAGGAATTTTTGGCATAATTTAAAATATGAGTATTTATCAAAAGTGGAATTTTGAGTATTATCATTTTTATTGAGAAATATGGGTAGAATTGATTTTTGTAAATCCCATGAATCTTTTATTCAAAAAGAAGATTATTGAATATATCTTATTTGAGAAATTTGAGAAAGAATGTGAAAATATCCATCGAGAAAATTTAAATAATTTCTTAATTAGAAGAGGGCATCTGGAATCCCTGGGAGGATCAAGGATCCAATAACAAGATGGAAGTTTAGATTTAATCCTCATTAATGAAGCTTAAGGAATGAAAACACAACACGTAAATGCTCTTTCTGAGTTTTTACTATAAAATTCTGATAAGGTTCATTTCTCCTTTTTAAACCTTCAACAACACTCTGATACTTCAATTTAATGGGATTGCAAAAAAGTTACCTTTAACTAAGCCAAGCTATTGGCTGAAATGTAGAAAAGTCCTATCAGTATCAAAAATAGAGAAACCGTACTAAAAATGGATGTGACGAGATGTGAATGAATGTGACGAGATGTGAAAGGATGAGATGTGATGTGAATGGATGTGGTGAGATATGATGTAAATGGATGTGGTGAGATGTGAATGGATGAGATGTGATGTGAATGGATGTGGCAAGATGTGAATGGATGAGATGTGATGTGAATGTGATGCGATAAGATGTAAATGGATGTGATGAGATGTAGATGAGATGTAAATGGATGTGAGTGTGATGTGATAAGATGTGAATGGATGTAAATGGATGTGAGTGTGATGTGATGAGATGTGAATGTGATGTGATGTAAATGTATGTGAGTGATGTGATGAGATGTGAATGGATGTAAATGGATGTGAGTGTGATTTGATGAGATGTGAATGTGATGTGATAAGATGTGAATGGATGTGATGTGGATCTAAATGGATATAGATGATGAGATGTGAATGTGATGTGATGTAAATGGATGTGAGTGTGATGTGATGAGATGTGAATGTGATGTGATAAGATATGAATGGATGTGATGAGATGTGATGTGGATCTGAATGGATGTAGATGGATGTGATGAGATGTAATGTGGATCTGAATGGATGTGATGAGAAGTGATGTGGATCTGAATGAATGTACATGGATGTGATGGGATGTAAATAGATGTGATGAGATGTGTTGTGGACGAATGTGATGTGATGTGGATAGATGTGAATGTGAATGAATGTGATGAGATGTGATGTAAATGGATGTGAATGTGATGAGATGTGGATGTGGATGGATGTAAATGGATGTTAGTGTGATGTGATGGATGAGAATGAGATATGAATGGATGTGATGGGATGTAAATGGATGTGGATGTGGATGTGAATGTGATGAGATGTGATGTGGATGGATGTGATGTGATGTAAATGGGTGTGAATGTGATTTGATGATATGTGAATGAATGTTATGAGATGTGATGTGGATGGATGTGATGTGATGTACATGGATGAGAATGTGATGTGATGATATGTAAATGTGATGTGATAAGATGTGAATGGATGTGATGAGATGTGATGCGGATCTGATTGGATATAGATGATGAGATGTGAATGTGATGTGATGTAAATGGATGTGAGTGTGGTGTGATGAGATGTGAATGGATGTGAGTGTGATGTGATGGGATGTGATGTAAATGGATGTGAGTGTGATGTGATGAGATGTGAATGGATGTGAGTGTGATGTGATGAGATGTGAATGTGATGTGATAAGATGTGAATGGATGTGATGTGGATGTGAATGGATGTAGATGATGAGATGTGAATGTGATGTGATGTAAATGGATGTGAGTGTGATGTGAATGTGATAAGATGTAAATGGATGTGAGTGTGATGTGAATGGATGTAAATGGATGTGAGTGTGATGTGATGAGATGTGAATGTGATGTGATAAGACGTGAATGGATGTGATGAGATGTGATGTGGATCTGAATGGATGTAGATGGATGTGATGAGATGTGATGAGATGTGATGTGGATCTGAATGGATGTAGATGAGAAGTGACATTGATCTGAATGAATGTACATGGATGTGATGGGATGTAAATGGATGTGATGTGGATGAATGCGATGTGATGTGGATAGATGTGAATGTGAATGAATGTGATGAGATGTGATGTAAATGGATATGAATGTGATGAGATGTGGATGTGGATGGATGTAAATGGATGTGAGTGTGATGTGATGGATGAGAATGAGATGATGATATGTGAATGGATGTGATGGGATGTAAATGGATGTGGATGTGGATGTGATGAGATGTGAATGCGATGTGATGTGGATGGATGTAATGTGATGTAAATGGATGTAAATGTGATGTGATGATATGTGAATGAATGTGATAAGATGTGATGTGGATGGATGTGATGTGATGTACATGGATGAGAATGTGATGTGATGTACATGGATGAGAATGTGATGTGATGATATGTGAATGGATGTGATGAGATGTGAATAGATGTGAATGGATGTGACGAGATGTGAATGGATGTGAATGGATGTGACGAGATGAGAATGGATGTGATGTGATGTAAATGGATGTGAACGTGATGTGATGATATGTGGATGTGATGTGAACGTAAGTTAAGGATGGATGTGTTGTGATGAGATATGGATCTGAATGAATGTGAATGGATGTGATGAGATGTGAATGGATGTGAATGAGATGAGATGTGGATCTGGGTAGATGTGAATGGATGAGATGTGACGTGGATGGATGTGATGTGATGTGATGTGGATCTGGGTAGATGTGATTGGATGAGATGTGGATGAATGTGATGTGATGTGATGTGGATTTGGGTAGATGTGAATGGATGAGATATGATGTGGATAGATGTGATGTGATGTAATGTGGACCTGGATAGATGTGAATGGATGAGATGTGATGTGGATGGATGTGACGTGATGTGGATGGATGTGACGTGATGTAATAAGGATAGATATGGATAGATGTGATGAGATGTAATATGATGTGATTGGATGAAAATGGATAAAGGATGACGGGAATAGATATGACTGGATGTGGAATAAGCAATGTGATTTGATGTAGAAGAATGTGGAATAACGAGAAATGATGTGGAACAATGTGGAAAGGTGAGAGTTCGTTAGAAACTATATTTATAAAACCTGTTTTTAAAAGACTATTTTATGTCAAGAATGATGGGGAAGCATTTTGACCATCTTGTAAATGAGGTCGTGGGAGACCTAAGTGAAAAGTTACAACAGCCGATGGAGAGTCAATGGGAGGACGTCTCGCGTAGCAAGGTCGCTCGACTGAGGTCTTGACCAGCCTCAGTTCGATTTAAATGGTGAGCTTCCGGTACGGTGGATGAGGGACCAAGGAAGCGGCCTATGAGTGAAGCGCTAGGTGACCTGCGAGACCCTAGAGGGTGCTGACCATACGGTGCTTGGGCTCTGGGTCGCCGAAGATACCCACACGTGCGTCGAGGAAGAAAATGAAACAATGAGTTGGAGTTGTTTTCTGAACACGAGCATGGATCTGGTTGATTGGCCTTGCTGGTCCTCAACAACGGATGAGTCCATGGCTCTTTTATATGGATATGTTGGTTGATCTTGCTGATCTTGAACGGAGAGCCTATCTGGATTTTTCTTATGTGATCATATTTCCAGGTACTATGAGCTAGGCACTATTGAACAGGCCCGAGTGAGCAGGCGGTGAGCGTTCTGGTTGCCAATGATGCCATAGATACACCAATGAAGGAATGATTGGAAATTGGAATTAAAGCTAGATATTTTGGAGGATTATGATCAGTGATACCATGGTTTCATTAAAAGATTTTTTTAAAGACAATTGAATCTGTGGAAAAGGTAATTTCATATTGGGTGTGTAAGTGGTGTGACTATCTTGAACTTTGCTTGAATCTTGGAAACTCTTTTCCCTGGTACCCGAGACAAAACATAACCAAATTTTTAAATGGATCCTATCAATACAGTGGTTGGACCCATGGGATTAGGCTAGAGTGATGGATCCTTCGAATAAGACTCAATTCTGTTATGTTACGATAGTTGAAGTAAAATCACGGATAATCCTTTTCTATGGAAAAGAATCAACGGTTGTGCCTCTTAGTGGGGAAAAAAGCGTTGGTCTCTATGATCCAAGTGCAAGTTCCTCCCTTGACCCGGCCATGTGACCTGCGGGTTCGGTCGGAATGTCAATGGGTAAATTAAGACTCTTGACTACGTTAGAATAAAGTTTCTTGGAGGAATCGCCTATGCCTTCTGGGCGAGGGAAGTTTTTTCCAGGTTTGGAAGAACCGAAGAATTAGTCTCTTGCCCGGATATCCGTTTTGGCAAGGCCCCAAGTGAGAGGCTCTGCCCTGCACAAGAAGTGCTACTTCCGCTGCTAGAACCCCTGAATTCGTGCGGTGGGGGCAAGGATCTTTCAGTCTTAAATTGAGGCATCCTCCTAGGTGAAGAAAGAGAACCCACGTGTGTGCAGTTAACTTTGCTAACTAAATTTAGCGTATTTCCATGTGATTCAAATGTATTTCGGGCCTTGTTTTAGATTTGCAAGTTTTTTGCAAAGCACTCTATGAAAGTGCTGATTTTGACTGTATGACTTGCAAAGCACTCTATGAAAGTGTCGATTTTGATTGTGTATTTCCAATTTGTGGTTTGGTGAAAAGTTGTAGAAAAAATTTGATTACAGGACTATTTGTGCAAAGAACATAAGTGTTACAGGTGTTAGTGGATATATGTATATGTGACTCATTCACATATAGTGGCATTACAATAGGTTTATATTATCCCAGAAGGCAGTGACTGTCAAAGTTTGTAAAGAGAATGTGGGGGAGAGGGATTTGAAACATTTTCACACCAAGTTCTGCCATGCAACTAGAATGTTGACATCCTATATGTGTCCACTCATTGTGTCTGTGACACTCATCAAAAGCCAATACATGACTTTCCTTGCAACTTGATTCCAATCCTTGAATGCCTTTATATCTCCTAGAGTGGCATTCTCTTCAGGAAACTCTAAAGGCTTCTCATTGTCTCCTTTGACATAGTCCCAAAATTCTTTACCCATCAAAAAATTAGTTATTTTGAACTTCCAAGCATGGAATTTGTTCTTGTCTAGCTTCTCACTAACAATCTAATTGAGTCCTTTAGACATGTTTTCCTGCAACAATCAGAAACCTGCAAAGAGACAATTTCTGTATGCAACCTGTAACACAACAATATCTTTAGCACAACCTATAGGTCACTAAATCTGACCAGAGTACATGTACATACACCCAATATCAATAATATATGTGCAAACACTGTCTGCACTCCCAAAATGCACTGCTGCATTGCAATAACCAGATTTCGACCATAAACAGTTCTCCAACAAAACTTCCTGAAATTGAAACTGTTGAAAATACCTTGCCGTCAGAACAAACGGAGACCAAGACATGCTCGAAACGCAATTTTGGCCGCAAAAGAGAAGTAAAAACTATTTCTTATCACATAGGAACCTCTAAACCTACAAAGACAGCTCCTCAATTGGAGATGTGTAGCTCCCAAAGCTACCGAGGAGTGTTGTATCTAAACCAAGAAGGGAAAGAGATGATGATTCTCTTACCCGTGTACTGCTTCCTTGCTTACATGTTCTTGACTCTTGATTTCTTCCTTAGCTCTCACACAAACCGGAGCTTTGATTCCATAAAGAGAATATAAGGGAGAGGGAGAGCTTTAGTTCCTTTGCAAGCAACCACACATACACACAACAGAGTCCAAGACACAATAGAGAGATGGATGGCCGAATTTTGTTCTATCTTCTTCTCTTCTCCTATAACCATATAACTAAAAGATAAGAGTGCATATATAAAGGAAAAGTGCTCTCCTACAACAACATACAAATGATCGGTCCATAGTGTAAACTAGACTATATGAGTTGGCGCTATAAGTCTGCCATAACTTTAGTACTCCAAAGTGGCTACTGTCACACACAGCCTTTCATCCCCACTAGTGGCATATCAACCATAATCTCACCGACCATACCAGTGACATAAATGTGGAAGCTATCACCCAGGTGGGTAATCAATGTTCATCTTAGCACTAGTTGATCGATATCTCAACAGTTTGTAGGTTATAATTTTAAAAGCATAAAGTCTAGTAATACCATATGATAGAAAAACTATTATTTGGATCAATATCTAATTATGAACTTGATTCCCAAGTTTTCCATTAATTTAAATAGCATAAAAGCATTAAAAAGCCACTTCTTTGGCCTCAAATTTGACAAGCATAGAATTTACTTTTAGATTTAAGAATTGCTTCATGAGAAGCATCATTTGAATATAGAATAGGTCATAGGAATGACCATTCTTTGGGGGAGAGAGAGATATGCTTTACAAAAAACATTTAATTTAAGCATAAATGGAAACTTTATAAAATTTATCACTAAAATTCATTAGAGAGCTTCAATTGCATGAAAGAGCCATTCAATTGAATACTTCTCAAGCTTGAGAGGGGTTGAGAAGTGAGAAACATTTAGAGATTAAGAAAAAGACCATAAACTCACACTTTACCTCTTGTTTTGCTTGATTCTTTAGTCATTGGAGAGGCCCCCAACCAATCAATTGGTTAGTATGTTGAGGAAGGCTCCAAAGAAGGTTGAAGAGAGAGAGAAACTCCATTCTCTCCAAATTGTAGAGGATAATAGAAAATATCATTATTTCAGTATAATACTGGCATGGTATAGTTCTCATATTTTTTTACAAAGGGCTAAGGGTCTATTTATAGGTGAGGGAGGCCTCTAACCAAGTCCAACTAGTTTCTAGAATTTTCCACGTTCAGTTTGGCTGAATTTGAACAAGATTTAGACCAGTTTGGCTCCCTTTTTTATTTGGTTTGATCCAGGAGAGAGGAGAGATAAAAATATCTTATAATTTTTGAGTTTAAAACTCCTCCACACACGTGAAATACTCGCCTCCTTGAAGAGCCCCCTTCTCCTTACCAAGGTGTCAAAAATGTATCATTATACCTAAAATATATCATTTTTTAGTAATATTCATAGTTTTTTACTAATAAACCTTGTACTCAGTCAACTCTTCATCTTATGTGGGCATTTACTCATTTTTGGGTATTTTTCTTTTATAAATTGGATTTATCTCCTCCCCACACTTGGACTAATCCTATTGGCCCCCCAACCATAGGAACCTTAATTGGACCATAAATCCAAAATTTTCAGAAAATCTAGACCCTTAGGCTAAGGTCCTTTATACCTATTTTCAATTAATTCCAATTGCACATTGGAAAGTTCTTTTTGAATTTCTGTTTCAGGGGAAACCATTTTAGACACTAGGAGGATTTTTATATTCAAAAATATCTCAATTTTGGATTACCTCCCTCTAGATATTTTCTCTCTCCAGGCCAAAACAGGATAAAACATGATCTTTCTTTTATTTCAGAGAGGGGAATAATTATAAGATCACAAGGGGAGGTTCTTACACCTTCACACCTCAAAAGTTGGAGGGAGTAATCTTACACGACATCTAAACTGTTGCAAAACCTAGGGTAGATCTGGTCCCCAAGGTGAGTATAGCGAGTGCTGCTAAACCACGCGGTGAAAGCAGGGGGAGGCGGCCATGATGGGTACTGGGGAGAGCTAGAGAATAGATAGTATAAATTAGTTTGATCTATAACTTATACTCATATTTATACTTACACTTAAATTCATAATATTTTTAATAAATTTATACTTGTGTTTATTATATTACTTACAAATACCTATAAACTTATATTTATTTTTATACCTTATGTTTATTCTTGTGTTTATTATATTACTTACAAATACCTATAAACTTATATTTATTTTTATACCTTATGTTTATACTCAAGTAAATAAAGGATATTTTATTAAAATATAATAAATAATAAATCATTCTTCTATTTCATGTTACACATTATGCATCTTTCTATGCATAGAAATTAAATTTAATAAGAATAACACTTTTATAATTAAAAAAATCCATTATGCATCTTTCTATGCATAGAAATCAAATTTAATAAGAATAACACTTTTATAATTAAAAATTTTCCATTATGCATCTTTCTATGCATAAAAATTAATTTTTTATAAGAATAACGCTTTTATAAAAAAAATTCCTTTATGCATCTTTCTATACATAAAAATCAATTTTTAATAAGAATAACACTTTTGTAATTAAAAAGTTTCCTTTATGCATCTTTCTATGCATAAAAATCAAATTTAATGAGAATAACACTTTTATAATAAAAAATTTTCTATTATGCATCTTTTGATGCATAGAAATCAATTTTAATAATTAATATCAGTGATATCCATGCATATTCATAGGTGAATATGTACATGGAGTAATTAGAATATTTCTTTTAGATGCAAAAATGGTGGGAATTACTCTTTTGGAATCACATAAAAACAAACTTTCTTTTCCATAAATTTTCTGGAAAATTTTACCATAACCTCCTTTATATGGCTGACCATTTCTCATTTTGATCATTCTTTATTTAACTTAAATTAACCCAAATTAGATTTATAGAACTCTAATCTACACAATTTTCTAAATTCAAGAGAGTAAACAATAAGAAGAGTTTAATTAATCCCTTAGTTAATCTTTCTAGGATTGAGAAAGGTTGGAATGTAAAGAAGAGAAGGGGGTGGCTTTTTTATCAAAGGCATAGCATTTGAATTTAATTTAAACATTTGCAAAGCATAAAAATTAAGAAAACCATAGATTTTTCATTAAACAAGTAAGAAAATTAGCTTACATGGAGCTTGTAAGCTCTCCTTTGACTTGAGGGATTGAGGGTTCTACTCTTGTTTGAAGCAAGAGTGGCCACCAATTCACTTTGGAGAGGATTAGGCCAAAAACAATTGAATTATTAAAGCTTTTACAAAGGGGGAGGCTTCTATGTATAGGAAAAAGTGAGCCTCTAACCAAGCAAACTGATTCTAGAAATTTTCAGATCAATTTGGTCAATTTTTGACCATTTCTGGGTCAATTCAGCTTACTTTTTGGATCTAGTTTTGAAACAGGAGAGAGGAGAGATGAAAATATCTCATTTTATTGATTAAGAATTGGGGGTAATGATGAGAAAAAAGGCACCTACTTCATGAGGAGAGATCCCCACTCCGAGGTGTCAAAATTCAGTTTTTTTATTGTTTTCTTTGGTCCTTAGTCCACTCTTCATCTTATGTGAGCATTTACTCATTTTTTGGGAGGTTTTTCTTTTGTTCTTCAATTTATCTCCTCCCTATATTTGGATTAATCTTATTGGTCCATAGGAACCTTAATTGGACCATAATCCAAAAAATTTAGAAAATCTTGTCCCTTAGGCAAGGTCTTTTGTGTACATTATAATTTATTTCTAATGCATCTCAGGAATTTCTTTTTAAACTTCTGTCTCGAGGGAATTTATTTTAATAAGAAGAGATATTTTTCCATCCAAAGATATCTAAAAACTGAATTACCTCTCTCTAGAATATTTTCTCTCTGTAGGCCAAAACAGGTAGAAACAAGATCTTTTATTAATCTGAAAAGGGGATTGATTACAGGGGAAGAAATTGGACATCTTGAGGGGCTGGGGAGGAATCTTACATCCTCTCCTACTTGAAAAACGCGAGATATCCTCATCTCGCAAACTGGGGGTAATCCTGCATCAGTTCGGCTTCTTTCTCCCAGCAGGTGGCGTCTTCAAAAGGATAGAACGTCCATTTGACTAATAATTATCACAGAATTCTGTTCCTGAGAACCGTCTCTTGAACATCAAGGATTTCTTCAGGTTGGAGTTCCATCTGCCCTTGGGTTGAAGAAGTTAAGAGTTCATCTCTGTGAGATCCCCCTGTTCCCACCGAGCAACGGATTCGGGTACTAGCAGTGGAAGTAGCACTTCTCGCGCGGGATAGGGGTCCCACATTCAGGGCCTCGTCCACGAATATCCGGACAAGAGACTAATCCGTCGGATTTTCCAAAACCGGACTCGAAAAAACTTCCCTTACCCGGAAAGCACGGGCGATTCCACCAGGATAACTTTTTACTCTAACGTAGTCAAACCCTTACTGATCAAACAGATCCGACTGTATCTATAAAGATACTTGGTCAGATCAAGGAAGAAACTTGTACTTGGATCATTGGGATCAACGCTTTTTTCCCCATCAAGAGGCACAGCCGTTGATTCCTATCCATAGAACAATTACTATCCGGGATTTACTTTATCTATCGTAGTAACAGAATTTGAGTCTCGATTTACGGATCCATCAGTCCAGCCTAACCCCATCCGATCCCATGGGTTAGCCAACCGCCCAACCACTGTAGTGATGGGATCCAATTAAGAATTTGGTTAGGTTTTGTCTCGGGTACCAAGGAAAAGAGTTCCAAGGCCCCCTAGCCGGAAGTTCATGCAAAAATAAAACTAGTCACACCACTTACACACCCAATATGAAATTGCCTTTTCACAAATTCAACCAGTTTTAAAACAATCCTTTAATAAAACCATAGTATCATTGATCACCATCTTCCAATTTATCCAATTGATTCTTAATTTTCCATCATTCCTTCATCAGAGTATCTATGACATCATTGGCAACTAGAACGCTCACCACCTGTCCACTCAGGGGCCGTTTCAATAGTTCCTAGCCCATAATACTCGGCAATATAATCACTTATCAAGATGGACTCTCGTTGAAGATCAGCAAGATCAACCAACAGATCCATATAAAGAGCCATGGACTCATCCATTGAAGACCAGCAAGGTCAATCAACCAGATCCATGCCCGATTTCAAAAAATAACTCTTACTCCTTATTCCAATATCTTCCTCGACGCACGCGTGGGTATCCTAGGCGACCCAGAGCCCGAGCACCGTATGGTCTGCACCCTCTAGGATCCTTCGCAGGTGACCTAGCGCTTCACTCATAGGCCGCTTCCTTGGCCCCTCATCCACCGTACTGGAAGCTCACCATTTTAATCGCACCGAGGCTGGTCAAGACCTCGGCCGACCTTGCTACGTGAGATGTCCTCCATTGACTCTCCGCCAGCAGTTGCAACTTTATCAGTTAGGTCTCCACGACCTTAATCACAAGACGGTCAAAATGCTTTCCCAGCATTCTTGACATAAAATAGTCATTTACAAACAGCATTTACAAACAGTTTACAAATACAGTCTCTATATTAACTCTCATTTTTCCACATTATCCCTCAGCAATCCACATTACTTATTCCACATTCCATTTATATGTGTACTCATCCCATCACATCATATTCCATCTCATCACTTTAGATTCCTTCACATCACATATCATATATTCACATCCATACATATATCCACATCCACATGCACATTCACATCCATACATCCACATCTACATCCATACATCTATTTTCACATCACATCACACATCCACATCTACATCCATACATCTATTTTCACATCCACATCTACATGCACATTCATGCATCCTCATCCATACATCCACATCTACATGCACATTCACATCCATACATCCACATCTATATGCGTACATTCACATCTACATGCATACATCCACATCTCTATGCATACATCCAATCCACATCTCCATGCATACATCCACATCCACATTCACACTCACATCCATACACCTACATCTACATGCATACATCCACATCTCCATGCATACATCCACATCCACATTCACATTCATACATCTACGTCTCCATGCATACATCCACATTCACATTCACATCCATACATCTACGTCTACATGCATACATCCACCTCCACATTCACATCCACATTTATACATCTACATCTACATGCATACATCCACATCTCCATTCACATCCACATCTATACATCTACATCTACATGCATACATCTACATCTCCAATCACATCCACATCTATACATCTACATCTACATGCATACATCCACATCTCCATGCATACATCCACATCCACATTCACACTCACATCCATACATCTACATCTACATGCAAACATCCACATCTCCATGCATAATAAAATTCTTTTAATTAATCTAGGATGATAGTTCCTAGAATATGGTAGGAAATCCTCTTTTCATGCTTTGAATGAAATTATTTTATGTGTATATTTTTATAAAATTTTGCCATAGCTCCGCTACTATAACTAATAAATCTCAATTATTTTAAAAGATAGGTTATCTTTAAGGGAATGATTAGATCTTTCTATGCATAGAAATTAAATTTAATAAGAATAACACTTTTATAATAAAAAATTTCCATTATGCATCTTTCTATGCATAGAAATTAAATTTAATAAGAATAACACTTTTATAATTATAAAAATTTCTTTTATGCATCTTTCCATGCATAAATATTAATTTTTTATAAGAATAACGCTTTTATAATAAAAAAATTTCCTTTATACATCTTTCTATGCATAAAAATCAATTTTAAATACGAATAACACTTTTGTAAATAAAAAACTTTCTTTATGCATCTTTCTATGCATAAAAATCAAATTTAATGAGAATAACACTTTTATAATACAAAAATTTCCATTATGCATCTTTCTATGCATAGAAATCAATTTTTATAATTAATATCAGTGATATCCATGCATATTTATAGGTGAATATGCACATGGAGTAATTAGAATATTTCTTTTAGATGCAAAAATGGTGGGAATTACTCTTTTGGAATAATATAAAAACAAACTGTCTTTTTCACAAAATTCTGGAAAATTTTGCCATAACCTCCTTTGTATGGCTGACCATTTCTCATTTTTATGATTCTTTATTTAACTTAAATTAACCCAAATTAGAATTATAGAACTCTAATCTACACAATTTCCTAAATTCAAGAGAGTAAACAATAAGAAGAGTTTAATTAATCCCTTAGTTAATCTTTCTAAGATTGAGAAAGGTTGGAATGTAAAGAAGAGAAGGGGGTGGCCTTTTTATCAAAGGCATAGCATTTGAATTTAATTTAAACATTTGCAAAGCATAAAAATTAAGAAAACCATAGATTTTTCATTAAACAAGTAAGAAAATTAGCTTACATGGAGCTTGTAAGCTCTCCTTTAACTTGAGGGATTGAGGGTTCTACTCTTGTTTGAAGCAAGAGTGGCCACCAATTCACTTTGGAGAGGATTAGGCCAAAAACAATTGAATTATTAAAGAAATTCAATGTAGATGGCTCAGGGCAGGAGTAGAGTAACAATGCATAAACACCATTAAGTTTTTACAAAGGGGGAGGCTTCTATTTATAGGAAAAAGTGAGCCTCTAACCAAGCAAACTGATTCTAGAATTTTCTAGATCAGTTGGTCAATTTTTGACCATTTTTGGTTCAGTTCAGTTCGAATTGGGGGTAATGATGAGAAAAAAGGCACCTACTTCATGAGGGGAGATCCCCACTCTGAGGTGTCAAAATTCAGTTTTTTTATTGTTTTCTTTGGTCCTTAGTCCACTCTTCATCTTATGTGAGCATTTACTCATTTTTTGGGGGGTTTTTCTTTTGTTCTTCAATTTATCTCCTCCCTACATTTGGATTAATCTTATTGGTCCATAGGAACCTTAATTGGACCATAATCCAAAATTTTCAAAAAATCTTGACCCTTAGGCTAAGGTCTGTGTATGGTAATGTAATCTTGTAACAGTCGGGCATAACAGCCTAAAGGCATCTTGTAAAAGTGCAGACGAAAGGGGATAGAAGGAGGGGAAGAAAGAGACAACAGGAGGCATCTTGTTGTATCTTTTGTATTTGAATTAAGAGAGAAGAACATTGTCTCCTTCTCTGTGTCATTTATGCTTATGCTGTCTGAGAGAGAGAGAGAGAGAGAGAGAGAGAGAGAGAGAGAGAGAGAGAGAGTGTTGTCTGCAGTATCTTTGGTGTAGAACTGTAGTACAGAGCGAATCTATGGGCACTAGGCATTAACGGATCCTCAGCTGGACTAATTTCGTCTTGCCAATCGGATCGACCCCTAACACTCCATCTCCCCAAAACCTACACCAAGTGTTCTAGTAGCTTCGTGGCTCAACACGAGAATTCAAACCTTGCCCTCACGTGGTCTTGACACATCTCATGTGCTACACATGCTAACACATGAGATTTTTCTCATGCAAAAGCTGGGCAGAGCTAACCGAAGGACAATTTTCAATTTTGGATAAGCTAAGTGATGAGAGGAGAGGAGGTGGGCGGAGAAGGAAATAGCCACAACAAACCAAATAGGTCAAAGTGGGTCAAAATGCCAATGGCTCTACTTGTCTAGTGCATATTTCAGGTAACAATCGGTACATCCTTCTCCTAAATATATGTGGGAATATGTATCTTGCATAGATGTGTGAAGTATCTTTTTCTATGAATGTAGGACGAATTAAAAAAGAAGATGTCTTTACATTGTAGCTCTTAAATGTTTTAGTGAAGGTGCCTAATGTGGATGATAATGTGCCCTTAAATCCATAGTGGCATGGAGATGGTCTTTTTTATCCCAATTGATGGCATGCACCTATGTGGCCACCCAACAGATGGCATGCACCTATGTGGCCTCTTTGTTTTCTTGCTAAAATTTGAAGTCTTCAAGGGGCATCAAAGCCCTTCAAACCTTCTAAAGAAGGCCTCTTAGAAAATAGGGTTACAAAAGAAGGCCTCTTAGAAAATAGGGTTACAAAAGAAGGCCACTATTTTAAATATTTCTCTCTATTTTACATTACATGTAAACATACATATTTAGTTAATTTTTGAAGGTCAAACTATGGCCTTCAAAATGAAGGTTAGGGTGGGCCTTCAAATTTCAGCCTTGCAATTTGCTACTTGCACTTGTTCAAGGATTCTATGTATGGGTGTCAAGTCTTCATATACAAAGAGAGTGATTTCCTTTAGAGGTGGAGGACAACCATATGGGTCTCTCCTTTTGACTATGAGTGGTTTGCCTTTTTCCCCACTTGCTAGATATTTTCATTTCATGGCTCTATTGTTCCTTGAATCGCTTTACTGATTTTCTTTTGAATTAAGAGTTTTTATTTCGGCGATTACCTTTTGAGTAAAAGACTCTTAAGAGCTTTTGTTTGTGGTTTGTTTGTCGGTACATCAAGGTGGGTAAGTTTGCCCATTGGGCACTAGCTCTCATCAGTGTTCGAAAAATACATATTTTTTAACCAATCAAAATAAGGATAACTCTTAAATCTATCCGGTTCGTTGCTTCTCAAATCTCTACTATGTTTTATAACTAAAATACATGAAAAACCATTCCCTAAAATAAGGGCTACTTAAAATCTCAGCTAGTTTTTCTTAATTCCGGCCGGTACACATACACTAGAATGCCGTGATTTTCGAGCATTGGCTCTCATGCCTCCCAAAGTGAAGATACCGAGTTTGAATCAACCAAAAGGGCATCTGATTTAGTATCCAATCTTGAAAAAAGTAAATATAAAAAATTGGGGTTCTAATGAGGGAGAGGGAGAGAGCCAGGAAGGGTTAGTTCGAAGTTTTAATGGGACTTGGAGATCTCCCCATGGCCATGAAGCCTTCTTTGAGGGCGTATGCAGCAGTGCTGCGGCTGGTTCGTCTGCTGCCCCCCGAGACCCGATCCTACTACTCCAGGTTTGCTAGAGAGAACTTCGCCACCTACAGCGACGAGGTCGACCCTTCCACCATCGCCAACCTTCTCAACCGCGCCTACGAACACTCCTGCTGGGTCCTTTCCAAGGTACACACTTCCTCCACTCTAAACCCTAAAATTATACTCACACGCCAAATCGTACGTGCATCACGGAACCTCTTAGAAGGACATACACATCTGTGCCCGTCTGCATTGAACCCTAACCCTACACCCACTTATCTCAGAAACTCTAACCCTGAAGAAAGCACAAATCCCAATTCTTTAACCCTAGCGATGCAAAGATATCTGTCAAGGAAAGAGTAAGTATAGATCTGTCCATGCCCGCCCATGCCATGTCTTACTGTAACCCTAACCATTGACTCATCTGCCCATAGAAACCCTCCTAATCCTAACCAACAATAACTGAAGGGGTGCTTTCTTTCCAATTTTTTGTTTTGTTTATAGTATGGAGTGGACAAAGCCGCAGCCGAGAACCTGAAGCAGATCTGTAAGTGATATACCACTGTGTTTAGCCAGTGTAGAAAAGTTCTGTGTTAATAACTGCACTTTTTGTTTGTTTGATCTTGTGGTCTTTTGTGTATAGAGAGACCACATGGAACTATTGCTTGGTTTGATCTGCGGCAGATGGTAGTCCTTTGCAAGGCCTTTATAGAAGATAATTGTGCGGATATTTACTACTCTTTTACAAAAGGAATGGCCTCTGCAAGCTCTCTTGTGAGAGTGCTTGATGATAGAATGTTCTGGCAGACACCTTTTTAATGCTGCCAGTGCCTTATCTACATGTAATAATAGCTTCTTTCTCCAGGTAGAATTGTTCCCATGTTGTTTGGTGAGGGTCTTCTTGGTGATGGTTGTCCAAGATATAGTGGATAGATGAGGAGGGGTGGAGGATATCTTCACTTTTCTTTGCTTGTTTTGATATTTTCTTATGCATGGATGCATAGTCAATGGAAAAAGTGTAACATATGCAATGAGTAACAAGGTGACGTGAATAAAAGTAAGAGGGTACCAAGTGTCATGTGCACAGTGTGTATCTACCGTGTGCTACATGCACGCAAGACTAGCTTCGAGGTTTGGGGAAGCTTGGAGCTAGGCAGGCTGATTTTGGCGAGCTTAGTTAGGGATAAACTAACAGGCGGGCACCCAAGTATGGACGCCCGATGACCGGCCAAGAGCCTATAAAAGGGTGGCCAAGGTTAGTCATTAGTGATATAGAGTCTCGTGAGATTTGTGAGAGCTCTATGGTCTGGAGCCTGGATCTAGTGCAGACGTGCACTTGCTTTACGCAGCCGAGGCCGGCGGCAATCTTAAGGCTCGCGAGGGTAGCTTCGTGGCGGTATGGGACGTCGCGAGGTAGAGATTGGTTGGTACGTCAACCTAGTTAGCTCAGTTCGTGGCTTGGTGGGGACAGCCAAGTCTGTGGGCTTGCCCACGGCTGTCATGGATGGGTGGTGTGTCAAGCCTGCACCCCCTTCTTGTTTATTTATTTGTTTGCAGGTTAGGAGCGTTCTACGAGGAGATCCTTTGGGTTTTGATAGTGGTATCAGAGCGTGCCTCGTGAACGAGCAATTCGGTAGGTAGAGAAGATGAGGTCGAAGAAAGGTATGTGTGCAAGAGCTTGCTGTTTTGTTTATGCATACTGTTGTTTTTTCAGATAGTATGTGCTTTTTCATCAAAGAATCCGTGATGGAGAAGGTGATCTAGTAGGGTTGATTTGTTTTGCAAGAAGGCTAGATTTGTTGTTTGTGCAGTCGCATGAACGGTTGTGAGAGAGAGAGGAAAAAAAAAGCATGTTCGCTTTTGGGTTGAGAGAGAGAGAGAGAGAGAGAGAGAGAGAGAGAGAGAGAGAGAAGGTCGCGACTGTTGTATGTGCAGGGTGGGTGCAGCTGGCCGGGTCTTGCACACGGGTAGTGGGCGCAGTTCGTATAGGCGGGCATCACTAGATGCATAGGCGGCGCAGGCGCACAGCGTTGAAAGACAAACTGTCGGCAGTCCAATCGCAGTCAGTCGTATGCAGGCGGCCAAACACGTGCGTAGGCAGCAGTAGTTTATAGGCATATACTCGCAGTCCGACGGGTGGCAGGAAGGAGGCGATGGTTTTAGCGAAAAAGCAACGGAGCGTGGGTTTTCTTTTTCTCATGCTTTCGTTTTTTTTCTAGACCTTAGTAAAAGAGTTTAAAGCTCCTAATGTTTAAAGGTGTTTTTTTTAAAAAGAAAATAGAATATATATATATATATATATGTATATAAAAACACAAAAGCAAAAGCTCAAGTTGCTTTTGGGGAAGATTATATAAACCCCTTAAGTGGGCTTCTTGCCACACATCTCTCAAGTTTTCAAGCTCTCAAGCTCTCTCAAGTTCTCTCACACTTTTCTTGTGCTAGATCGAATTTTCTTTCCACTTGTCCTCTTCAAGATGTCGACCAAAGACTCCAAGTTGGAGTCCCTTGTCGAACGCGAAGGCTTGCCGGCTACTTATGTTGATCTTTTTGATGATTATGTGTCAAAATCAGATTTCCAAGAGTTTAAAGTAGCTCTTGAAGCTTCTTCTTCGGAACCTCAGGCACAAATCGCCGCCCAGATGCAGGCCTTGCAGAACTCCATCTCTCCCTTGACCACTACTGTATCTACTCTTTCGGGTATGGATACCTTGGCCTCTGCTTTAGGTCCCAACATTACTCCGGAACAGTTCGGGGACAAGCAAAAGTAGCGTACCAAGGAGATCGTGGACATTTGGCTACATAAGGGCACGTCCATTTTCAGTTTCATCCATATGATGATGAAAAAAAGATCCAGTTAGCAGCAGGTTTCCTCTCAGGCAAAAAGGAACTCAACCTTGAGCCAACGACTTGGGCACAATTTGAAGACGTCTTCAAGAAGAAATTCCTCAAGAAAGAGGATGATTATGATGATGTTGCCCGGTTTACCACTTTGACCATGACCTCGCAGCACCTCACTTATGAGGTCTACCTCGAGAAGTTTAGGGACTTGCAGATGAAAGCTACAAAGATGAATCCCACTACTCTTTTGGGGTTCTTCGTAGCCGGTTTACTAGACTCATACCGTTTACAGGTTAAAAATAACAAATGCAAAACATTAGACGAAGCCATTCATTTAGCTTGTATCTATGATGATACAATGGTCTCTTCCAAGTCTAAATCCGTTACCAAGTAGGGGAACTAGCATAAAAGAAAGTTCTCCGCACCTATGGCTAACACGACTGAAGGAAAGTCTTCGGACCAACCTTCGAAGAATTCTAGTTCGACATCAACGAAGAAGAAACGACTCCTTAAGGCTTTGAATCTCAAGAAGGAGGGACGTTGTTTTATCTGTGAAGAAAAAGGGGACATGCGTAATGAGTGTCCGAAACAAAAGGGTGCAAAGACCAACGCAGGACCCAAGACAAAGGTAGCTAACCAGTTGTCTTTGACAGGTACGTCAGTTACTGTACTTTCTCGCCCTAGTACATGTTCTGATTGTCTGTTCAACTCTAAAGTTTTTGGCTTGCATGATCTTCTCCGAGTTTATGGAGAAGTGAATGGCCATAGAATCCACATTCTTCTAGACCCTGGCAGCTCACACAATTTTGTTAACTATAAACTTGTGCAGTAAATTGAGTCTTGATACGACACCCAGCGATCATACCTATGAGGTACGCCTACGTGCGGGAAGGCAAGTATGGGATCGAAAGGTGGAGATGCTACCAATCCGGATTCAGGACTACAAAGATACTCTGGAATGCTATGTTATGCACCTAGAACGTGTAGACTTGTTATTAGGGATTGAGTGGTTTAAGACTCTTCAAGTCCAGATAGATTAAGTTCAGATAGATTGGTTTAGTCATATTTTGTCTTTTCAGCATAGGAACACCCAGTATAGTATTTTAGGTGATTGTATACATCCCTCTTAGGGTCCTCTTGTAAATACAGTTGATTTTGGAAATATAATGGATTCTTCTTTGTATATCGCTTTTCATTGTATATTGATTCCACTTTCTTCATTTCTCATACCTTCTATGGATGTCAATGAATTAAGTGTATTTGAAAGCAAAGAATTACAGAAGATACTTGATTCGTTTCAAGATGTATTTCCTAAGGAAGTACCATCGGGTTTACCACCTGAAAGGGCAGTAAATCATCGTATTGACTTGATACTTGGTGCCCATCCTGTCAATATTCCACCTTAGAGGATGAGCCAAGCTGAGGAAGATGAGTTGTCTAAACAACTTAAAGATTATTTGAGGATGGGCCTAATCTGCCTAAGTCAATCACCTTGGGGTGCACCTGTGTTTTTTTTTTTTCCCCCGAGAAAAGATCCTTTCATTAGTTATAAAAAGATGCCCATAGGGCTACAAAAGATCCTCTCCTACTCGCAAGAAAAACAGAGCAGTGGACAAAGCAAGGCAGCTCGGGAGACTCTCCCTAGGTGCTGAAAAGTACAAGCATCAGTACAAAGAACTGAGGGGCTAAATCATACAATAGGCGGGGGGAAAAGCCAAACAGGTGGCCTGTAATGCCAACGGGGGGACCCCGCGTGTAGAGTATAGAAGGGGTCGCTGCGCCAGGTGGTGTGGAAGGCCTGGCGCCGCAAGATCGCCTCATCCGAGTCACCCCGGATGCGGTCATACTGTCCTCGCAGGGTGTGGATCAACTCCTGCGAAATCCCCCGTACAGTCTCTGCTGCCTGGTGGCTCCAATCTCCCCTCAAAGGCCGTGAAACATCGGGCCCTCCAGGTGAACCAGATGGTGAGGCTGCTGAGGAGCTCCCATCGTAGATCCCTCTCTTGTGTCCAGCTGGCGGACGAGAAATCCGGTGAATGAACAAGGCGAGGCTGGCCCCTAATGAATCTGATGGCTTGGCTGTCCTGCTCCGTCTCATAGCCCATAGCAGGCCCTGACGAAGTCGACCAAGCAGCGGCACCCCACGTATACAAACCCTCTGGAGAGAGGGGCCAGAATACGCAGCATCCGCAGCCAAATCTGCTGTGCCTGAGGGCAATCCCAAAGGCAATGTCTCTGTGTCTCCATAGGGTGGCCGCATCGGACGCAGGCCGTCGGAAGACCGCTGTAGACAAGCCAAGTGCCAACTGCTGATCCCCTATGGGCGACCAGCCACTGAAAAGTCGAGATCCTGCGGGCCTGTCGACTAGCCCAGAGCCGGGCCCAAAAATCCTCCAGGAACTTCTGTGAAAGTCCCCGTAGCCGCTAATGCCCCGCTGCAGCTGGAGAGACCATCCTCCTCGCCGTCAAAATATGCCGCCCCAGCCGAACAGTATATTGGAAAAAGGTGATCTCTGTGGCCTCAAGGGCTGCATGAGGATCATGCCACTCGTACTCACCAGGGTCCCACTGTAGCCGGGGCAAGGGGCGCGCTGCATATGCCCATATGCGCCAATCCGAGAGCACATCTGCAGGGTCTGGGTCAATATGCCACTTCCGAGAAGCGGCGGCCACTACCCGTATCCTCTGAAAGGTGCACTCTGCAACCAAAGGCGACTCCACCTGAAACCGGCCTCTGATAGAAAACCAGAGTGCGGTAAGAGCTAACACCCGTCCACTTGTAGTCTAGATGATAAACAAAACACAGATTGGAGCTAAAGTGCCCAAATCTGAAAACACAACGACACCTGTTGGCCCCAAAGCTTGGCGCCCCTTGCGGTATTTCTTTATTCCATTAAAATAATATGTATGGCTGAGTACAACACAAAAACCAGCCAAGAGTTTACACCTGTAGTCCAATCTGACTGCCCACAAATCCTTCTCAGCACAGAGGATCTATGCACACAGATCTGTGTCCTCAAGCAACACACTGTGCCTCCCTCTGATCAGCCAAGTTCACAAAGCAGGCCAGCCATGGGCATACATCTGGCATAACTCAAGAGCATGATACATCTTCTCAGCTCAAACATACATGTGCTGTTCAATCCCTGTCTTAATCCCTTGTCAATCTGCCATACTCCTCCTCTCACAAGGAGCCAGATAACACATACCTGTAGCAGACATCAAGCAACAGAAAGAGAGATAGATGAACAGAGTCAAGGCTTACCAAGTTCAGCTCGTGAAACAGCTCTTGAGGAAGCAACAGCACCAATCTGTGCCTGCAGGCACTTGAATCCACAATCCTGCTTCACACGTGTGCTTGCACTTGCCTGTATCCTCCTCCTGATGCTCACTCCTATGCTGTCCTTGTAAAGTACAGATCTGAAAATCAGCACAGTACCCGTCTGTACCACCTCGGGATACGTGCCAGGCGTTGTACTTGCATAAACAGCCTGCTGTCCACTTCTGTACCAGCCTGAATCAGCATACACAGGTCTGTCCAGCACCTGTCTGCACCACCTGCAGCACTGTACTTGCTGTACCTGACTGCCCGTACACTGTACGGCAGTCGTACAGTAGGATTTGGGCTGGAAAACAGTCTGTACTGCCTGTACAGAGCTTCTGCGCAGCCACCAGCAGCTGTCCTGTGCGCCGCCAGCAACAGAGGAGAAAGAGAGAGAGAGAGAGAGTGCCCTGTTCTGGCCGTACAGTGCTGTACGGCTGGTTCCTTCAGAAAAACAGCAACAATCTGCAGCAAAACAGCCGCCTTCTCCCTTCTCTTGAGCTTTTCCACGATTGAACACAAGCGCATGAAGGGAGCTCCACTTTTGCTACACGACTCCCCAAAAAGGGAAGAGAGAGAGTGAAGAGAGAGAAAACTCCTTTCCAATTTAATCCCTAGGGCCCCAACTTAATAAGTTCCTAGGACCACTAAGGCCTAGGGGCAAACTTCAATAATCATTCAAACTTAATGTTTTAATGTTCCCCCTTCACACCTAGGGATGTCCACACATCTTAAACACTGTCCGGGCACCCCCCATGTGAATCATAAAATATTCTGACTCTGCAACCACCATGCCCACACTTGTCCTGCTCCATTTTCACAGGGCCATGACACCACCTCCACTCTCTGAAGTCTGCCCTCATCCTGAATCTCATAGTAGAGGCAACTGCCATCCTCAGTGCAAGCTCTGACTGCAATCAGGATCTCCAACTGTGTAAAGGCTCCCATCCACCGTGGGGCCACTAGCTCGAGAGGCATAAACCACTCCTCTGTGAGTGCCTCCTGAATGTCATCCCTCATAATCAACCCCCCTCTGAAGTGACTCAGCGTCTCCACCTGTATCTCCTCTGGGAGACTGCAAAAGGCCTGCCAGTCTCCAAAGCTAGGTGTTGGGCCTGCCGCCAAAGGTCCCCAGGCTAGACGAGGCCGAGAACCCAGCATATGACCCTACATGATTAAGACTTAATTAACAAACATAAGACAAATGTTGATAGAAAGATTGAGATGAGATGTTTGCATTGAGACAGGGGCCTTTCTTAAATAGAGGCCGAAAGGGTACAAATGAAGAGACACATCCCTGGGAAGGGGAGTGGCCCTTGAGTCAATGGTTATGTCCTTTGGACTTAGGGGTATGCCTTTTAATGAATAGACATGTCCTTTGATAGTGACCCATGTGTAAGGGTGTGACCCTTCACAGGTGTCCTTTCAGTTAATAAGGGAATTAAGGAGAGATTAAGAGAGTTAGTCACAATCGTGACATTCCCTCCCACTTAAAATAAGACTCCGGCTGAGAAGAGATGGTTGTCTTTGAAAGAATTCCCGAAGAAGTTCTGGATATTCCTGTAAGTCTTCATCACTTTGCCAAGTAGAGTCAGAATCATCAAGATCTCTCCATTTAACTAAAAATTCTGTAGTGAGTTTATGTCTTGTTTCTTTCTGTCTGACATCAAGAATTATCTCTGGAATTAAGAGTATGTGTTCATCTTCGATTTCTGGAACATAATCCAAATGATCTAAAACTGGAGAATCACCGTCCACATACTTCTTAAGCCAAGAAATGTGGAAAGTTGGATGAATTCTACCCCAAGAAGGTGGTAACTCCAACTTATAACTGAGAGATGAGTTCTTCTTAATAATATGAAAGGGTCCATAATATCTTGGATGAAGCTTTGGGAAAACTGATTTCACTGTCTTGTATCGATGAGGGGCAATATATAATAATACCAAGTCTCCTTCTTGAAATTCAATGTGACGACGACGCTTATTAGCTGTGCGTTGATATTGCTCTTGGACGCTGATCATCTTATCCTTAATCTGTAATAGAATATCTTGCATTTCTTGAATGAGGTGATCTGCTAAGGCCACTTTATGTTGAAGAACAAAGTTGGCAGGAATAAGGGGAGTATGGCCATAAGCTGCTTGAAAAGGTGTCATTCCAATAGCTGAATGATAAGAATTGTTATAAGCAAATTCTACCAACGGTAAATATTCTTCCCATGAAGCTAATCGAGACTGAACATAATGTCGCAGCATTTCTTCCAGAATCTGATTAACTCGTTTCGTTTGGCCATCTGTCTGAGGATGATAAGCAGAGCTAAAGAGTAAATTTGTACCAAGAGAATATCGAAGTCCAGAAATGTCCTGTAAACTTTGGATCTCGATCCGAAACGATAGATTTTGGCAATCCGTGAAGTTTGAAGATATACTGTATAAACAATACTGCAATATCTGAAGCTTGGGCTGCTTTCTTGCACGGGATGAAATGTGCCATTTTAGAAAATCTATCAACCACCACAAGAATCTGTGTATTGCCTTTAGAAGAACGTGGCAATGAAGTGATAAAATCCATACTAACACCTTCCCAGTGTTCATTGGGAACTGGAAGTGGTTGAAGAAGACCAGCTGGAACTTGTTTGCTAGCTTTCATACGTTGGCACGAGAGACACGTTGTGACAAACTTAATAACATCTTGCTTCATTTGAGGCCAGTATGTAGGTGTCAAAAGACGATAAGTCTTGTTGATGCCTGGGTGTGCAGCATAAGTGACCTCGTGATGTTCTTTCACCTATACTCTTCGAACATGAGTATCATGAGGTACACAAATACGGTCCTGATAATATAATAAATCATCCACGATTGTATATGCGCCATAAATCTTTAAGTCGGAAGGAGTTGCATTCTGAGAATTGAGAATTCGAAATGCATTTCCAAAATCACGATCTGTTGAATAACAGTCCTTGAAACTTTGAGGTATATCCATTTCAACTGTAGAAATAGCCAAGACCGAAGCTGACAGCATACGACTGAGGGCATCCGCAACCACATTGGTAAGACCAGGAACATACTCAATTGTCATATGAAAATTGGCTAAGAATTCGACCCAACGTGCTTGCCTAGCATTCATAACTGGCTGCGTGAAGATATATTTCAAAGAATGATGATCTGTTTTCACCACTGAATCTGCACCAAGGAGATAATGTTTCCATGCTCGATAGGCATGAACAATAGCTAAAAATTCCTTGTCATATACCGGGTATCTTCCTTGAATTGCAGAGTGCTTATGATTGTCAAACGCAATAGCACATCCTTGTTGCATTAAGACGGCACCAGTGGCAATATCAGAAGCATCCGTGTAAACATCAAAGGGGAGAGTAGGGTCTGGAATAGCCATGACAGGAGTTGTTGTCAAAGCTGTCTTTAAATTTTCAAAAGCTTCTGTTGCGGCTTCAGTCCATTGGAATGCAGGAGCGGACTTTAAAAGTTCAGTGAGAGGAGCAGCTATTTCGGAAAATCGATGAACCTTTGTGTGATAGAAGTTGGCAAGTCCCAAAAAAGAACGAACATCATGGATGTTTGTGGGAGTTGGCCAATTGACAATAACCTGTATTTTCTTTGGATCCACGGAAATTCCGTCTGCTGAAACAACATGTCCAAGGTATTCCAAGGATGTCTTGAAAAATTCACTTTTGCCTGGATTAATATAAAGAGCATTGTCTTGAAGCACCTGGAAAACGATCTTAAGATGTGCCTTGTGTTCTTCCATATTGCGACTGAACACCAGGATGTCGTCAAGATAAATAATGACGAACTTGTCCAAAAAAGGACGAAAAAGATCGTTTATCAGACTCATAAATGTTGCAGGGGCATTGGTTAACCCGAATGGCATGACCAGGTACTCATAATGACCATATTTTGTGCGAAAAGCTGTCTTATATTTATCACCTTCGCGAATGCGAATTTGATGATATCTAGACTTAAGATCAATTTTGGAGAAGACCTTTGCATGGAGCAATTGATCAAACAATTCATCAATGCGTGGAGGAGGATACTTATTCTTGATAGTTAACTTATTAAGGGCACGATAGTCGATGCAAAGACGCATAGACTTATCCTTCTTTTTCACCAAAAGCACTGGAGCTCCAAAAGGGCTTTTACTTGGTCGAATATGTCCTTTCTCCAAAAGCTCAGTAAGTTGTCGCTGTATCTCTTGAGATTCCGTAAAAGAAACTCGATATGGAGCACGAGTAGGTGGAGCACTGCCAGGAAGAATATCAATAGCATGGTCGATTGGTCGACGAGGTGGGAGGACCGCAGGAAGCTCCTGAGGAAAAAGATCCAAGTATGGAGCAAAGAAAGGTTGCCTGAGATACATCACCTTTGTATCTATGTCCTCGGGAGGGTCGTTTGCTGAATAGACCATTAAAAGTGCTGAGGAACAACCACTCTTGCGGACCCACCGTTTCACTTGAAGAGCTGAAAGGGTTGGTGTAGAAGGTTGGTCTCTGATTCCTTCGAGAGCCACAAGCATATCATTTTGAGCAGATTGTATAGAATGGTTCCGGAAACTGATCAGGGGATCATATTGATACAACCATTCTTGACCAAGGATCATATCATAATGTGCCAAATTCATGACTTGGAAATCCAATTTGTCACGATAGTGTTGAATTCGAAAGGAGAGATGTTTGACAATGGTGTTACACGAGGATGTGGAACCATCGGTAAGCTCTACTTCATAAACAACATTACTTGGAGAAGTCCGAATCTTCAATCTCTGAGTCAAGGTGGTTCCCACAAAATTATGAGAACACCCACTATCAATGAGCACCTGAATAGGGTGACTGGAAATAGAACCTTGAAGAACCAAAACTTGAGTAGACCGCTGAGGCAACGGTGAAGAGGCAGGTTGTGCTGTAGCAGTAGCGGTGATTACTGAAGCATGAGCAATAGCATGGTGATTAAGTGCACGCTTTCCTTTGTCAGCAACTAGGGGTTTCTTCGCAGAAATGGGGGGTTCAGCATTAGAATTCTGTCGATGAGTTGGTCTTTTGGGGCACTCAAACCAACGATGAGGTCCATTACAAATTGTGCATAATCCTGTCTTTTGTTGATCCCGTCCAGAAGGAACAGTAGAAGGACGAGGATTGCGAGATTGGTCACGTCGTTGGTCGTGTCCACGATCTGAACTGCGTGGTTGGAAGGAGTTAGGACGTCGGAACCGAAAAGAGGACGATCCTTCCGATCGGCGAGGTTGTTGAGAATTATTCCATTGAGGATTAGGCCGGGAGTTAGAAGAGCCAGATGACTCTCTGCGACTGTCTCGGCTCATACGAGATCCACTGGCTTTTTGAAAGTCATTAGTTCGACCGGAAGAGGTCGAATTTCGAGAATTAATGTCTGCAACACGCTCGGCATATCGTATGGCATCGGCAAGATCGACAGGGTTATATTTCTGGACATCGGCACGCAGTGTGGGATTAAGCCCTTCAACGAAGGCATGAAGTTCGTCCGCTGGGGACAAAGAATCAATCTCCAGTATCAAGTTGGTGAACTGGGAGATATAAGAGGCCAAGGAACCAGTTTGGTCCAAATGGCGTAAGCGTGAAACCGATCCCGTCAAGTGGGAAAGACTCCGTTGGACATCCACACGCTTAATAGCACAACTTTAAAACCACAAATATGAAATGGACAACTTAAAATAACTTGAACTTTAAATGAACAGAAATGGAAAGATGGACACCAGCACTGGGGCCGGAACGGGCCGACCCCCCCCTCAATATATGATATATTTATTGGGAGTATTTAAAGAATACAATGCTCCATGGGTTCTGAGAACCAGATAATGTCCATGTACATATGAAAACAATACCAAACAAATAGCTCGAACTTCGATGTAGAAGCTCGAAGCAGATCGACCACTAGTGTGGTCCAATCGCTACGGTCCTGTGCTTTCACTGGACTCCGCGGAGAGCGCCACACTGGTGTTCCGAGACCACGCACAGACAGGCGCTCTCGTACTAACGCCTGGCTCTCCCGATCTCAGCACCTTTGGACCGAGGTTCGCCCATATAGCTTGGACAACCCGGCACCGAACGGGTGTAGGCCGAGCGGGACGAATCTTTTACCAGATTTAAACATATAATACTTTACTCAAATCTGAAAATCACTTACTTGAATATGGTTGATAGAAAACCAAAACTTGCGGAATGATGAAGTCTTCCAGGTGATGCGGAGTCTCCTTGTAGAACACCAATGGAGATAGGATGTACCACCTTGTAAGAGAAAACAAGCAGCACCTATTTGCCAATTTACTGCCGCCTGTAAGAGCATGTAAAAGGGTTTTGGCTGCAGCCTGTAGTGTAGAAGATAGGGCAGCCTATTAGTAGCCGCCTGTGCGAACAGCCACAGCAATGCCTTGGTGAAGGTGGCCCACGTCTGAGAGCAGTGGAGGAGAGGCAGCGCAGCCTGTAGGAGCAGCCGCCTGAAGAAGCAGCAATACAACAGCCACCGGGTAGAGGAGGGAGAAGTAGCCGTACAGCAGAGAAATTGCAGCCAGCCGCCAGGGGAGTGAGAGAGACAGTCGCCTGTAGGTGTGGTTGCAGCCAGCCTGTAGAGGGGCAAGCGCAGCCAGTGCAGCAGCAAGCTCAGTCGCTTGTAGATGGGCAGGTGCAGCAGCGGCAGCAGAGCGAACAGCCGTGTAGAGTGGTTTGCCCGAGTACAAGCGCAGCCTGAGGAGCATGCTTGGCTGCAGCCAGTCCACAATCGCCTCCAAGAAAGGAAGCGCAGGTTGGTGAAATAAGCGCCTGAAGGAAGCGATGGATTTTCCACGCTTGAAGGGGTAAACCTTTTTAATAAAATTTAATGTGTAGTTAACTCTTGATATCCACGCATGCATGAAGGTGGGGGAGTTTGGGTAGGTGCCCTTGCCCACCCCCACACTCACTTAAATGGGGCTCCCCACCTTGGCCCCAAAGTGGGTGCCCAAAGTGGTGCCCACATTTAAATGAATGTGAACACTTCACCTTATAAATCAAAGGGTTAGAATTTAAAACATTAAAACAACATGTACCATATACTTACCACCTGTTCACATGCACTGAAACTCGTCAGAATACAGGGCAGACTTCACGACTCACTGGCAGGCGTCCCCGCTCAGTAAGTAACACGTCAGGCAGGCAAACACACAAATACATGTCATGCGAAAACAGTTTCAAACATGCAAAATATGTGTGCATGTGCAAAAAGTAACATGGACATATCTCCCGTTCATGGAACAAGTACAAAATATCTGTCGGCACAAAACTGGCACGACATAAAAACATAAAAACCTGGTCTTCCTATGGAGTGACAGTCCCATAGGTAAGACACAGTTCCAGGCACGAGTTTCCCTATGGTGTGACAGTCCCATAGGTAAAACACGGCACGAATACTGGCTCTTCCATGGCGTGACAGTCCCATGGATCGAACACAGTCCAGGTCATACACGGGTGGCACTGATCTGGCTCCCGTCCATACGACACCATCCTGCTAACACACGGGTGGCACCAGTCTGGCTCCCGTCCATGTCAGCAAAATACTGGCCTCTTCACATGAGACACCGGCCTGGCCTCAAGTGAACGAGACGCAAAAACTAGGAATGGACCAAATGGTCGGCCAATTGGTGACATCCCCCCGGGCTTCTAAAGAGTTGACCTCAACTTAAAAGCCTCAAGATATGTCTGCAACAATTGCGGATAATCTGCAAAATAATCCTCATTTACCCATTTGGCATCAATAGGCAAATAATTCTTAAACTTCACAAGGTATCTCCTGGAAAGCTTTCCTGCAGGTAGCTTTCTCTCCTTGTGAAAAACAATCTGTTCTGGCTGGAGGATCTCCTCAAGCTCTTCAATCTCTGGCGGATCTTCTGTGACAGGCTCATCAGGATCTGGCCCCACATATTTCCGAAATAGACTCACATGAAAAGCATTGTGAATCTTCCAATGACTAGGTAAAGCAAGCCTGTAGGACACTTCATTGATTTTGTGAATCACCTTGAAGGGTCCATAATAGCGAGGAGAAAGCTTAGGATATGATCCTTCTCGTCCTGGCCTCTTCCGAAGCCTAGCCTTCTCAAATTTGAGCAATACCCAATCACCTTCTTTGACTTCCATGTCCCTTCTATGCTTGTCAGCAGCCATTTTATGCTTATCCTGAGATCTTGCAATGGCTGTCCGCACCTGACCAAAGGCAACATCCAAGTCACGAACATATTCATCAGCTGCAAAAATCTCATCCTTGGTACGAAGGATGGGTGGCAAGACCACTCTGCCATAAATAATCTCAAACGGAGCCTTTCCTGTGGAAGCATGGATCGTATTGTTGTAGGCAAACTCAACAAGTGGAAGATACTTCTCCCATGCACTCTTTTGATCTGCCACATAACACTTCAACAAATCCAACACGGCTGAATTTGCAGCTTCACTTTGGCCATCCGTTTGGGGATGATAAGCTGATGAAAACTCAAGCTTAGTACCCATATTATCAAATAGAGCCCTCCAAAATAGGCTTGTAGTCCTGGGATCTCTATCCCCAACAATGGATTTAGGCATACCATGATGCTTGAAAATATTAGCAAGAAAAAGCTTTACCATATGATCAGTTTTGATGGTTTTCTTGACGGGCAAGAAGTGAGCTTGCTTGCTAAACCTGTCCACAATAGTCCAAATAGCATCATTCCCATGCTGGGTTCTAGGCAAATCCATAATAAAATCCATCGTGATACTTTCCCAAGGTTGCGAGGGAATAGGCAATGGCTGAAGCAAACCTGGAGGCTTTTGCCTATCAAATTTCACCTTTTGGCAAGTGATACATGCACGCACATAAGCCTCAATGTCTTTACGCATGCTTGGCCAAAAGAAATACCTCTGAATCATGCGAGTAGTAGGCATAATTCCTCTATGACCAGCATAAGGTGGAGCGTGACATTCGTCCATAACCTTTGGACGCAAATCCTTCACCACACATAGGCAATTATCCTTCATGAGATAACCCTCGTTGATAACATAAGAGGCATGTGAATGACCAGCCATCAAATCAGTCCATATATGGCAAAAATCAGCATCCAAATGATACAAATCTCTCATAGCAGATAGATCTCCATGAGAGGCCACTGAGACTGCAGCAATATAAGGCCTCCTAGATAGTGCATCGGCCACCACATTTTTCTTTCCTGGAGTATGCACAATCTGAAAATGAAACATGGAAAGAAAGTTTGCCATCCTCATTTGCTTCTCTGAAAGCTTGGTTTGAGATAGAAAGTATCTCAAGCTTTGATGATCTGTCTTGACTACAAATTCAGCCCCAAGAAGATAGTGTTTCCAAATCTTTAAGGCGTGAATTACAGCCAAGAGCTCTTTCTCATAGATATCCATATGAAGCTCAGCATCATGCAAACGACGGCTCTCGTATGCAACTGCATGCCCTTCTTGATTTAGGACAGCTCCTATGCAATCACCACAAGCATCACATTCAACCACGAATGACTTGTGCAAGTCAGGAACAATCAATACTGGACCACATATGATCGCATGCTTGAGCTGCAAGAAAGCATCCTGTTCCTTTGAAGTCCATTTGAAAACAGTTTTCTTCTTCGTGAGATCATGTAGAGGAGTGGCAATCATGGCGAAATGCCTTATGAAACGCCTGTAGTACGAACATAATCCCAGAAAACTACGTACTTGATGTACGTTTTGCAATTTGGGCCAATTCCGAATAGTCTCTATCTTTGCAGGATCCATTGTAACTCCATCTTTGGATACAATATGTCCCAGATAATGAATCTCTGAAAGGAAAAACTCACTTTTCTTGGCATTGACGAAAAGTTTATGCTTCCGCAACTCTTCGAACACTGTGACCAAATGAGTTCTGTGTTCCTGCTCATTCTTGGAGAAAACCAAGATATCATCAAAGAAGACTCCTGTAAACTTGCGATGGGATCGGAATATCCTATCCATCATTCGATTAAAGGTAGCAGGAGCATTGGTGAGACCAAAAGGCATTACCAAGAATTCATATAATCCGAAGGCTGTCCTGAATGCAGTCTTATGGACATCTTGTGGCACCACTCGGATCTGGTGATAACCACTCTTCAAATCAAGTCTGCTAAAGCAAGCTGAGCCATCAAGCTTATCCAAGATATCATCAATACGTGGAATAGGGAATCTGTTCTTGATGGTAAGCTTGTTCAAAGCTCTATAGTCTACACACATACGGAATGATCCGTCCTTCTTTTGAACAAGAAGCACAGGAGAGCAGTAAGGTGAGGAACTGGGCTGAACCAAACCTTTCTCTAAAAGCTCGTTTACCTGCTTCATAATTTCTTCTTGCTGTGCAGCACTCACTCGGTATGCGGGTTTGTTAGGAGGAGAACTACCTGGCACAAGATCTATACGGTGATCTTCGGGCCTTTGGGGAGGTAATTCACCTGGCAATGAGTCAGCAAAACAGTCTTTGAATGCATTAAGAAAATTCAGCCTAGCATTAGACATAGCATCCACATTTTGATGATTTGGCACAAGACTATCACGCACAAAAACCAAGTATGCTGAAAGACTCTTTTTCATTGCTTTATTAATTTGGATGTGTGATACAACTGGGATGGAATCCCCTTCTTGGCCAGCATCAATAAAATGCATGCGGCCTTTATGCATAAAAGAAATCATATTGGACTTGTAGTCTTTGCGGGGCTCAAGCCTATGATGCCACGGCTTGCCCAACAATACATCACATCCATTCAGAGGAGCAACTAGGAAATGCTCATTATCAAGATAGCCCTGTATATGGATACGCAACTTCCCAATCAAAGGGGTAACCTGCACCTCTTTGCCAATAAATGCAGCTTCAGCTTCAATCTGAGGTCCCATGTTTTCAACCTCAATACCCAATGCAGCTGCCATTTGCATAGAGATGAAATTGTCAGTTGCACAATCATCAAACATGAATAATGCGGGCTGATCCTTGATTTGCCCCCAAGCCTTGCAAACCATTCTCTCTTTAGCATCATGACCTGTATTACCTTGCACATCAGGAACTGCATGAACATTTGCTTTGGTGTGCTTGTCCTCGTGCTTTGGTTTGCGATCTGGGCATTGTCGGAACATGTGGTCTTTGCCACCACAAGAAAAGCATTTTCCATCCTTAGCATATTGCTCTCTTTGCTCCGGGGTTAATCCAAATTTGTTCTTTCTTGGGCCCTGTTCTTTATTTTCAGCTTTACCACCCTTGTAAGGCTCCCGGAAGTTCTTTTTAGGTGGCTGTCCACCCTTTTGCTGATTTGGGACAGCCTTGTCCTTCCCCTTAGAACCTCCTTGATCTTGCTTGATCTTGAGCACCAATCGCTCTGTAGCAAGGGCAGAAGCTGTGAGTTGTTGCAACGTATGTTTTGGGTGCAATTCAATACCCGATCTATATGCAGGTTGCAATCCAGAACGAAACTTCCTTTTTCTTTCATCCTCTGTGATTAGCATGAAGGGAGTCACTTCCAGCAACACTTTCCAAAATTTGTTAACATACTGTTGCACACTCTCATTATCTTTTTGTTCCAGCCTATCCCACTTTTGAGTGAGAGTTTGCTCTGCATTGGGTGGCAAGAACTGAGCATAAAATCTATCTTTGAATTCCTTCCAAGTAGAGATGGGATCCTTGGTGATCTTTTCGGTGATCCACCAATGGGCAGCAATGCCTTTCAGAAACATGCTAGCATGGCGCACTTTTGACTTTTCTGTAAAGTCCTCATCGCTAAAAGCAATGTCGAACTGTGCCACAAATGCTAACACCTTAGAAGCATCATGTTCACCATGAAAGACATCAAATTTGACAGATTTATCACCTGCTTTGAATTCCTTGAGCTTCCTGGCATGAGGCTCATGGTCCTCTCTTTTTCTTTTCCCCTTATCCAACGGGGTAGCCCTGTCTGCATGGGCTCCATGGGCCGTCAAAGAAGCTTCATGGGGCACGGTGGCATGTGCTCCACGAACTCGAAGCTCAGATGCATGTGACTTACCTGCATATGGCATGGTCTCTCCATGAGACAACTCAGAAGGCAAAATTTTTCTGGAAGCAGACCTGTCACCATGAGATACATATCTGGCATGCATGTGACTTTCGTGCCCTCCATGAGCACTGGCATACATAAATCTGTCAGGCTTAGTGCCTTGGGGAGAGGATGCATGTCGAGAGGTGGCAGTCACCTCTTCCTTTTGCATATAAGATTTCAGCCTCTGGGATGCGGGATCTCCATGCTTCAAACGAGGTGGATTTCTGAATTTTAGCTCTCCGTCATCCCCCTCTTTGATATCACCTTTGCGAAGGAGATAGGCAAGTGCCAACTCCCTTGGTTTCTTGCCCACTTCACGAGCCATTGATTCAAAGGTTACATCAACCATAGCATCAGCCTTCCTGGCTTCAATAGCACTTTGTAGATGAGGATCTTCATGCAAAAACTTCAATTCTTGCTCTTGAGCCTGCAAAAGTTTTCTCATATGTTCCATTTCAGCCCTCATAGCATCAGGGTCTTGTTCAAGCATAACTGTCTTTCCTGGAGACAGTTGACCTTTGGATTCACTATCCATAACCCTTTCAAGGGGCTTGTGCCTACCACGCAGGGCATCAGACCCACGAGAAGCACTAGATGGACCCCTCGAATTTGGTACTTCCAAAGGGTTGCCTTGGCTGTCCATTGTGTTCAAAGTTTGCTAAAAGCGGGATGTCCAGTACACAGGTTCGTTTCCCCACTAGAAAGAGGGAAACAACCGCGCTCTGATACCAATGAAACCGATCCCGTCAAGTGGGAAAGACTCCGTTGGACATCCACACGCTTAATAGCACAACTTTAAAACCACAAATATGAAATGGACAACTTAAAATAACTTGAACTTTAAATGAACAGAAATGGAAAGATGGACACCAGCACTGGGGCCGGAACGGGCCGACCCCCCCCTCAATATATGATATATTTATTGGGAGTATTTAAAGAATACAATGCTCCATGGGTTCTGAGAACCAGATAATGTCCATGTACATATGAAAACAATACCAAACAAATAGCTCGAACTTCGATGTAGAAGCTCGAAGCAGATCGACCACTAGTGTGGTCCAATCGCTACGGTCCTGTGCTTTCACTGGACTCCGCGGAGAGCGCCACACTGGTGTTCCGAGACCACGCACAGACAGGCGCTCTCGTACTAACGCCTGGCTCTCCCGATCTCAGCACCTTTGGACCGAGGTTCGCCCATATAGCTTGGACAACCCGGCACCGAACGGGTGTAGGCCGAGCGGGATGAATCTTTTACCAGATTTAAACATATAATACTTTACTCAAATCTGAAAATCACTTACTTGAATATGGTTGATAGAAAACCAAAACTTGCGGAATGACGAAGTCTTCCAGGTGATGCGGAGTCTCCTTGTAGAACACCAATGGAGATAGGATGTACCACCTTGTAAGAGAAAACAAGCAGCACCTATTTGCCAATTTACTGCCGCCTGTAAGAGCATGTAAAAGGGTTTTGGCTGCAGCCTGTAGTGTAGAAGATAGGGCAGCCTATTAGTAGCCGCCTGTGCGAACAGCCACAGCAATGCCTTGGTGAAGGTGGCCCATGTCTGAGAGCAGTGGAGGAGAGGCAGCGCAGCCTGTAGGAGCAGCCGCCTGAAGAAGCAGCAATACAACAGCCACCGGGTAGAGGAGGGAGAAGTAGCCGTACAGCAGAGAAATTGCAGCCAGCCGCCAGGGGAGTGAGAGAGACAGTCGCCTGTAGGTGTGGTTGCAGCCAGCCTGTAGAGGGGCAAGCGCAGCCAGTGCAGCAGCAAGCTCAGTCGCTTGTAGATGGGCAGGTGCAGCAGCGGCAGCAGAGCGAACAGCCGTGTAGAGTGGTTTGCCCGAGTACAAGCGCAGCCTGAGGAGCATGCTTGGCTGCAGCCAGTCCACAATCGCCTCCAAGAAAGGAAGCGCAGGTTGGTGAAATAAGCGCCTGAAGGAAGCGATGGATTTTCCACGCTTGAAGGGGTAAACCTTTTTAATAAAATTTAATGTGTAGTTAACTCTTGATATCCACGCATGCATGAAGGTGGGGGAGTTTGGGTAGGTGCCCTTGCCCACCCCCACACTCACTTAAATGGGGCTCCCCACCTTGGCCCCAAAGTGGGTGCCCAAAGTGGTGCCCACATTTAAATGAATGTGAACACTTCACCTTATAAATCAAAGGGTTAGAATTTAAAACATTAAAACAACATGTACCATATACTTACCACCTGTTCACATGCACTGAAACTCGTCAGAATACAGGGCAGACTTCACGACTCACTGGCAGGCGTCCCCGCTCAGTAAGTAACACGTCAGGCAGGCAAACACACAAATACATGTCATGCGAAAACAGTTTCAAACATGCAAAATATGTGTGCATGTGCAAAAAGTAACATGGACATATCTCCCGTTCATGGAACAAGTACAAAATATCTGTCGGCACAAAACTGGCACGACATAAAAACATAAAAACCTGGTCTTCCTATGGAGTGACAGTCCCATAGGTAAGACACAGTTCCAGGCACGAGTTTCCCTATGGTGTGACAGTCCCATAGGTAAAACACGGCACGAATACTGGCTCTTCCATGGCGTGACAGTCCCATGGATCGAACACAGTCCAGGTCATACACGGGTGGCACTGATCTGGCTCCCGTCCATACGACACCATCCTGCTAACACACGGGTGGCACCAGTCTGGCTCCCGTCCATGTCAGCAAAATACTGGCCTCTTCACATGAGACACCGGCCTGGCCTCAAGTGAACGAGACGCAAAAACTAGGAATGGACCAAATGGTCGGCCAATTGGTGACAAAGCGAGTACGGGCTTGGATATCCGCATTGGCAGGTATGAACTGCTTACGGAGGACCCGCTCGAATTTTTCCCACGTTGTAACCGTTTTTCCAGAGTGCTGTCGTCGTTGCCACCATAATAAAGCAGTGTCTTTGAGGAGGGATACCGCAAAAATCACCTTTTTGGAATCAGAAAGGGTCATGGATTCAAAGTATAACTGCAGTTTGTAGAGCCATTGGTCTAAGATGCGCTTATTGCGCTGACCACCATAAGAGTCAGGGGGTTTAATTTCCAATTTCTTTGTTTTACTAGCTTGTAAAAGACGATAAAGAGTTTTAAGGTCGTCACCTTCTACCTCCGAAGGAATGACGTCTTCGTCTGCTGGTACTGTTGCTGAAACATCTGCTGCTGGTACAGAACTTGTGTTGGATTGGCGATCCGTGTGAAGCTGCTGGATCTGAGAGGCCAAGGATGTCATAGACTCCTGGAGTTGCTGTAAAGCTGACTGCCATTCCGGAGGGGCTGGTATGTCAACAGGTTCTGCCATGAGAGGAGATGTTGATGTAGAGGCTTCAGGGGGTTTTTGCTGCTGATCACGCCGCTGGGCTCTAGTAAGAACCATCGGCTGGAGGGTGCGGCATCTGTAAATCCCGAGAAGGGAGGCTACGTACTGGGGAAGCGGCTATAGACCATCCAGTATAGTGAGGGCGATCCTCTGGTACTGGGCTCTCACGAGAGTCTGCAACTGGAGAAGAAGGTACAGGAGTAGGGACAGCTACAGGTGTCAAGGGTGTATACTCCGGTGTAGAGGGGCGCACGGTGAATGAAGATGGATGAATGTCTTCAGAATAAGTGCAATATTCATGAAAGATGATGCTACACTCGGGTAGAATAGCACCCAGATAAGGATGACGCCTGAGCATAAAACAATAGTGATCCAGATCTTGTGCAGAAGTACGAACACGTATCACCCACACGTCGAATTCTCGGAGGTGAGAAGCCGGTGTGGCTATCTGTATTCGGTAATGAGTGGGCTGGACATAAGGGGGCACACTCATTGTAACAGGGGTTGGGGCTGGTGGAGAAACACGGGTAGGAGAGGGCACTATGGACTGAGAGGGTGTATCCTGTAAATAACTGAAGTCATAGGTTTCCTCTGCCATAAGCCGTCGGAGAAGAGGGTAGTGTGTGTCCACGTGATCCCTTAAAAAAAAAGGTATTGGCCCTGGAGGAGTGGAGAGCCCGAAAAGGAATAAATGGCAGGTTGCTGATATGTTAATACTCCACTTTAGGTGAAATATGTATACCCAAGAAAATGGAAAGATCGCACCTGACGGTGGTTGCCATAATATTGCTGGAGAAGAAGCACCAAGGTAGCCGTCACACCGCGGAGAACACCATCATAGACCGCAGGTGGATTTTTTTTTTTTGAAAATGTGCTGATTGCTGGCCGTGAGGTGCTCCTTTGATTTTTTTTTTTATAATCGCTGGCCAGCGGCTTCACGTCGGGTTCTCCCATTCTTTTTTTTTTGTATGCGCTGGTCGGTGGCTTGGCTTCCTTACGCTGGCGGGTGGCCGGTCGCTGGTGGTTGCCGGCTACTTCACGTGGCTGGTGGAGCCACGTGTAATAAGGCTTAGTGTAAGCCTTAAGTCATAAGGCTATTGGGTTTTTTTTTTTTTTGTTAATGTGAAACGTTACGTTTTTTTTAAAAAGAAAACGTGAAGCGGCAAGATCGAAAGGTGGCGACCTTGCGTGGAGAGAAATGCAGCCCGAAAAGATGCGATGAGGGCCTCCAGTAGAGCACAGCATACTACAAGCACTTAGA
This sequence comes from Cibotium barometz, assembly GCF_041138505.1. Taxonomy (NCBI): domain Eukaryota; kingdom Viridiplantae; phylum Streptophyta; class Polypodiopsida; order Cyatheales; family Cibotiaceae; genus Cibotium; species Cibotium barometz. The sequence goes on from NC_141097.1 coordinate 23,050,756, forward strand.
TGGGTCTCTGATATAAGTCTCTGCTTCCATCGTTTTTTTTAAATGAAATTGGAAAAATGCTTAATCAAGCAAAATTGGCAAAATTGGGTAGAATTAAATGGGGCATTCTCTCCTGCTCTTCCATTCAACACTTGCTACACCCAATTTTAGGGTTTGGGCGGGCTGATTTTAGGGTTAGGGTTTGGATTGATTTTAGGGTTAGGGTTAGGGCATCTCACAGGGCGGAAAAAATTTTGCTCCAATACCACTGTAAAGCTTTTATAGCTTTATTAACATGATTAAGACTTAATTAACAAACATAAGACAAATGCTGATAGAAAGATTGAGATGAGATGTTTGCATTGAGACAGGGGCCTTTCTTAAATAGAGGCCGAAAGGGTACAAATGAAGAGACACATCCCTGGGAAGGGGTGTGGCTCTTGAGTCAATGGTTATGTCCTTTGGACTTAGGGGTATGCCTTTTAATGAATAGACATGTCCTTTGATAGTGACCCATGTGTAAGGGTGTGACCCTTCACAGGTGTCCTTTCAGTTAATAAGGGATTAATGAGTAATTAAGGAGAGATTAAGAGAGTTAGTCACAATCGTGACAAACACAAGAAGGAGGTTGCTGAGAGAGCCCCGGTCTCAGCAGCTCCCAAGCTCTCAGGATGCTCAAAGCAAATCTGTCCTCCCATCCTCTACTGAGACCTGTCCTCCTCATCTCTATGAAGATCCATCGAATCTCTGGTGCCCAAGTGCCCCTTGCTGGGGGAGCCCGAGCCTGCAGCCGCTGCAAGAGAAGCTCTTTCCAAGGCTCAGCGCCTGGAAGCAGCCCTATAACAATAAGCTTCCCCAATAAGGCTCTACTCTGATCGACTGGATCTATAATGCCCAAGCCTCCCTGGGCCAGCGGAAGTGTAATAACTGCCCAAGCAACCTTTGCCCGAGCTGGCTGACCGTCCCGCCTGGACCAAAGACAGTTTCTGATCAGCCTCTGTACCTGGCTGATGCAAGAACTCGAGAAGATCTAGCAAGACGTAATGTACCACATGGTTGCTAAAAGCACCTGATTTGCCACCACCACCCTCCCCCCAAGGATAGCCGAGCTGTACTCCAATACAAAAGCTTCTTCCGAATGCTCAGAAGAAGCGGGGCAATCTGCTGCTCAGGTGACAAATCTAGTCCAATCTGGCATCCCAAATATCGCACTGCTGTGCTAGGAGAAATCCATCTAAAACCAGGGTCTGGGCTCCATGCCGGAGTGGGAGCGCTGCTGATCCAAAAGGCCACTGTCTTGCGCCAATTGATCAATGCTCCCAAAGCTGCACTAAAGACCTGGAGCGACTGCTCTGCCCGAAGAAGATTGGCCTCATGGCCATGCAAAAACAAGGCCGTGTCGTCAGCAAACTCAGCATCGAGCAGGTCCTCCCCCTGGACTGGAAGCTGGAGTCCTCTCAAACCAACCTCCTCTGCCGTCAAATACATGCTCATAGCCTCAGCAAAGAAGAGAAATAGAAACGGGGCGAGAGGACATCCCTGTCGGACTGATCTGGTCAGCTCAAAACTCGGCCCCCGTCCTCCTGCAATCAACACCTGGCTACGAGCTGTGGAATACAGAGCCGCCACCCCTCTAATCCAACCTGGCTCAAAGCCCAGGCGAAGCATAGTGCCCTCTAAAAAACCCCAATCGACTCTATTGTATGCCTTCTCAAAATCGAGAAGCATCACGACCAAGTCCTCTCCAAGAAATCTAGCTCGGGCCGTCGCCTCCCAGAAGGTGAAAATGTTGTCAAGGATACTACGCTCCTTGACGAATCCTGTCTGGGTAGCATGAATCAACCTCCCCAGGAAGGGCTGGATCCTCAAACTCAAGGCCTTTGCTAAGACCTTGTAGACAGTATTGAGGATCGTAATAGGTCTCCAATGCCGAATATCATCTGATACTCCCTCCCCCTTGGGGATAAGAAAGATCAAGCCCTCTGAAAAGCTCTGTGGCATCACCCCAGTGTCCAAAACATACTGAATGCCCCTGCGGAGGTCTGGCCCCAAAAGGTCCCAATAGCGCATAAAAAAGGCAGGCGTCAATCCGTCCTCCCCTGGGCAACTATGGTGCGGCAGGACCCTCAAGGCCTTAGCAAGCTCAACCTCTGAAAGAGGCTCACCCAGCACTGTACGCATACGATCTGTGACCCTCCTCTGCACATGGCCCACACAGTCTGTCTGCAAGCATCCCGAGCCTCAGTGGCTGGCTCCGCTGAAAGGAGGTCTCTATAGAACCCAGTGGCCATGGCTCTGATCTCCTCGGGCTCAGTAGCTACTGATCCGTCCGGCCTCCCAAGCTGACGGACTCTTGCTCGAGCATGGCGGGGTCCAGTGATCTCAAAAAACTCCCCAGTCACTCTATCACCAAGCTGCGTCCACTGAGAGGCCTGGCGGCGGTAGTAAAACTCATGTCTCTGCTCCTCTGCCTCTCTAACCTCCTGGCGTGCTTGGCTCAGATGGGACGCCACTCACATGCAGGCTGCTGCTCCTGAAGGCGTTGGAGCGAAGCAAGGCTGCGTCTCAGCCGATGTTCCTGCTCGCGAGTCTCTCTCAGCCGTGTCAAAGCTGCCGCGTGCAGAAAAGAGCTAAGCTCGATGAGTCCCTGGGCACACTGGCCTGCTGCATCCTGGTCAGAGCACTGACGATCATGCCAGATCCTCTCAATGTCCTCAGCGAGACTAGGATCTGTAAGTACCCTCTCTGGGATCCTCAACTGCAGGCTGGGCTCCCGTGTCCTCTCAAGTGTCAAAATAACTGGCGCATGGTCTGAAAATGAGGTGCCAGCGAGAATGCCAACGGAGCCCCCTCGCTCCACTAACCAGTCGCCCACATAAAAGCGATCAATCCGTGATAGATTAGTCCCTCCCTGCCGGCGATCCGACCGAGAGAAACTAAGACTGTCCTGAGAGCGGGAGAAGGCCCCATGCTGCCATGCATCAGTGATCCTCATTGACATGCAAAATCGCTCCCAAGCTGCAAGCTCCGTGCCATGCATTGTAACATGACTGCCTCCCACCCTATCGGCCGGGTCCTCAAGCATGTTGAAGTCTCCCCCGACACACCAATGTGCGGCCTCTGGCAATGCATCCGTAACCTGGGTCCAGAACTCTGCTCTGGCACTAGCATGGTTGGGCGCATAGACGTTAAGCACGCCCAAGAGCTCATCACGCATCCTCAGAATGACATACTGTGCTCTACCAGGCACAATGATCCCTCGATCCACAATGGCCTGCCGCCATACATCTGCAATGACCATGCATACTCCTCCCTGTCCACCCAAAGGGCCGAACCGTGCAGACCAAAAGGTGTCCCATCTACCAGGCATCACCGAACCATATCTTCGGATCCTGCTCTCACCCAAGTGGTGCTCCTGCATCATCAAAATATCAATACTGCCACCAACCAGGCATCTCTGCAGCTCCTGCCTCAAGCAACCACGATAGCGTATGTAATGTGCTCCGCCGAGGCCCTGGACATTCCATGAGATGATCCTCATGGATGACCTGCTGAGGTGGTGCTGTCTCAGTCGTTCGGCGGGCCTTCGCAAGCGGCTTGGATGGAGAATAGTCCCCATCCGAGCGGCTACGAATCTGCCCACCCGGTGTGCTGCAAGAATCACGGATCAGGCGCCAGTGGCTGTGTCCCATGGCGACTGCCTCTCGCTCAGACAGAGCAACCTCGTGAAACCGATCCCGTCAAGTGGGAAAGACTCAGTTGGACACCTACACGTTTAATAGCACAACTTTAAAACCACAAATATGAAAAGGACAACTTAAAACAACTTGAAATTTAAATGAACAGAAATGGAAAGATGGACACCAGCACTGGGGCCGGAACGGGCCGACCCCCCCCTCAATATACGATATATTTATTGGGAGTATTTAAAGAATACAATGCTCCATGGGTTCTGAGAACCAGATCATGTCCATGTACATATGAAAACAGTACTAAACAAATAACTCGAATTTTGATGTAGAAGCTCGAAGCAGATTGACCACTAGTGTGGTCCAATCGCTACGGTCCTGTGCTTTCACTGGACTCCGCGGAGAGCACCACACTGGTGTTCCGAGACCACGCACAGACAGGCGCTCTCGTACTAACGCCTGGCTCTCCCGATCTCAGCACCTTTGGACCGAGGTTCGCCCATATAGCTTGGACAACCCGGCACCGAACGGGTGTAGGCCGAGCGGGACGACTCTTTTACCAGATTTAAACATTAAATGCTTTACTCAAATCTGAAAAATCACTTACTTGCAATTGGTTGATAAAAGACCAAAACTTGTGGTTTGCTGAGGATGAAACCACCCTTGATGAAGAAGGAATAGTCTCGTGTAGAATTAACAGAATAAGCACCACCACGAGAGACCACAGTCACCTGATAATGTTCAGCCGCCTAGGAGACAGTTGCAGCTGTGTGGCTTTGTGGAGGTGACAGCCACCTGTTTGCAGCAGCCAGCCGCCTGGAGAGAGAGGCAGGTACAGCAGCGCTAGTAGGGAGTACAGCCGCCTGTTTGCAGCAGCCAGCCGCCTGGAGAGAGAGAGAGACTGTCGCCAGTAGCAGCCAGTCTGCAGGGAAGGCAGCTGCCTATATGGGGGAGCAGCCGTACAACAGCAACAAGGTGAACTCCAGCCGTGTAGAGGAGAAGCGATGGATCATCAACGTCAAGAAGATGCGATGGATGCCCACGCTTGAGAGAAACGATTGCCTCCACGCTTGAATGAGGGAACTTTTTTTAATAAAATTAATGTGGAGATAACCTTAGCTTGCATGTGGGGAATTAGTGGGGGTTGGTGACACCCACCCCCACACTCACTTAAAAGTGAGGCTCCCCACCTTGGCCCCAAAGTGGGTGCCCAAAGGGGGTGCCCACTTTTAAATAAGTGTGAATCCCCTAACCTTATAAATCAAAGGGTTAGAATATAATAACGTTAAACAACATGTACCATATACTTACCACCTGTTCACATGCACTGAAACTTGTCAGAATACAGGGCACACTTCACGACTCACTGGCAGGCGTCCCCGCTCAGTAAGTAACACATCAGGCAGGCAAACACACGAATACATGTCATGCGAAAACAGTTTCAAGCATGCAAAATATGTGTGCATGTGCAAAAGTAACATGGACATATCTCCCGTTCATGGAACATGTACAAAATATTTGTCGGCACAAAACTGGCTCGACATAAAACATAACAACCTGGTCTTCCTATGGAGTGACAGTCCCATAGGTAAGACACAGTTCCAGGCACGAGTTTCCCTAGGTGTGACAGTCCCATAGGTAAAACACGGCACGAATACTGGCTCTTCCATGGCGTGACAGTCCCATGGATCGAACACAGTCCAGGTCATACACGGGTGGCACTGATCTGGCTCCCGTCCATACAACACCATCCTGCTAACACACGGGTGGCACCAGTCTGGCTCCCGTCCATGTCAGCAAAATACTGGCCTCTTCACATGAGACACTGGCCTGGCCTCAAGTGAACGAGACGCAAAAATGTGGGAATGGACCAAATGGTCGGCCAATTGGTGACACCTCGTGTATGCATACATATCCAGGGTCGCGTGCTAAGTCTGCCACTATGCGAACGACCAAATGGCGAATCCCTGAGGCATCCACACTCTCGGGATCCAAGAAAAAATGAGCCAACTCCCAAAGTCGGCCTATCACATCTGTCACCTCCAGATCGCTCACATGGTGGGAAAACTCAACTGCCTGAGTCTTCAAAGTGCACTACATGAACTCGGATGGGTGCTGGCTCATGGGGGCCCTCTGCTCCAAAAAGCCGTGTGAAGGAGTAATCAAAAGCCACCGAGCGCTGTCTAGTGCCGAGGCGACTCAGCCGACTGCGGATAGATGATATTCGTGAAGCCCGAATCGGCATGGTAAGTCTCCTCTGCGGTGCTCGATCAAGATCGGAGCTCAGAGCCCTCCGGACTGCAGTTGAACACCAGGGGACTGCCCGGGCCTCGCGGGAAATTGAGGCGGGCGGGGGGGGGAGGAGGGAGGGGCGAGGGGGGTGGAGAAGGAGCCGCTGCCGAAACCGGAGCGGGAGGCGGCGAAGGTGGAAGCGAGGCAGTAGGAGGGGATGGGGGTGGGGGGGGTGAAGGAGGGGGTGCTGGCATCTCCTGGTCCTCAGTCGTCTCGCAGGGGTCTCCTCTTGTAGGGGAGCAAAGCTGTTCCTCACGGGAACCCAGTGGTGCTGATATTGAGGCTGCGGCTGCATCGGTCTCTGAGCATGTTGCTGTGGCTGTCTCCCTCGACGGCGCCCCTGTCCAGGCTGCCACTCCGAGGTCTCTGTGGCCTGAGCAGGTGTCCCGGAGGCTGCCTGCCGAGCCGCATCTGTGGGCGGGCCATCAGGGGCCTCCTCTGCTGCGGTGGGGGTCGGGGTCTCCTGCGAGGACAGGCCTTGGCCAGATGGCCGACCTGCCTGCAAATAAGGCACTGGTTCGGGAGCCCCGAGAACTCCACTCTCTGATCAATCCATCCCCCCCCTATCCTCGGTAGCTGAATGACCTTCGGAAGGGAGATGTCTGGAACCAAAACTCTGACGGAAGGTAGCCCAGCTGCTCTGGCCACCACTGAAGCTGCTGTGGGGCCAGTCTCTAGCACCGAACCCACCAATGCTCCCAGCCTAGGAAGGAGCGGCAAGTACTCACGGCGGAGTCCAGGGAAGCAAACTGTAACATGGAAGAGGCGCTCTCCCTGCTCGGCCGTTGCTGGGTCAAAGCCATGCTGCCAAGGTTTGAAAAATGCCCGAGCACCCCTGATGTCTAGGGGACTCATGGCTAGGACCTTGGCCACGCTCTGGGCAGTCTCGAACTCGATCTGGTAGTGACCACGGCCCAGTAGCTGAACGTCTAGGATCTTGCCCACATCTGCAAGAAGGCGGGCCTGGAGAAGATCCCGGATCTCCCCTCTGCTGGGGCGAGTGCCGACTATACGGCAGATGGTGGAATGTGCCTGGAGGCGTTCCACCTCTGCGGTGAGGCTCGCTTCCTCTTCTGGCGAAAGAGAGAGCCTGATGGGGGTATCCTCAGGGGCGGGCGAGGGGGCTGCGGTAGAGTCCCTCTGAGGTGGGGCGGGAGGAGCCTCCATCAGAGTCTGAAGCTAAGTCGAAGGCGGAGCGAAGCGGAGAGTCCTGCAAGAGCCGAGCTGCACACAAGGGCGGAGGGGGAGGGCGGAAGGCAAAAAACGAAAAAAGGGAAAAGCCCAGGGGACGGCAAAATCAGAAAAAAAGGGGGGGGGGGGAGGGAAGGCGGCGAAGAGAACAAAACCCCAAGGGGGGAAGCGGAAACAGCGCGCAAGAGAGGGCGGGGGGGAGGATAAGGCGACGGCGGCGAAAACAGGGGGGAGCGGGGCGCTAAAGAAAAACGCGAAGGAGAGGAGAAGGAGCAGGGCGCTGCAGCGTTGGGGCACGCTGTGGACAGCCAGGCGGGGGAGGGGGGGCAGACGCGAGAGCAGGCGCGGGGGGGTTGAGCAGGCGCGATGGAGGGAGAGGGGGGAGGGCGTGCAGTCAAGCGCGAGCAGGGGGGGCGGGAGTGAAGCTTCAACGGGGATGCACCTGTGTTGCTTAGGAGAAAGAAGGACAACACTTGGAGAACGTGTATAGATTACAAGAGATTGAACAAGCTGACAATTAAGAACCGTTATCCTCTCCCTAGATCAGATGACCTGATTGACCGGTTAGCAGGAGCGAAATATTTCACGAAGATAGATTTACGTACTGGCTATCACCAGATACGTATTCATGAAAGGCATGTCGAAAGAACCGTCTTTCGGACCAGGTATGGTCATTACGAGTTTCTTGTATTACCTTTTGGATTAACCAATGCTCTAGCCACTTTCCAGCAAATGATGAACGATCTTTTTCGTGAACATTTGGAAAAATTTGTGGTTGTGTTCCTGGATGACATTTTGATATATAGTCGTACTCTTGAGGATCATGTTAGACACCTCACGATTGTCTTATCTATTTTAAGACAGAATTGACTATATGCTAAATTAAACAAATGTGAGTTTTTTATGACAGACATCATTTACTTGGGACACAAAATCACTAGAGATGGATTGAGCATTATGACCGAGTTCAGAAGGTTCTGGACTGGCCTATACCAAGAACAGTGAAACAACTTCGTTCTTTTCTCGGTTTTGTTGTTTTTTTTCGAAAATCTGTGCGGGAGTACTCTCAGCTCACACTACCGATGACCGACTTGTTGAAAGGTCGTGGACGTAAGTCAAATCAGCCTATCACTTGGAATAACGATTTGGATATGGCCTTTAGACTTTTGAAAGATAAAGTCAAGGAAGCACCTATCTTAGCATTACCTGATCCTAGTCGGCCTTATGTTCTTGAAACTGATGCCAGTGACTATGCTATCGGGGCTGTTCTATTTCAAGATGGTAGACCGGTTGCTTTTGAAAGTAAAAAGCTAGACGACACTCAATCTCATTGGCCAACCCTTGAGAAGGAGCTTTATGCTGTGATTCATGCTCTCAAGGTTTGGAGACATTATTTATATGGCTCCAAGTTTGTGGTATTGACTGATCATCAGTCAATCAAGTATGTGTGTGATGCGGATGATTTGAGAGGAAGGAAAGCTCGTTGGGCTGAGTTAATGCAACATTTGATGGGGAGAATTAGGGTTAGGTCATGTGTGGGAGACATACACAGAGAAGAACAATGGAGAGAGAGAGAGAGTTGTGGGGATAAGTCAACTCATGAGGCATGAGTGTGTGACTCCCCTATCACACATGTATATTGCACTTAGTGCACTTAGTACATTAAAAGTACTAAGTGTACTATGTGCTATAACTTATGGGCTTGTGCACACTATAAGGGTGGGCATAACGCCTTTATCCCAACAACCTCCCACTTAAAGGCAAAGTGCCCTTAAATGAAGGAAAAGAAAAATCAGCATGTACATGATAATATACAAGGCCATATCAAGGCTGAAACTGGCCTCATCCAATGCCCATCAAGTGTCTGCAATGAGCAAACCGCTCCGGAGGCAAACTCTTTGTCAACAGATCTGCCGGGTTGTCATCCGTATGAATCTTAACAAGCTGAATTTGCTTGTTCTCTATCACCTCTCTGATGAAGTGATACTTCACATCCACATGCTTCGTCTTTGCATGAAAGACACGGTTCTTTGCCAACTGAATGGCACTCTGACTGTCACAACGCAACAATGGAATATCCCCTGTATAGCCCAAATCAACCACTAACCGAGATAGCCATAATGCCTCCTTGCAAGCCTCTGTGGCTGCAATATACTCGGCCTCTGTAGTAGATAAGGCAGTGCACTTCTGCATCCTGGATATCCATGACACAGCACCTCCTGTGAATGTAAACACATAACCGGTAGTAGACTTCCGGTTATCTGGATGACCGGCATAATCCGAATCCGTGTAACCATGCACTAATGCATCCTGTTTGCCAAAACAAATGCACAAATCCTGTGTGCCCTTCAGGTATCACACCTTTCACTGCTTCCCAATGCTTAGGGTTGGCCATGTATCTAGAAACCACTCCCACTGCAAATGCAATGTCCGGCCTAGTAGCAACCATGGCATACATGAGACTGCCACAAGCTGAAGCATACGGAACCTTGGCCATATCAGCCCTGTCTCTATCCGACTGTGGGCTGTCCATAGCACTGAGTTTCACATATGGAGGCAAAGGAGTACTAGTCTTCTTCCCCCCGTCCATATTGAACCTCTGCAAGACTTTGCCAATGTATTCCTTCTGAGACAAATACAACACATGCTGATTTCTGTCCCGAAGTATCCGCATACCCAAAATGTGATTTGCATCACCCAAATCCTTCTTGTCAAAGGTTTGATGCAGCCTCTGCTTCAAGGTATCCATCTCCTTACGAGATTTCCCGGCAATCAACATATCATCAACATACAAGATGAGGATCAATAGACTGCCATCCAAAGCTTTCTTGGTGTACAAGTAGTGATCTATGTCACTTCTCCTGAATTTCTGAGATTTCATGAATGTATCAAATTTATGATACCATTCTCTTGGTGCTTGTTTGAGCCCATAAAGACTCTTTTTCAGCTTGCATACAAGCTTCTCCTTTCCACTCACTGCATAACCCTCTGGCTGCTGCATATATATCTCCTCATGGAGATCACCGTGAAGAAAAGCAGTCTTCACATCCATCTGAATCAAGTCCAGATCATCATGTGCAACCAAAGCCAATACAGCTCTAAGTGTGGTCATTTTGACCACTGGAGAGAAGATCTCATCAAAGTCCACACCATATTCCTGCTTGAAGCCCTTAGCCACTAACCTGGCTTTGTATCTTGGCTTTGCATCAGGTGCAACTTTGAGCCTGTATACCCACTTGCATGGCAAAACCTTCTTGCCTGCAGGCAAAGACACCAACCTCCATGTTCCATTTTTATGCACAGAATCCATCTCTGACCTCATGGCACGCTCCCATAGAGCTTTGTCTGCCCTCTGTAAAGCCTCCTTATAACATGAGGGCTCCCCACAGTCAGTAAGCATCAAGTAGTCAACTCCTGGAACAAACCTGTCAGGGGCTCTGGAGGGTCTTGTGGACCTCCGTACCCAATGACCATCATTTGCAGGTTGTTGTCCAGCCTGCATATCACCCATTGGTGGCTCCTGTTCCATGCCATAAGGCTGAAATATCATGCCCGGTATCTCCTCCAACTGTGGTATATCCATAGGGATATCTTCTGCCATGTCTGGCTGTCCATTTGGACCATTTTCAGCACCATTTAAGGGCTGGTTTTCTTGCTGTAATGGCTGATTTACAGCCCTTTGTTGTTGTCCATGATGTCCATCATCATCAAAGATGACTCTGCCAGGCTCCTGTTGCCTTGCAGGCTCCTTATACATGCATGTTTCATCAAAAATGACATCATTGCTGCGTATGATCTTTCTATTCACGGGATCCCAAAGTCTATACCCCATTTCACCTCTGTCACCATATCCTAGGAATATGCATTTGTGAGACTTAGGATCAAGTTTGGTGCGCATTTCCCTGCGTATGTGCACGTACGCAACGCAACCAAACACTCTCAAGTGCTTGTATGACGGAGGCTTCCCTGTCCATACTTCCTCTGGCACTTTCCCACCAAGCCTCGTGTTAGGTGACCTGTTTATAAGGTGAACGGCTGTCATAACAGCTTCAGCCCAAAAACCATGAGGTAATGCAGCATGTGACAACATAGAACGGACCTTCTCTTGAATGGTCCTGTTCATCCTCTCTGCTGTCCCGTTTTGTGGAGGATCATAAGGAGTAGAGAGCTCCCTCTTGATGCCTTTAGCATCACAAAAGTCCTGAAACTGTTTGGACATATACTCTCCACCATTGTCGGAACGCAAAGCTTTCAGTGTTTTGCCAGTTTGATTCTCAACATGAGCAACAAACTTCTGAAACACTGAGAATGTATCACTCTTCAAGCGAAGAGGATAAACCCACACCTTGCGTGTGGCATCATCAATAAAAGACAAAATATTTTGCCCCTCCCAAAGAAAGCTGAGGCATCTCACATACATCTGTATGCACAAGCTCTAACTGAGCATCTTTCTGTCCAAGAGCTTTCTTGTGGGGGCACTGTAGTTGCCTGCCATATATACAATGCTCACAAAACTGAAAACTTGAAAACTTTAGAGAAGGCAAGTAACCCAAACGAGACAATTGCTCCATTTCTTTGACACTCATGTGTCCCAACCGGCTATGCCACATAGAGATTTCCGGCAGCTCGGTTGCATTTACATTAGCATGGTGACAAACACCTGCATGCATGAAATTAAGAGTGTCCACCTTAGAGCCTCTGGCAACAACCAGTGAGCCCTTACTAATCTTCCACTTTCCACGACCAAATGTGGTAACATAATCAGCATCATCAAGCTGTCCAGTAGAAAGCAGATTCTTCTTGATCTCAGGCACATGCCTGACATCATGGAGCATAAGCTGTGAGCCATCTGAAAACACAAGCCTCACATCACCTCTGCCAAGAATCTTGCATGCATGGTTATCACCCAAATAAACCACTCCTTCATTGCCAGCAGTATACCTGACAAACAAGTCTCTGCAACATGTGACATGAAAGGAGGCACCTGAATCAATGATCCATGAGTGCATACCATGACCACCTGTAAGAAGTGAATGGGCATCAAGTGAAGAAGTAAATAGGACCTCATCCTCACTGCCACCTGCATGTGACACATTGATTTCTTCAATCTTGACTCCACTTTTGCCCTTTGGCTTTACATCTTTGGCTTCATCCTTCTCTTTGTCTTTGCCTTTTCCCTTTTCTTTTTGATCATTTTTCCATTTGTAGCATTGCTTTTTAATGTGTCCCTTTTTGCCACAATAATGGCATTCCAAATCCTTTTTGGAGCGAGACTTGCTCCTTCCCCTTTCTTGGCTTTTCCCCCTTTGCTGGGATCTCCCACGTGCATTCATTGCATTGGACTTTCCAACAGAGTTGTTTTTCCTGTTCATCTCTTCTTGAAGAAGAGCACCCTCAACATCTGCATATGACAGCATAGCATGCGAATTGCTAGTGGCTGTCCTGAATGTGTCCCAACTCTCTGGCAAAGTGCATAACAGAAAAGTGGCTATGAACTCATCGTCCATTGCCAACTTTTGATTAATGACCTGGGTGACAATACCATTAAACTCATTTAGATGGGCTGTCATAGAAGCCCCTTCCTTCATCTGAAGACCTATGAGTTTCTTCAACCAATACACTTTGCTTGAGGCACTTTGTTGGGCATACAAGTCCTGCAATCTCTGCCACATTCCCCAAGCTGTCTTCTCTTCACGAATGCTGAAAAGTAATGAGTCTGACACAGACAACATGATAGTAGATCTTGCCAGCTCATTCATATCTTCCCACTCTTCAGCAGTAAGAGAAGCGGGCATCACACCCCTTTCTTTGATAGGCTTGTGCTGCTTTTTCTGGAGCAACACATTGTAGCACTGGGTTTGCCAAATATCATAATTATGTGAGTCTTCAAGCTTCTTGATGTGAAGCAATGAAGAGCTCTCACCTGTGGTTGCCATAGCAAAATGCAACCTGTCAATGCCTGACTCCCTGCAAAATGTGCAAACACTGCACCAAAAGCACACAAAGTGCTCACAGTTTTTCTCCCAAAGTTTATCTCCCACTGGGGAAGCACAAATGCAACTTTTCTCCCACTTTATGTGATGAAATCAGCAAAATCTGGTTGCTGCAGATTTTGGACAGCACCTTAAATGTGCTCTTTTGCCCTTCCAAAGTACTGTACAGCAGTACCAAGTGCTCACCAATGATGTACCAAACCTGTCCCGGCAAGTACAGCAGCTGAAATTGAACCTTTTGGTCACTCAAAACAGTGTACAGCCATGCCAAAACATGCACAAAGCTGTGCCAAATCTGTACCAGCAGGTACAATAGCAATAAATGCTCTCCTGGCTGTCCAAATGAGTGAAAATCAGACTTTTACAGTCCTGTACATTGCATACAACAGTTCCGAACAAAAATTGGGCAAAAGCCCCTTGACTGCAAGCTGATTTTTTGAGGATTCAAGGCATAAATGTCTTGCCTGCTGCTTTGCCAAGCTCAACAAGCATACGAACTTGAAAAGCCCCTTGTTGTAAGATCAATTTTTGATCATACATGGTACATTGACGCACATGAAGGCATCCAGAGTGTTCACGATGCTTCCCCCTGGCCACATATACATCCAAATAATGAAAGCCCCTTGATTTACAGGCACATTGAGTGCTTGTAAGGCATCAACACATTATCCACAGCATCAAATGCGATTGCCTGCATGCAAATCAACCAAATCGGCACAAAAGCCCGTTGATTTGCACTGCAATTTGCTGCAATTTTGCCCAAATGTGCGATTTTTCACATCATACAGCATGTATGAGTGCTTAATTGCACAATTACATCAAAAGCCCCAAATTTCGACATCCAATTTCCTGCAAATTGATCCTGATTGTGACCAATTTCCTGCAAATTGATCCTGATTGTGACCAATGTCACCCAATTTTGCCAATTTTACTCAAAATTGAGCAATTCGACACCTGTATCTGCTCAATTGTTGATTGTACTTGCTCAATTGCAAATCCCAAAAAAAAATTGAGGAAAATACCTTGTAATTTTTTGATTTTTTGTTTTTGTTGCAGGAAAAAAGGGGGTTTGCAGATGCTGCTGCAGAATTAGATGGATGCTCCAATCAAGCTGATGCGTTTGTTGCTGTACGGATGACGGAGGGCTTCTCCATCGCTACTCGTGAGCTTCTTGAACTACTGGCTGACGAACTCCTGGTTTCCCCTCTTCTGCAGAGCCTCAAGAGTCTCAATTAGCAGAGCTTTAAGCAACACTTTCTGCAGCCGCACGTCGTTTCCCTGGACCAATTGCTTCAGAGAAGCTTCCTCGCTAAACTGTGCAGCAGCAAGCCTTCTTGCAGGTACGGCAACCCTCTTCTTCGAACCAGTAGTAGGCAGAGACGATATGTATGGCAACGTCACCAACGCTTTACTTGTCTAACGCCGTGTAGTGCTACACGCTTTGTGGCTTTACGCCTAGCGCGTGCGTATCCAGGAACTCCACGTTCACACGCTGCTTTCGCCTAGCGCATCTACGCCCAGCGCTACACGCCTTGCCTCTGATTCGCCTGAGTTCGCACAGCCGGCGCCATCGCTTGGTGGTTCTTTCGCGATACCAGGGTGCTATCGCCTGAGTTTCCCTCTTCGCTCGCCTAGCTTCGCCTAGCGCAACTCGCCTAGGTGGCCAGCCGACTCCATATTCGAGCTGTTGACGCCCGCCTGTGCGCTTGACTCATGGTGGCCCTTCACACGAAATGCCTGACTGCTGTGCGCTTCAAAGTTGCCATCACCTTCGCCTATTCACAAGCATCTCCGCCATCACTGCTAGTGCCTGCTATCAAGGGGAAGAGGGAAGAGGGAGGGATCACTAAGCTCTGATACCAGTTGATGGGGAGAATTAGGGTTAGGTCATGTGTGGGAGACATACACAGAGAAGAACAAGGGAGAGAGAGAGAGAGTCGTGGGGATAAGTCAACTCATGAGGCATGAGTGTGTGACTCCCCTATCACACATGTATATTGCACTAGTACACATAGTGCACTTAGTACATTAAAAGTACTAAGTGTACTATGTACTATAACTTATGGGCTTGTACACACTATAAGGGTGGGCATAACGCCTTTACCCCAACAACATTTTGATTTTGAGATTCGTTATCGAAAAGGGTCCATGAATAGTGTTGCAGATGCGCTTAGTCGAATTAGAGAGGTGAATACTTTGTTGTTCACCGAGATTTCTACTAACTTATTTCAGTCATTGAGAGGGCTTTTGTCACCAATTGGCCGACCATTTGGTCCATCTCCAGATTTGTGTCTCGTTCACTTGAGGCCAGGCCGGTGTCTCATGTGAAGGGGCCAGTATTTTTGCATAACATGGACGGGAACCAGATTGGTACCACCCGTGTGTTAGGAGGATAGTGTCGTATGGACGGGAGCCAGACTGGTGCCACCCGTGTATGACCTGGACTGTGTTCTATCCATGGGATTGTCACACCATGGAAGAGCCAGTATTTGTGCCGTGTCTTGCCTATGGGATTGTCACTCCATAGGGAGGAAGACAGGGATTTATGTTTCTGTCGTGCCATCATTGTGCTCGATAGAAATGTTTAGTACTTGTTTAATGAACGGGAGATATGTCCATGTTAGTGTTTGCACATGCATTCATGTTTTGCATGTTTGGAACTGTTTTCGCATGACTTGTATTTTTGTGTTTGCCTGTTTGACGTGCCACTTACTGAGCGGGGACGCTTGCTAGTGAGTCGTGAAGTTTGCTTTGGCTTCTGACGAGTTTTGTTGCGTGTGAACAGGTGGTAAGTGTATTGCAATTGTTTATTTTATAGCTTTCTTTCTAACCTTTATTTTCTATAAGGTTGCAAGTTCACATTCATTAAAGAGTGGGCACCCTCCCAAATATTTAATGATGTCCTTGGTAGGGTGGGCACCCATTATGGGCACCTACGTATGGGTCAAGGTGGGGAGGGAAACCCCTCACTTAATCTTATGTGTGGGGGTGGGTGCATGGCCACCTACCCACCCCTCACCTTGAGACTTTGGAACTGGCCGCCTCCATGCAACTGTGTGTTGGGGTAAAGGCATAATGCCCACCCTTATAGTGTGTACAAGCCCATAAGTTATAGTACATAGTACACTTAGTACTTTTAATGTACTAAGTGCACTATGTGTACTAGTGCAATATACATGTGTGATAGGGGAGTCACACACTCATATCATGAGTTGACTTATCCCCACAACTCTCTCTCTCTCCCTTGTTCTTCTCTGTGTATGTCTCCCACACATGAATTAACCTAACCCTAATTCTTCCTGTTTCTCCCATTCAACTGGTATCAGAGCCTTCAACTGGAGCACACAGTCGAGCTGGCAGTGAAGCGCAGCAACGTTTAAGATTTGAGCTTCTTGTAAGGAAAGAGAGTGCTGAGCAGCGCACAGTACTGCACAGAGGGCAGGGCGCCAGGCAAGAAGGCGTGGGCTGCTCAGCTGCTGCCCAGGCACAGCCACGCTGCCCAGCAGGTGCAGCCACGCTGCGAACCAGAACCAGGCGAACCAGCTATTCTGGCGTAACCAGGCGCATAGCCAGGCGAACACGCGTGTAGCGCTGGTTGTAGACTGGCGCTAGGCGAAGTAGGCGGAAACACAGGCGAAGACGTAAACCAATCGGGCGTCAATACAACAAGTGCTGGCCGCTATCGCTGAACGTAGGCAACTGAGCGTGGAGCGAAGGCGTAGGCCAACGCATTCAGGCGAAGCAGTAGGAGGCGCCGTGCGAAGGAGGGCGCCTAGTAGCCAGCCTTTGGTCGGGCGCCGTGCGAAGGAGGGCGCCTAGTAGCCAGCCTGCGCTGCTGGCTGGGCACGAATGAATGCACGCTCGCCTATGAATGCACGCTCGCCTTTCGCTGCCTCTGCCTGGTGTGAAAAAGGAGCAGCTCCATCGGGTGATTAGCCACCCGCAAGCAGAAGCCCAGTGCAAGCAGAAGCCCAGTGCAAGCAGAACCCCGGTGCCCGTCAACAGCACATTCAACAGAAGCCCGTGCATCAGCTACAGCTGCAGGAGCATCAGAGCATCAGATTTCTGCAGCAGCACCAAATTTGCAACAACAAAATTCAGCCTGCAAATTGAAGAAAAATCAGAAATTACAAGGTATTTTCCTCAATTTTTTTTTGGGATTTGCAATTGAGCAAGTACAATCAACAATTGAGCAGGTACAGGTGCCCAATTGCTCAATTTTTGAGCAAAATTGGCAAAATTGGGTGACATTGGTCACAATCAGGATCAATTTGCAGGAAATTGGTCACAATCAGGATCAATTTGCAGGAAATTGGATGTCGAAATTTGGGGCTTTTGATGTAATTGTGCAATTAAGCAGTCATACATGCTGTATGATGTGAGAAATCACACATTTGGGCAAAATTGCAGCAAATTGCAGTGCAAATCAAGGGGCTTTTGTGCCGATTGGGTTGATTTGCATGCAGGCACTCGCATTTGATGCTTTGGGTAATGTGTTGATGCCTTACAAGCACTCAATGTGCCTGTAAATCAAGGGGCTTTCATGTATTTGATGTATATGTAGCCAGGGGGAAGCATCGTGAACACTCTGGATACCTTCATGTGCGTCAATGTACCATGTATGATCAGAAATTGATCTTAAATCAAGGGGCTTTTCAAGTTCGTATGCTTGTTGAGCTTGGCAAAGCAGCAGGCAAGACTTTTATGCCTTGAATTCTCAGAAATCAGCTTGCAGTCAAGGGGCTTTTGCCCAATTTCTGTTCGGAATTGTTGTATGCAGTGTTCGGGACTGTAAAAGTCTGATTTTCACTCATTTGGACAGCCAAGAGAGCATTTATTGCTATTGTACTTGCTGGTACAGATTTGGCACAGCTTTGTGCAAGTTTTGGCATGGCTGTACACTGTTTTGAGTGACCAAAAGGTTCAATTTCAGCTGCTGTACTTGCCGGTACAGGTTTGGTACATCATTGGTGAGCACTTGGTACTGCTGTACAGTACTTTGGAAGGGCAACAGAGCACATTTAAGGTGCTGTCCAAAATCTGCAGCAACCAGATTTTGGGGATTTCATCACATAAAGTGGGAGAAAAGTTGCATTTGTGCTTCCGCATTGGGAGATAAAGCTTGGGAGAACAACAGTGAGCACTTTGTGTGCTTTTGGTGCAGTGTTTGCACATTTTGCAGGGAGTCAGGCATTGACAGGTTGCATATTGCTATGGCAACCACAGGTGAGAGCTCTTCATTGCTTCACATCAAGAAGCTTGAAGGCTCACATAATTATGATATTTGGCAAACCCAGTGCTACAATGTGTTGCTCCAGAAGAAGCAGCACAAGCCTATCAAAGAAAGGGGTGTGATGCCCGCTTCTCTTACTGCTGAAGAGTGGGAAGATATGGATGAGCTGGCAAGATCTACTATCATGTTGTCTGTGTCAGACTCATTACTTTTCAGCATTCGTGAAGAGAAGACAGCTTGGGGAATGTGGCAGAGATTGCAGGACTTGTATGCCCAACAAAGTGCCTCAAGCAAAGTGTATTGGTTGAAGAAACTCATAGGTCTTCAAAGAAGGAAGGGGCGTCTATGACAGCCCATCGAAATGAGTTTAATGGTATTGTCAGCCAGGTCATTAATCAAAAGTTGGCAATGGACGATGAGTTCATAGCCACTTTTCTGTTATGCACTTTGCCAGAGAGTTGGGACACATTCAGGACAGCCACTAGCAATTCGCATGCTATGCTGTCATATGCAGATGTTGAGGGTGCTCTTCTTCAAGAAGAGATGAACAGGAAAAACAACTCTGTTGGAAAGTCCAATGCAATGAATGCACGTGGGAGATCCCAGCAAAGGGGGAAAAGCCAAGAAAGGGGAAGGAGCAAGTCTCGCTCCAAAAAGGATTTGGAATGCCATTATTATGGCAAGAAGGGACACATTAAAAAGCAATGCTACAAATGGAAAAATGATCAAAAAGAAAAGGGAAAAGGCAAAGACAAGGAGAAAGATGAAGCCAAAGATGTAAAGCCAAAGGGCAAAAGTGGAGTCAAGATTGAAGAAATCAATGTGTCACATGCAAGTGGCAGTGAGGATGAGGTCCTATTTACTTCTTCACTTGATGCCCATTCACTTCTTACAGGTGGTCATGGTATGCACTCATGGATCATTGATTCAGGTGCCTCCTTTCATGTCACAGGTTGCAGAGACTTGTTTGTCAAGTATACTGCTGGCAATGAAGGAGTGGTTTATTTGGGTGATAACCATGCATGCAAGATTCTTGGCAGAGGTGATGTGAGGCTTGTGTTTTCAGATGGCTCACAGCTTATGCTCCATGATGTCAGGCATGTGCCTGAGATCAAGAAGAATCTGCTTTCTACTGGACAGCTTGATGATGCTGATTATGTTACCACATTTGGTCGTGGAAAGTGGAAGATTAGTAAGGGCTCACTGGTTGTTGCCAGAGGCTCTAAGGTGGACACTCTTTACTTTATGCATGCAGGTGTTTGTCACCATGCTAATGTAAATGCAACCGAGCTGCCGGAAATTTCTATGTGGCATAGTCGGTTGGGACACATGAGTGTCAAAGGAATGGAGCAATTGTCTCGTTTGGGTTACTTGCCTTCTCTAAACTTTTCAAGTTTTCAGTTTTGTGAGCATTGTATATATGGTAGGCAACTAGAGTGCCCCCACAAGAAAGCTCTTGGACAGAAAGATGCTCAGTTAGAGCTTGTGCATACAGATGTATGTGAGATGCCTCAGCTTTCTTTGGGAGGGGCAAAATACTTTGTGTCTTTTATTGATGATGCCACACGCAAGGTGTGGGTCTATCCTCTTCGTTTGAAGAGTGATACATTCTCAGTGTTTGAGAAGTTTGTTGCTCTTGTTGAGAATCAAACTGGCAAAACACTGAAGGCTTTGCGTTCCGACAATGGTGGAGAGTATATGTCCAAACAGTTTCAGGACTTTTGTGATGCTAAAGGCATCAAGAGGGAGCTCTCTACTCCTTATGATCCTCCACAAAACGGGACAGCAGAGAGGATGAACAGGACCATTCAGGAGAAGGTCCGTTCTATGTTTTCACATGCTGCATTACCTCATGGTTTTTGGGCTGAAGCTGTTATGACAGCCGTTCACCTTATAAACAGGTCTCCTAACACGAGGCTTGGTGGGAAAGTGTCAGAGGAAGTTGTTAGAAGTCATCTCCTGTCTAGATTTATACACCAGGGCCTTTGTTGTGGGTGTGCCCGCCCCTATGAGGTGTTTTCCCATTTTTCCCCACTCTCCGTATTTTTCCCCTATTTTTCCCATTTTTTCTGAGGCTTGGGAGGGCTGCCAAAGGGTGCCAAGAGCAGTACAGTGCTGGCCGACTGGATGTTTATCAGTCGTGGGCACTCTTGCTGCTGGCCGACTGGTTTTGATCAGGTTTTGGCACCAGATAGCTGGCCGACTGCATTTATTCAGTCGTGGACTTCTTTTATCAGTCGTGGGCTTCTCTTATGCTTGCCGACTGCCCTCTAGGGGAGTATATATAGGTCCTCAGCCCCCATACCTCATTTGTATCATATTCGGGATCTTCTTGTGTATATCAGAGCAGAGTTACACGCCTACATCTCTCTCTTTTTGTGCTGTTTTTTCTGCCTGCGTTTTTGCTCTTGTGTTCCCAGATTTGGTCATCATCTCCGCTGCATATTCTGACATGGTATCAGAGCCTAGGCTCTAGATAGGTCTTGGGATTTGTGTGAGCAAGAGGGGGACTGTTTTGTGGCTGATTGGTGGACTGTTTTGGGCTGATCGGGAAGAGAAGGTGCAAGAGGAAGGCGGGCTGATTTGCTGGACAGCCACTTGCAGGTTTTAGTTCTTCTTTGTTCCCACCCACCCACCCTTTTCAGAGTACATCCCCGCTATGGCAGATCTGTTTGAGATGGCCGAGAGACACGTGAAGATTCCGACTCTCCCCACGTTCCCGATGGACCGTCAGTTGGACGGGAGCAACTACGGCAGATGGAAGGTGATGATGGAATCCGTTCTGGAGTCTTACGATCTCGCCGATTTCGTCGTTGTTGGTGTTCCACGGCCGGAAGTAGAGGAAGGGGAGTTACCGTCAACCCGAAAGGACCGGGAGGCCCAGACGCAGATGTGGGATCGCGTCAACGCCAGGGTCCGGTCATTTATATTCCTCAATTGCACACCACAGGTGATCAACCATGTGAAGCACATGACGCTGGCAAGAGGCATATGGGAGCACTTGGCTTCTTTGTACAACAGGGTGTCACCCATGAAGCGGATATCCTTGGAAGTGCAGATGCGGGTTATGAACCCTGCAAAGTCTTCGACGATGCGGGAACACATTAACAAGCTGCAGGCCCTTTAGCAGGAAGTCCTTCAAGCTGGGAAAGAGATATCGTCCGAAGATATGGCCATCACGTTACTTTCCCACTTGCCTGGTCAGTATTCTGCTTTCTATTCCTCGTTGATCACTAGTGGCAGGCTCAGCACCATTACTTGGGAGGAGCTTGTGCCAATGGTCTTGGACCAGGAAGAACGATTCACGAACCCTCCTCAGGGTGGAGGTTCGGAGGCCTTTACTGGCCAACGGTCGAAAGGCCGTAACTCGGGTAAGGGGAAGGCTTCATCGGAGAAGTCTTCTGAGAAGAAGTCCGACGACGCTGACCGCGAGAAGCTGAAGGCAGAGAGGACCTGTAATGATTGTGGCGAGAAAGGCCACTACTGGAGGCAGTGTCCCAAGCGGAAGACCGAGAAGGGTGAAGACTCCTCAGCAATCACGAAGACTCCGGTTTTTGTGCACCTGGAGGTGATGGACACCGATGTTTCATTTTCTTCAGGCAGGGAGGAGATTGGAGGACTCTCCGCAACGGATACTCGGGAGTGGATTCTCGATAGTGGTGCTTCCAGGCACATGACTCCTTCCCGTTCCGGTTTACAGGATCTCTGCAGGTTTTCTGGTCATATTCTTACTGGGGATACGTCCACTATCCCAGTTCACAGTGAGGGCAGGATGGAGATAGTTCCCGATGGCAGAGGGGGGAAGCATTCCTCCCAGGTGTTGTATGTTCCGGCACTTGGTTTTCATCTGTTGTCAGTGCATCAGGTTTGCAAGACTGGCATACGGGTGGAGTTTGATGAGCATTTTGTTGCTCTCCGGGACAAAGCAACAGGCCAAGTGGTTTGGGAAGGTGGAGTGGAGAATGGAGTCTACAGGCTTTCAGCACTCTCTCTCCCAGGTCCTCAAGATTGTGATGAGTGGCAGTGTGGTAATAGCTACTCAGGTGTGGATACGCTGCAGGTGCGGGCTTTCCGAGACCAGATGGTGGATAGCTTGCCAGTAGATGGCAGCAGTTGGCAGGAACTTTCCAGTACTGATGTTGGTAGTTCTTGTGTTCGTGAGTCAGAGGAAGCTGAACAGGTCACTTATGCTCTGATGTCTCGTAGTGTTCGGGACATAGAACCTCCAGTAGATGAGGATGTTCTTTCCACGGGGACCTTTCGGAAAGCCAGGCAGGTGGCAGGTGCTTACTTGCAGAAGGAGGTGGTTTCTCCAGGCTTTGTGGTTCCGGATTCAGAGGGGGTGGTTGACAGGTTTCATCAGGTTTCCAGGACTGCTTGTGCACTGTAACAGGTGTTGATCCTTGTGAGCAGTGTGATGTCTCTGTGACTCAGAAGCTGGATGGTTCATTGATCTGGTTGATGGACACCGGATTGGACGGGAGCTTCCTGATGAGGCAGTTGAGCTCTTGGTTGCAGATGTCTCCTCGGGAGGCAGGATTGCGTTTCCTGTGGTTTCTGCGACATGCGAAGGATCATGGACTCTTGTACACAGGAGGGGGATTGTTGGATGGAGTCCGACTCCGCGGTTGGAGTGACTCGGTTTGGGGAGGAGATCCGGACACGAGGAGATCTACTTATGGCCCAGGAGCAGTTTTACGGAGCAGGAGGAGGTTACATTGCAGGTTTGGGCTTCCACTTGAGGAACCCATGGTCATCCAGAGGCACTTTGTTCGTGAACAGATTGTTGCTGATGACATCTTGCTGGAGTTCTGTTCAACGGAGGACAGTACGGTGGACCTCTTCACGAAGTCGCTCTCAGGATTTGCTCAGGCGGCACCCCAGCTCCCAGTGGTTGGTCACACAGCCAGGAGCTGAGAGGGGGTGTTAGAAGTCATCTCCTGTCTAGATTTATACACCAGGGCCTTTGTTGTGGGTGTGCCCGCCCCTATGAGGTGTTTTCCCATTTTTCCCCACTCTCCGTATTTTTCCCCTATTTTTCCCATTTTTTCTGAGGCTTGGGAGGGCTGCCAGAGGGTGCCAAGAGCAGTACAGTGCTGGCCGACTGGATGTTTATCAATCGTGGGCACTCTTGCTGCTGGCCGACTGGTTTTGATCAGGTTTTGGCACCAGATAGCTGGCCGACTGCATTTATGCAGTCGTGGACTTCTTTTATCAGTCGTGGGCTTCTCTTATGCTGGCCGACTGAAGACAAACAGGGTTAGGGTTAGGGTTTACACAGGTTCAAGCAAGCGTGAAAAACCAGGAGAAGAAGTGAACACGACTGCTGTATATCTCAATGATTGAAAAAAATCAAGTACAAGCCACATGATAGTGACCCCTAAAGGATAAGTGTTCACATGTCCGGCCATAAATGTGCCGGGTGGACCAAAACACTTATAAACTGCACATAAGTGAAACTGAACTAAACTGGGGGAAAAAACCTCCACTAACTGAAGTAAAAAGTGCCCCAGTAACCTACTCATGATCACTAGCACTCCTCTGGGTGCATACACAGCATAAAACCCAACAAACCCCCCTGGAGTGATATGTGGTCACTGTACATCATCCACCAAAAGGAAACAAATTCAAAGCATTGCGGAATGCTTCAAATTTCGGACGTGGTAATGCCTTGGTGAAGATGTCTGCCACATTCTGATCTGTAGGACAGTAGATCAGACTGATATCTCCTGCCTGGAGTCTCTCCCGAACAAAATGATAGTGAATCTCAATGTGTTTCGTGCGAGCATGAAACACAGGATTCCTGGCCACAGCAATGGCACTCTGACTATCAGTATAGATAGGTGTAGGCTCCTCCACTGAAATATCCATATCAGTCATAAGACGATGCAGCCAAACACACTCAACAGTAGTAGTGTAGGCTGCTCTGTACTCTGCCTCACAAGACGAAGTGGCCACTGTGGTCTGTTTCTTGCTTAGCCAAGAAATGCATGAAGCGCCAAGGAAGAAACAATTCCCACTAGTGGAATGTCTGGTATCAAAATCACCAGCCCAATCTGAATCACTGTAAGCATGTAACTGCATGTCACCCCCTTCAGGATAAAGCAACCCAAGAGACAAGGTACCTTGCAAATAACGGAATACACGCTTCACAGCTTGCCAATGTGACAACCGTGGGCTGTGCATGAATCTGCTCAACTGAGAGACTGCATACTGAATATCTGGCCTTGTATTACACAAGTAAATAAGGCACCCAACAGCCTGAGCATATGTAGTGGCATCAAAGGAAACACTGTCATCTTGTAGTGACAGTTTCATCCCAGGCTCCATAGGAGTACTAATAGGCTTGCAATCCTGAAATTTAAACTTCTCCAGAAGTTTAGCAACATAACGTGATTGCAACAACCCAATGCCTCTGTTATCCTGCACAAACTGTATGCCCAAATAGTAATGTACAAGGCCCAAGTCAGACATGTCAAATGTCTGTTGCAGTATCTCCTTAAAAGCTGCAATTTTGTCATCATTTGATCTCATGAGCAAGAGATCATCCACATAAAGACTGATGACCAGCAGATCTGTCTTTTCTTTCTTCACATACAAAGTGGCCTCTGATGGACTGTTCACAAATCCCTGAGTGAGTAGAAAAGCATCTATTTTTGCATACCAAGCTCGTGGAGCTTGTTTCAAACCATACAAGGCCTTTTTCAGCCTGCATACTTTCCCCTCATGACCATGTTCTGCAAATCCCATGGGCTGAAATACATATACTTCCTCCTCGAGGTCCCCATGTAGGAATGCAGTCTTTATGTCCAACTGGTGAACAACCCAACCACGATGTGCAGCCAATGCAATGACACACCTAAGTGTCGACATACGGGATGTAGGAGCAAATGTCTCCTCAAAATCAATGCCCTTTTTCTGTGCATAGCCCTTTGCAACTAGACGGGCTTTGTACCTGTCAATGGATCCATCTGCATGTCTTTTCAACTTATAGACCCATTTAGTACCAATGGCTTTCTTGCCTTTGGGCAGATCAACCAAATCCCATGTTTGATTCTTTTTAATAGAATCAATCTCGTCCTGCATGGCTTTGTTCCAATGCACATTATCTCGTGCATCCACAAATGAATCAGGCTCATCATCATCCTGTAAACTGGCTGCCATGACCAGATTCAAATCCATGATGTGTGCATGCTCATTGGTCCTTGTCTCCCTACGAGTACGACCAACAAGAGGACCCTCTAAATGGCTGTCCTGTAATGTCCTCAAATACCATCTAGGTATATGTCTGACCTGTGGTGCCTGCTGTCCCATATTTGGTTCAGCTTCTGGCTCATTTGGCTGCTGAATTTCTGCACCACCTACATCATTTGTTGGCCGTCCAGTACCCTCATGAGTTGGATCACCAACTGTGGAATGAAACTCCATGGGTAGTAGACCTTCAAACACATCATTTTCAGCCTGATTTGCCTCATAACCAGCCATGGATATTTCTGATTTTTCATCAAAAATCACATCCCGACTGATGAATATCTTCTTGGATAGTGGGTCATATAACCTGTAGCCCTTGCTCTCACGGCTATACCCAACAAAAATGCATTTTGTGGCTTTATCATCAAGCTTCCTCCTTAACTCTTTGGGTATGTGTGCATATGCAAGACACCCAAAGATACGAAAATGCGATACAGAAGGCTTGCGGCCATGCCAAGCCTCAAAAGGAGTAATAGAAACCAATGCCTTTGTGGGACATCGATTTAAAATATGACAAGCACACATTACTGCTTCCACCCAAAAGATATGTGGTAGTCTTTTTGCCTTTAGCATACATCTGGCCATCTCCATGAGTGACCGATTTTTCCTTTCTGCAACCCCATTCTGCTGTGGAGTGTAAGGAGTAGTATACTGATGTTTTATACCTCTACTCCCAAGAAAGGAATTCAGCACATGTGACATATATTCCCCCCCTCGGTCAGAACGGAGAGTCTTCACCTTGCATCCTGACTCTGTCTCAGCAAGTGCTACAAAGGCCAAAAATGCATCATATACCTGTGATTTTTGTGTCAAAGGATAGACCCAGCATATACGAGAGAAGTCATCAATAAATGTTGCAAAATAAAAGCAACCGCCTAATGACTTCGTCTGCATGGGACCACAAAGATCACTGTGTATAAGTTGCAACTTTGCAGTTGCTCTTAGAGCCTGATCACGTGGGAAGGAAAACCTGTGCATTTTTCCCAAAATACATCCTTCACAAATGTGATCTGGAGGCTTCTCCATGAGAGGTAGATCTGTAAACATATTATGTCGCTGCATAAGCATAAGACTACCAAAATTTACATGCCCCATGCGAGCATGCCATAACTCTGCATCAACCATAGCTGGAGTAAGAGTGAATGCATGATAAGCAGACTGATCCACTGGCTGAAATGCATCCAACTCATAAAGTCCATGACATAATGTACCAGTAAGCATCAAGGTCAAGGCATTTGCTTTGTCTCTGACCATGCATTTATCATCATCAAAGTGGACTTGCATTCCACAATGTGCTAAAGAAGAAATGGACAACAAATTCTTCTTTATCCCTGGTACATATAAGGCATCTGTAAGGCGGAGAATGGAGCCATCAATGGCTGTAAGCTGAATCTCCCCAATGCCACACACTGGATATGAAGCATTGTTGGCACACTGAACAGTTTTGCCAACAGGGGCAGGGCTAACATGACTAAACAAATCCCTGCGAGATGTGATATGCTTTGAGGCACCACTATCAAAATACCAAGTACATGCATGCTCTGTCAAACTGAGTGCCTGTGAAGACCAAGAGGCATCATAGCTGCATGTAAAAAAACAGTAATCCCTGTCCTCAACAAAAGAAGCAGTCTCTGGAGGAGCTTTAGGAACATCATTAACAGACATCCCAGCTTCCTTTGCCTTCTCTTTGGCAATCCTCTTCCTACATTCCGTGATGTAGTGACCTGGCTTCTTACAGTAATGACATTTGCCCTTCTTCTTGGGCTGTCCATCACCTTTCTTGGTATCCTGTGAAGAACCACCATCACCTGAGTTTTGATTTGCACTCTTTGGCTGAGATTTCCCTTTCCCCTTTTGACCTGTAGTAAATGCTTGTTCAGCATTTGTGTTCATATTCATATTCTTCCTCATTTGCTCCTCTTGTAGTAAGAGAGCAACAAGTTCCTGATACTTAAGGGGTTCAACAGCATTCCTCATGCTGAGGTTCAAAGAGGTATGGAAAGCCAAGTAAGATCTTGGCAAAGAGTGCAAGATGGTGGACACAAGCTGTGTCTCAGGAATAATCTCATCCACATTGATGAGTTGCTCTCTCAAATCCTGCAGCTTGTTTAAGTGGCTAGACATATCATCTCCTTCATTCTTCCTTCCTTCATTCATCTTCTGATTTTCCAGCTCTCTTTTCAAAAATGAGATCCTAGCCTCATTACGAGCAGCATACATTTGCTCCAAAGTCACCCATGCATTCTGTGAAGAGCCAGCTGAACGAATATGAGGTATAATGGACCTCTGAACTGACAATGCAATGAGTGACAAAGCTTGTGCATCCATGGCATCCCATGTCTTTTGAGCATTTGTTCTCTGAACAGGCAATGGCTGTCCTGGAGCCTGTACCTGTTGTCCTCGTCCACGAGCACCCCCTTGGGGAGGAGTCTCTGGAGCCAATGGACCTGGACGTGGTTCATCACCACTAACAAAATCCCAAAGACCTTTTGCCACAAGCACATTTTTCAGCATAAAACTCCACAAGGAGTAGTTCGTGCCATCCAATTTGTCTTCCTTAGACAAATATGTGAATACATCACTTTGCTGTTGATTTGCCATTATGCTTTACGCACAATGTTGTACCTGTTTACCAAAAAACCCAATAGCAAAAACCCTAATAACAACTGTACTCCACTGAATACAGTTCACCCAAATCTGCCTGCACTCTCAATCCTCTGAATGTGCAGCTCAATGCACCAATGACTGAGTAGAGCAGCAAATGGCGTACACAATGCCAAAATGCCCCAAAAATGCCCAAATTTGCTGCACCCAAACTGTGCAAAAAAACCTGTATATTTTCTTGCTAGAAAATCTGCCTGTTGTGCCTGTATATTTTCACAGAGAAAATAAAAATGCCCAAAAATCAAAACTTGTAATGCTTACCAGCTGAGATTTCAACAGGTACAAGTTGACTGTAGTGTGCAGATACGTGGACTGTTGTACTGTGCAGGTACTCGTAGCAAATACAGTCGACTGTATGCAGGTACAGTACGAAAGCAGTCCTCTGTAAGCAAGCAGGTACAGTACGGAGGCAGTCCTCTGTAAACAAGCAGGTACAGTACGGGTACTACCGTACTGACAAAGTTGACCAGAGATGTGCAGGTACAGTCGGCGCTGTCTTGTACAGTTGGCGCAGGCAGCTTACAGGCGTATGGCTGTGCTTGACTGTACGGTGGCTGGTACACGTACGCTGAGGTTGTAGGCGGCGTGCTGTACCCGACAGAAGGCTATGTGCAGTAGTTGTAGGCGGCGTACTATAGTACCCGACTGAAGACGACCAGGTACGGGCAGCAGGCGCAGAGGTTAGCTGACGGCGCACAGGTGAACGGGCTAAAGGCCAACTGAAGGCGACTAGGCACGGCGAACTGGTACGGAACCTGCAGTGTACCTGCTGAAGGCTGCGCAGGCTTTGTACGGGCAGCAGCAATACAGAGCTTCAATGCTCTGCTGAAGACGGCGCAGGCTGTGTACGGGCAGGTAGTGTAGAGCTTCAAGGCTCTGATACCAATTGAAGACAAACAGGGTTAGGGTTAGGGTTTACACATGTTCAAGCAAGCGTGAAAAACCAGGAGAAGAAGTGAACACGACTGCTGTATATCTCAATGATTGAAAAAAATCAAGTACAAGCCACATGATAGTGACCCCTAAAGGATAAGTGTTCACATGTCCGGCCATAAATGTGCCGGGTGGACCAAAACACTTATAAACTGCATATAAGTGAAACTGAACTAAACTGGGGGAAAAAACCTCCACTAACTGAAGTAAAAAGTGCCCCAGTAACCTACTGATGATCACTAGCACTCCTCTGGGTGCATACACAGCATAAAACCCAACACCGACTGCCCTCTAGGGGAGTATATATAGGTCCTCAGCCCCCATACCTCATTTGTATCATATTCGGGATCTTCTTGTGTATATCAGAGCAGAGTTACACGCCTACATCTCTCTCTTTTTGTGCTGTTTTTTCTGCCTGCGTTTTTGCTCTTGTGTTCCCAGATTTGGTCATCATCTCCGTTGCATATTCTGACAGAAGTATGGACAGGGAAGCCTCCGTCATACAAGCACTTGAGAGTGTTTGGTTGCGTTGCGTACGTGCACATACTCAGGGAAATGCGCACCAAACTTGATCCTAAGTCTCACAAATGCATATTCCTAGGATATGGTGACAGAGGTGAAATGGGGTATAGACTTTGGGATCCCGTGAATAGAAAGATCATACGCAGCAATGATGTCATTTTTGATGAAACATGCATGTATAAGGAGCCTGCAAGGCAACAGGAGCCTGGCAGAGTCATCTTTGATGATGATGGACATCATGGACAACAACAAAGGGCTGTAAATCAGCCATTACAGCAGGAAAACCAGCCCTTAAATGGTGCTGAAAATGGTCCAAATGGATAGCCAGAGATGGCAGAAGATATCCCTATGGATATACCACAGTTAGAAGAAATACCGGGCATGATATTTCAGCCTTATGGCATGGAACAGGAGCCACCAATGGGTGATATGCAGGCTGGACAACAACCTGCAAATGATGGTCATTGGGTACGGAGGTCCACTAGACCCTCCAGAGCCCCTGACAGGTTTGTTCCAGGGGTTGACTACTTGATGCTCACTGACTGTGGGGAGCCCTCATGTTATAAGGAGGCTTTACAGAGGGCAGACAAGGCTCTATGGGAGCGTGCCATGAAGTCAGAGATGGATTCTCTGCATAAAAATGGAACTTGGAAGTTGGTGCATTTGCCTGCAGGCAAGAAGGTTTTGCCATGCAAATGGGTTTACAGACTCAAAGTTGCACCAGATGCAAAGCCAAGATACAAAGCCAGGTTGGTGGCTAAGGGCTTCAAGTAGGAATATGGTGTGGACTTTGATGAGATCTTCTCTCCAGTGGTCAAAATGACCACACTTAGAGCTGTGTTAGCTTTGGTTGCACATGATGATCTGGACTTGATTCAGATGGATGTGAAGACAGCTTTTCTTCACGGTGATCTCCATGAGGAGATATATATGCAGCAGCCAGAGGGTTATGCAGTGAGTGGAAAGGAGAAGCTTGTATGCAAGCTGAAAAAGAGTCTTTATGGGCTCAAATTGGCACCTAGAGAATGGTATCATAAATTTGATACATTCATGAAATCTCAGAAATTCAGGAGAAGTGACATAGATCACTGCTTGTACACCAAGAAAGCTTTGGATGGCAGTCTATTGATCCTCATCTTGTATGTTGATGATATGTTGATTGCCGGGAAATCTCGTAAGGAGATTGATACCTTGAAGCAGAGGCTGCATGAAACCTTTGATATGAAGGATTTGGGTGATGCAAATCACATTTTGGGTATGCGGATACTTCGGGAAGAAATCAGCATGTGTTGTATTTGTCTCAGAAGGAATATATTGGCAAAGTTTTGTAGAGGTTCAATATGGACG
The DNA here is from genome assembly GCF_041138505.1 of Cibotium barometz. Classification (NCBI taxonomy): domain Eukaryota; kingdom Viridiplantae; phylum Streptophyta; class Polypodiopsida; order Cyatheales; family Cibotiaceae; genus Cibotium; species Cibotium barometz. Next base: position 23,081,850 of record NC_141097.1, read on the forward strand.
GGGGGAAGAAGACTAGTACTCCTTTGCCTCCATATGTGAAACTCAGTGCCATGGACAGCCCACAGTCAGATAGAGACAGGGCTGATATGGCCAAGATTCCGTATGCTTCAGCTTGTGGCAGTCTCATGTATGCCATGGTTGCTCCTAGGCCGGACATTGCATTTGCAGTGGGAGTGGTTTCTAGATACATGGCCAACCCTGGCAAGAAGCATTGGGAAGCAGTGAAAGGTGTCATGAGATACCTGAAGGGCACACAGGATTTGTGCATTTGTTTTGGCAAACAGGATGCATTAGTGCATGGTTACACGGATTCGGATTATGCCGGTCATCCAGATAACCGGAAGTCTACTACCGGTTATGTGTTTACATTCACAGGAGGTGCTGTGTCATGGATATCCAGGATGCAGAAGTGCACTGCCTTATCTACTACAGAGGCCGAGTATATTGCAGCCACAGAGGCTTGCAAGGAGGCATTATGGCTATCTCGGTTAGTGGTTGATTTGGGTTATGCAGGGGATATTCCATTGTTGCATTGTGACAGTCAGAGTGCCATCCAGTCAGAGTGCCATCCAGTTGGCAAAGAACCCTGTCTTTCATGCAAAGACGAAGCATGTGGATGTGAAGTATCACTTCATCAGAGAGGTGATAGAGAACAAGCAAATTCAGCTTGTTAAGATTCGTACGGATGACAACCCGGCTGATCTGTTGACGAAGAGTTTGCCTCCGGAGCGGTTTGCTTATTGCAGACACTTGATGGGCATTGGATGAGGCCAGTTTCAGCCTTGATATGGCCTTGTATATTATCATGTACATGCTGATTTTTTCTTTTCCTTTACTTAAGGGCACTTTGCCTTGAAGTGGGAGGTTGTTGGGGTAAAGGCATAATGCCCACCCTTATAGTGTGTACAAGCCCATAAGTTATAGTACATAGTACACTTAGTACTTTTAATGTATTAAGTGCACTATGTGTACTAGTGCAATATACATGTGTGATAGGGGAGTCACACACTCATATCATGAGTTGACTTATCCCCACAACTCTCTCCCTCTCCCTTGTTCTTCTCTATGTATGTCTCCCACACATGAATTAACCTAACCCTAATTCTTCCTGTTTCTCCCATTCACTGTGGTGGGCCGGCCAGTTGTTTATCATGCACCCCCTTCCATCGCTTAGGAGTGAACCTCCTCTTGCTTATATTCAGTTGTGCACAGGCGAATCAGCATCATCTCTCCGCTTGTCCTCTCCAACGCTGCACGACTGGTCGACTGTACTGCTGGGCTGCGCATAGTTCTCCTCCCCCTGCTCTCAGACTGTTGCATGCTGTTGGGCTGTGCACAGGCCTCTTCTCCGCTTGCCCTTAGGTTGCTCCACGCTGGTGGGCTGCGCCCACTCTGGAGGCTGCAGGCGGCTGCGCTCAGATCTCCAGGCGGCTGCGCCCAGGCCTCCTCTCCACTCTGCAGGCGGCTGCGCCCAGGCCTCCTCTCCACTCTGCAGGCAGTTGCTGCCGGACACCTCTCCACTTGCTGACGGCTGCGCTCAGATCTCCAGGCGGCTGCGCACTCTTCTCTCTTGCCAGTAGGCTGCCGCGTCCTAATGTCCATCTCTAGCAGCTGCAATTAGGCGCCTCGGGTATTTGTCTTCCACTAGCGAGCTACAGGTAAGTGGATTGAGATTTAAGCAAAGGACTTTGATGTAAATTTGATAAGGGATACTCTCCGCTGCTAACACCCGTTCGGTGTGCCGGGTAGTCCAAGCTTCTGGAGAACCACGGTCCATGGGTGCCGAGATTGGGAGAGCCAGGCGTTAGTATGGGAGCGCCTGTTTGTGCGTGGTCTTGGAACACCAGTGGGGCGCGCTCTGCGGATTCCAGTGAAGGCACAGGACCGTAGAGACTAGACTACTCAAGTGGATTGCTCTCCTTCGAACGTCTACTCGAGTCTCTTGTTTGGTAACTGTATTCATCTCAGTTGTACATGGACATGCGTGGTCCTAGAACACCAGTGGGACGCTCTCTGCGGATTCCAGTGAAGGCACAGGACCGTAGAGACTAGACTACTCAAGAGGATTGCTCTCCTTCGAACGTCTACTTCGAGTCTCTTGTTTGGTAACTGTATTCATCTCAGTTGTACATGAACATCATCTGGTTCATTGAACCCATGGAGCATTGTATCTTTTAAATACTCCCAATAATATATCATATAGTGAGGGGGGGGTCGGCCCGTTCCGGTCCCAGTGCTGGTGTCCATTGATCAACATTTCATTTCATTTCAGTTTTTAGTTGTTATTAAGTTGTCCATTCAAATTGTGATATTTAAGTTGTGCTATTACGCATGTGGGTGTCCAACGGAGTCTATTCCCACTTGACAGGATCGGTTTCAGCTTTGCAAAACTGATAGTTATTTTGGTCCATTTTGGCAGAAGATCCAGGATGGGAGCTCATTGATTGACCAAGACTCAATGACTGAGCAGTCTACCATTCAGGCTGCAGGAGGTCAGTGGATGATTCGGAATGGTTTACTATTCCGTAATGACAAAATTTATGTACCATAGATCCCGGACATTAGGTCCAAGATTCTTAAGGAGTGTCACGACGCCCCTTCTGCTGGACACCCTGGGGTACACATGACGCTATCGTTAGTGAAACACACTTTTTATTGGCCAAAGATGAAAGGGTATGTAGAAGATTATGTTCTCAAGTGTCAAGTTTGTCAAGCAAATAAAGCTGAACGCTTTAGACAGGTTGGGTTGTTGCATCCTTTGCAAATCCTAGGTAATAAATGGGAAAGTATTTCCATGGATTTTATTACCGGATTGCCAAGAACACATCTGTTGGGGTAAAGGCATAATGCCCACCCTTATAGTGTGTACAAGCCCATAAGTTATAGTACATAGTACACTTAGTACTTTTAATGTACTAAGTGCACTATGTGTACTAGTGCAATATACATGTGTGATAGGGGAGTCACACACTCATTCCTTGATGAGTTGACTTATCCCCACAACTCTCTCTCTCTCCCTTGTTCTCTCTGTGTATGTCTCCCACATGAACTCTAACCCTAATTCTCTCTCCCATTCAACTGGTATCAGAGCTATGGTCATTCCCTCCCCTCCCTCTTGATAGCATCTCAGGCTGCATTTCAGGTTGTGGAGCAGGTGCTTACAGATAGCATCTTCGGCCAGCATAGAACAGTGAAGCTAGACGGCTGCAGGGTGGCCAGCATAGAACAGTGAAGCTAGACGGCTGGCTTTCAATCGTTGGGTGGCGCACCAGGAAGGGGGCGAACATTCAACGTGTAACGAAGGGGTGTCAGTGCTGGGCGTTAGACGGCGTAGAGCTACCGGTCGGAGGCGCCGTCAACGAACGAACACGTGTCCATACTCAGGCGATGAACCAGTCGTCGCAGGTAGTCGAGCGAACACGTACGAAAGCGAACACACAAGGCTTTGGTCGACGGCTGGCTATGTGAGCGAGTACCTGTAGCGCAAGCCACTGAAGGAGGCGGCGAAGGCTGCAACGCCTACGTGGTGGTGGTCCGGCGAACTCAGGCGAACACACACGTGAGCAAAGCACTCACGCGGGCTACAGGGTAGCGCATAAGCGAGGAGGCCAGCGCGCACAACTCCCGGCGCCCGTCAACAGCACATTCGCTCCACGTCAGCCAGTGCTTCATAGCAGCCAGCCATCTGTACATCAGCTACAGCTACAGCAGCTTCATCACCCCCCTTCTGCAACAGCATCACGATTTCTGCAGCAGCACCAAATTCAGCAAACCCCCCCTTTCCTGCAACAAAAAATCAGAAATTACAAGGTATTCTGCTTCAAATTTTTTTTTTTTGGATTTGCAATTGAGCAAGTACAATCATCAATTGAGCAGGTAGAGGTGCCGAATTGCTCAATTTTGAGCAAAATTGGCAAAATTGGGTGACATTGGTCACAATCAGGATCAATTTGCAGGAAATTGGATGTCGAAATTTGGGGCTTTTGATGTATTTGTGCAATTAAGCATTCATACATGCTGTATGATGTGAGAAATCGCACATTCGGGCAAAATTGCAGCAAATTGCAGTGCAAATCAAGGGGCTTTTGTGCCGATTGGATTGATTTGCATGCAGGCAATCGCATTTGATGCTGTGGATAATGTGTTGATGCTTGACAAGCACTCAATGTGCCTGTAAATCAAGGGGCTTTCATGTATTGGATGTATATGTGGCCAGGGGGAAGCACCGTGAAGACTTTGGATGCCTTCATGTGCGTCAATGTACCATGTATGATCAGAAATTGATTTTAAATCAAGGGGCTTTTCAAGATTCTATGCTTGTTGAGCTTGGCAAAGCAGCACGCAAGACTTTTATGCCTTGAATCCTCAAAAATCAGATTGCAGTCAAGGGGCTCTTGCCCAATTTCTGTTCGGGACCGTTGTATGCAGTGTTCGGGACTGTAAAAGTCTAATTTTTACTCATTTGAACAGCCAGGAGAGCATTTATTGCTACTGTACCTGCTGGTACAGATTTGGCATAGCTTTGTGCAAGTTTTGGCATGGCTGTACACTGATTTGAGTGAGGAAAAGGTTCAATTTTAGCTGCTGTACTTGCCGGTACAGGTTTGGTACATCACAGGTGAGCACTTGGTACTGTTGTACAATACTTTGGAAGGGCAACAGAGCACATTTAAGGTGCTGTCCTAAATCTGCAGCAACCAGATTTTGGTGATTTCATCACATACAGTGGGAGAAAAGTTACATTTGTGCTTCCGCAGTGGGAGATAAAGCTTGGGAGAACAACTGTGAGCACTTTGTGTGCTTTTGGTGCAGTGTTTGCACATTTTGCAGGGAGTCAGGCATTGACAGGTTGCATATTGCTATGGCAACCACAGGTGAGAGCTCTTCATTGCTTCACATCAAGAAGCTTGAAGGCTCACATAACTATGATATTTGGCAAACCCAGTGCTATAATGTGTTGCTCCAGAAGAAGCAGCACAAGCCTATCAAAGAAAGGGGTGTAAAGCCCGCTTCTCTTACTGTTGAAGAGTGGGAAGATATGGATGAGCTGGCAAGATCTACTATCATGTTGTCTGTGTCAAACTCTTTACTTTTCAGCATTCGTGAAGAGAAGACAGCTTGGGGAATGTGGCAGAGATTGCAGGACTTGTATGCCCAGCAAAGTGCCTCAAGCAAAGTGTATTGGTTGAAGAAACTCATAGGTCTTCAGATGAAGGAAGGGGCGTCTATGACAGCCCACCTAAATGAGTTTAATGGTATTGTCAGCCAGGTCATTAATCAAAAGTCGGCAATGGACGATGAGTTCAAAGCCACTTTTCTCTTATGCACTTTGCCAGAGAGTTGGGACACATTCAGGACAGCCACTAGCAATTCGAATGCTATGCTGTCATATGCAGATGTTGAGGGTGCTCTTCTTCAAGAAGAGATGAATAGGAAAAACAACTCTGTTGGAAAGTCCAATGCAATGAATGCACGTGGGAGATCCCAACAAAGGGGTAAAAGCCAAGAACGGGGAAGGAGCAAGTCCCGCTCCAAAAAGGACTTGGAATGCCATTATTGTGGCAAGAAGGGACACATCAAAAAGCAATGCTACAAATGGAAAAATGATCAAAAGGAAAAGGGAAAAGGCAAAGACAAAGACAAAGATGAAGCCAAAGATGTAAAGCCAAAAAGCAAAAGTGGAGTCGAGATTGAAGAAATCAATGTGTCACATGCAGGTGACAGTGAGGATGAGGTCCTATTTATGTCTTCACTTGATGTCCATTCACTTCTTACAGGTGGTCATGGTATGCACTCATGGATCATTGATTCAGGTGCCTCCTTTCATGTCACAGGTTGCAGAGACTTGTTTGTCAGGTATACTGCTGGCAATGAAGGAGTGGTTTATTTGGGTGATAACCATGCATGCAAGATTCTTGGCAGAGGTGATGTGAGGCTTGTGTTTTCAGATGGCTCACAGCTTATGCTCCATGATGTCAGGCATGTGCCTGAGATCAAGAAGAATCTGCTTTCTACTGGACAGCTTGATGATGCTGATTATGTTGCCACATTTGGTCGTGGAAATTGGAAAATTAGTAAGGGCTCAGTGGTTGTTGCCAGAGGCTCTAAGGTGGACACTCTTTACTTCATGCATGCAGGTGTTTGTCACCATGCTAATGTAAATGCAACCGAGCTACCGGAAATCTCTATGTGGCATAGCCGGTTGGGACACATGAGTGTCAAAGGAATGGAGCAATTGTCTCGTTTGGGTTACTTGCCTTCTCTAAACTTTTCAAGTTTTCAGTTTTGTGAGCATTGTATATATGGTAGGCAACTACAGTGCCCCCACAAGAAAGCTCTTGGACAGAAAGATGCTCAGGTAGAGCTTGTGCATACAGATGTATGTGAGATGCCTCAGCTTTCTTTGGGAGGGGCAAAATATTTTGTGTCTTTTATAGATGATGCCACATGCAAGGTGTGGGTTTATCCTCTTCGTTTGAAGAGTGATACATTCTCAGTGTTTCAGAAGTTTGTTGCTCTTGTTGAGAATCAAACTGGCAAAACATTGAAGGCTTTGCGTTCCGACAATGGTGGAGAGTATATGTCCAAACAGTTTCAGGACTTTTGTGATGCTAAAGGCATCAAGAGGGAGCTCTCTACTCCTTATGATCCTCCACAAAACGGGACAGCAGAGAGGATGAACAGGACCATTCAGGAGAAGGTCCGTTCTATGTTGTCACATGCTGCGTTACCTCATGGTTTTTGGGCTGAAGCTGTTATGACAGCCGTTCATCTTATAAACAGGTCACCTAATACGAGGCTTGGTGGGAAAGTGCCAGAAGAAGTATGGACAGGGAAGCCTCCGTCATACAAGTACTTGAGAGTTTTTGGTTGCGTTGCGTACGTGCACATACGCAGGGAAATGCGCACCAAACTTGATCCTAAGTCTCACAAATGCATATTCCTAGGATATGGTGACAGAGGTGAAATGGGTTATAGACTTTGGGATCCCGTGAATAGAAAGATTATACGCAGCAATGATGTCATTTTTGATGAAACATGCATGTATAAGGAGCCTGCAAGGCAACAGGAGCCTGGCAGAGTCATCTTTGATGATGATGGACATCATGGACAACAACCAAGGGCTGTAAATCAGCCATTACAGCAGCAAAACCAGCCCTTAAATGGTGCTGAAAATGGTCCAAATGGACAGCCAGAGATGGCAGAAGATATCCCTATGGATATACCACAGTTAGAGGAGATACCGGGCATGATATTTCAGCCTTATGGCATGGAACAGGAGCCACCAATGGGTGATATGCAGGCTGGACAGCAACCTGCAAATGATGGTCATTGGGTATGGAGGTCCACAAGACCCTCCAGAGCCCCTGACAGGTTTGTTCCAGGGGTTGACTACTTGATGCTTACTGACTGTGGGGAGCCCTCATGTTACAAGGAGGCTTTACAGAGGGCAGACAAGGCTCTTTGGGAGAGTGCCATGAAGTCAGAGACGGATTCTCTGCACAAAAATGGAACATGGAAGTTGGTGCATTTGTCTGCAGGCAAGAAGGTTTTGCCATGCAAGTGGGTTTACAGGCTCAAAGTTGCACCAGATGCAAAGCCAAGATACAAAGCCAGGTTAGTGGCTAAGGGCTTCAAGCAGGAATGTGGTGTGGACTTTGAGGAGATCTTCTCTCCAGTGGTCAAAATGACCACACTTAGAGCTGTGTTAGCTTTGGTTGCACATGATGATCTGGACTTGATTCAGATGGATGTGAAGACTGCTTTTCTTCACGGTGATCTCCATGAGGAGATATATATGCAACAGCCAGAGGGTTATGCAGTAAGTGGAAAGGAGAAGCTTGTATGCAAGCTGAAAAAGAGTCTTTATGGGCTCAAACAGGCACCAAGAGAATGGTATCATAAATTTGATACATTCATGAAATCCCAGAAATTCAGGAGAAGTGACATAGATCACTGCTTGTACACCAAGAAAGCTTTGGATGGCAGTCTATTGATCCTCATCTTGTATGTTGATGATATGTTGATTGCCGGGAAATCTCGTAAAGAGATGGATACCTTGAAGCAGAGGCTGTATCAAACCTTTGATATGAAGGATTTGGGTGATGCAAATCACATTTTGGGTATGCGGATACTTCGGGACAGAAATTAGCATGTGTTGTATTTGTCTCAGAAGGAATACATTGGCAAAGTTTTGCAGAGGTTCAATATGGACGGGGGGAAGAAGACTAGTACTCCTTTGCGTCCATATGTGAAACTCAGTGCTATGGACAGCCCACAGTCAGATAGAGACAGGGCTGATATGGCCAAGATTCCGTATGCTTCAGCTTGTGGCAGTCTCATGTATGCCATGGTTGCTACTAGGCCGGACATTGCATTTGCAGTGGGAGTGGTTTCTAGATACATGGCCAACCCTGGCAAGAAGCATTGGGAAGCAGTGAAAGGTGTCGTGAGATACCTGAAGGGCACACAGGATATGTGCATATGTTTTGGCAAACAGGATGCATTAGTGCATGGTCATACGGATTCGGATTATGCCGGTCATCCAGATAACCGGAAGTCTACTACCGGTTATGTTTTTACATTCACAGGAGGTGCTGTGTCATGGATATCTAGGATGCAGAAGTGCACTGCCTTATCTACTACAGAGGCCGAGTATATTACAGCCACAGAGGCTTGCAAGGAGGCATTATGGCTATCTCGGTTAGTGGTTGATTTGGGCTATACAAGGGATATTCCATTGTTGCATTGTGACAGTCAGAGTGCCATCCAGTTGGCAAAGAACCCTGTCTTTCATGCAAAGACGAAGCATGTGGATGTGAAGTATCACTTCATCAGAGAGGTGATAGAGAACAAGCAAATTCAGCTTGTTAAGATTCATACGGATGACAACCCGGCTGATGTGTTGACAAAGAGTTTGCCTCTGGAGCGGTTTGCTCATTGCAGACACTTGATGGGCATTGGATGAGGCCAGTTTCAGCCTTGATATGGCCATATGGCCTTGTATATTATCATGTACATGCTGATTTTTCTTTTCCTTCATTTAAGGGCACTTTGCCTTTAAGTGGGAGGTTGTTGGGGTAAAGGCATAATGCCCACCCTTATAGTGTGTACAAGCCCATAAGTTATAGTACATAGTACACTTAGTACTTTTAATGTACTAAGTGCACTATGTGTACTAGTGGAATATACATGTGTGATAGGGGAGTCACACACTCATTCCTTGATGAGTTGACTTATCCCCACAACTCTCTCTCTCTCCCTTGTTCTCTCTGTGTATGTCTCCCACATGAACTCTAACCCTAATTCTCTCTTCCATTCAACATCAAGGCCACGATTCTATTTGGGTTGTGGTAGATCGCTTGACAAAAAATGGCTAGATTTTTACCGACTCGGAAGACTATTACAGCTATGCAATTAGCAAGGCAGTTTATCGAGCAATTGTTTAGACTGTATGGGTTACCGCAGGACATAGTCAGTGATAGGGACTCAAGTTTACGAGTGATTTTTGAAAACTTGTTTTTGAGAAGTTGGAAACAACTTTGAATTTGAGTTCCTCAGATCATCCTCAATCTGATGGCCAGACAGAAAGAGTGAATCAGATTTTGGAGGATATGCTTCGAGCATATGTATCCAAAAGACAGAGTTCATGGGAGGATTATCTTCCTATGTTAGAATTTGCATATAACAGTACTAAGCATACGAGTACAAGTTTTAGTCCTTTCATGCTTATGTATGGTTTTCAACCTAGATCACTTGTTATAGTGGGTTTCTCAGGACTTCAGCATGATGCAGCACGTAATTTTTTGCAAGATATGCAAGAAATCTTACAAGTTGCGAAGGAATCTATTAGAAGTACTCAAGACCGAGACAGATTTTATTCTAATAGACATCGTTCACCCAGAGAGTTATCTGAAGGAACGATGGTATATTTGCGAGTTCCGAAACATTCCGAGACTTTACGGACAGGTCGATCTTCGAAATTATCCCCTACATACTGTGGACCATTTCGTGTTACACGACGGATTGGTTCAGTTGCATATGAATTGGATTTGCCTTCTCATGTGAAAGTTCATCTTGTATTTCATGTCAGTAGACCTAAGGAAGTACTGGGTGGAACAGACGAGTTAGTTACTCCTGAAGAAAACATAGATGTCGAGGACATGACATTTGTTCCACACGAACCTGAAAGGATTCTTGGATTTCGTAAAAGAAGATTGTGTAATACGCTCATCACGGAATACAAGATCAAGTGGAAGGATCGTGTTGAGGAGGACGCTACATTGGGAGACATTGACTACCTTTCAGAGTGATTACCCTGGCTTCTTAGTGAGCTCTTAGAGGAAGGGGAGTATGTCATGTGCACAGTGTGTATCTACCGTGTGCTACACGCATGCAAGACTAGCTTCGAGGTTTGGGGAAGCTTGGAGCTAGGCAGGCTGATTGGCGAGCTGAGTTAGGAATAGAGTAATGGGCGGGCACTCAAGTATGTTTTGGAAGGTTGGCGATTTCGAGCGTGTGATCTATGGCTAGAAGGTGTGTTGGATTATCTCATAAGTGGAAGCATGGGAAGTTCAAGAGCCATATATAGGCTAGAGTAGCAAATTATCTCCTCTGGCCGGTGTTTTGGGAAGCAGCTCACCGGGAGATGGGAGCTCGGTGGAGGGATGCTGCAGTGTCCGTTGGGGTGTTTGTGGAGCTCGATGGTGATGCGTCTCCTACGTGCGTAAGTCTTCCGCTGCATGTGTGGTCCTGGGCGGCTCAGGCATGTCTGGTCTTGGGCGACCCCCTCATGCCTCGGTGGCTTGCAGAGCTCGAATCGAGGGAGGGTGTTGGAAGGTTGGCGATTTCGAGCGTTTGATCTATGGCTAGAAGGTGCCTTGGATTATCCTAAAGTGGAAGCATAGGAAGTTGAAGAGCCATATATAGGCTAGAGCGGCAACTTGTCATAATTATCTCCTCCGGCCGGTGTTTTGGGAGGCAGCTCACGGGGAGATGGGAGCCCGGTGGAGGGATATTGCAGTGCCCGTTGGGGTGTTTGTGGAGCTCGATGGTGATGCATCTCCTACGTGCATTAGTCTTCCGTTGCGCATTCTGACAGTATGGACGGGCGGGCTCCCAAGTGTGGACGCCCGATGACCGACCAAGAGCCTATAAAAGGGTGGCCAAGGTTAGTCATTAGTGATATAGAGTCTCGAGAGATTTGTGAGAGCTCTATGGTCTGGAGCTTGAATCAAGTGCAGACGTGCACCTGCTTTACGCAGCTGAGGCCGGGAGTAGTCTCGAGGCTCGCGAGGGTAGCTTCGTGGCGGTATGGGATGTCGCGAGGTAGAGATTGGTCGGTACGTCAACCTAGTTAGCTCAGCTCGTGGCTCGGTGGGGACAGCCAAGTCTGTGGGCTTGCCCACGGCTGTCATGGTTGGGTGGTGAGTCAGGCCTTGTTTGTTTGCAGGTTTCGAGTCTCGAACAAGGAGTGTTCTACGAGGAGATCCTTTGGGTTTTGACACCGAGCTGAAGTTTAGAAGACCTAGCAAGGTGCAGTGGCTAAAAGTTGCTATGCCAAAAATTACTGGCTCTATTTTTATGTTTGTGAATGATTACTTGCTCTATACGTATGTATATGTGTGCGCATGCGCATTTGTTTGTGCACATGCAACAAAAGTAACATTGTTGCCAATCACGCGTTAGTGCAGTGGTAAGGAAGGAGTTTGAGAGTCCCTAGGTGATGGATTCAACTCCCCCCCTGTGCAAGCGATGGCATCTAGTGTGTGTAGTAGTGTAATTTCAAATTTCCAGCCAAGCCCCCCCTTGCTATGCAATTCAGAGAATACATTAGCATTAGAACACTGTAGCATACTTAAAACTCATGTCGATTGTCATTTTGCTAGAAAGGTTTCCATAAATTCACTTTTAGGTGCAAAACCAGACTTGAGGGCAGGGTTGCAGCTTTTTCTTCCATATTTTTTCTCTTTATCCTCCACTGAGATGCATCATATTGTGCCCCCTCGTAGGCAGTACAATTTATGCAAAGCCAAACATGGAAATCCAACAAATATCGAGGGATCTCAAATTCACTGGTGGGTCTTTGTTTTTGTAGTGAGGGCAAGCAGGTGGACTAGTGCCGTGCTTAAGCAGGTCTGTTCCTAGAGATGGTACAGGAGCAGCCCAAAGTTTTAATTACCAAATTTAATACAGGAGGAATAAGGTTCTAATGCTGTCTTTTAGTATGAGTTGAAATTTCTGAAGATTGTATTAAGGCAACATAATGAAACTTTTTATCTGGCTAAGTTCTTGGATGCATTTGGGATGGTAGTAAATAGCATGGCAATATCTTTAAACTTCATCTTGTGCATGCTTTGTTTGCTAAGACTACTGCTTTAATTTTTTGTAAGGCATTGGTTGAAGTTTGACTTTTTATTGGAGCGTCTTTGGTAGAGAATAAGGCGAGATATAACTGCTTGGCCATGAGTCTCCGTACATGTAATGGCTGTTCTTCTTTTGGATAACATAGCATCATATGATAGGATTATTGTTTTCATAGACTTGGTGAGCTTTCTTAAAGACATGAATAGTTTTAATATGAAAACTTGAAAGAATCAATCAGTTTGGTCCAAAAAGAGGTACACTTTATCACTTAGAAGTTTATAAAGGCATCTTTTATCACCTAGAATTTTATAAAAGGATGTATTCAGGTTGCCAAATTCACAAAGAATTTTTTAAAAATTACCTCTTGATTGCACATGATATATAGGGTTTTAAAGAAGTGAACCCCCAAGTTCATATATAGTGTGATTTGCATAGCATGTGTCATGTGCTAGACATGCACTGGTGGAGCCTAGAGCTATTACTGAGGAGAGCAATCAGATAAAGGGAGATCAGAACCAAAGGATAGGAGCATGTGTTGCTGGTTTTGGCAGGTGATGGACTATTGTTGGACATAGAGGGCTGTCTGCCAGTATACCCAGGGAGAAAATCCAGTCAGCTGCAGTAAATAGTGTGATGGTTGTCCAGTTAGCTGGCCGACCAGCAGTCGGCCAGTTTGTTGTTCCTTTTTCCAGCCTATAAATAGCATTGATGCTCAACGTTTTGTCTCATTCAGCCCTAGCTTGGGGTTGGGTCTAGACATAGGCTTAGACTAGGTGTTATACCTTTTCATGGAAGGCAGCCAAGGGCTGCAAGAACACTTACACCTTTTTGTACCATAATACTCAGCTCTCTCTCTCTCTCTCTCAGCGCCTGCAGTCTGTTGGCATACCAGCAGATATGACATGGGGCATCTATGCATTATATGAGCAGGTTTTTGGGCGAGTCAGATGTCCAGGAGGTATGTCCGAGACTATTGCTAGCACCATTGGTGTGAAGCAAGGATGCCCACTTTCCCCCACGCTATTTGGGTTATACATTGATGAGGTGGCTGACTTCATTACACGGGGAGGCGGAGATGGAGTTGATTTAGCAGGTACCTCAGTACATATTATGCTCTATGCTGATGGTATTGTATTAGTGTCTGAGTCCCCAGGTGGTCTACAGCAGCATCTACATGCACTCCATGATTTCTGCACACAGAGGGGTCTTACTGTGAACCTTGGGAAAACCAAGGTTATGGTCTTTCATACATCGAGACAGGGCAGGAGTCAGCTGACATTCACTCTCGCAGGATGCCAGGTGGAGGTGGTGACATCATACGTGTACCTAGGGGTTACCTTCTCTGCAGCAGCCACACGCTTTACCATGGGTTCAGCAGCCAGAGCTAGATTGACACGGGGATATGCAGCATTGGCTATGCTAGAGAGACAGTGCCACCAGGCGCATTTTCAGGAGCCCCGGACGAAGGGGTGGCTATTTGACACATTAGTCACACCGGCATTGATGTATGGAGCAGCAGTATGGGCGCCAGGCCTTGCTACCCATTGGTGGACACAGATAGAGAGACCACAGGCCCTCATGATGGCACGCATGATACACAGCAAACCGTCAGTACCTCATGACATTATCCGAGCAGAGTTTGCTGCGCCTCCTATGATGGTAGAGGCCATATTTCAGACTATATGCCTGCTAGACAGATTCAGAGAGATGCCACAGGACAGATTATCATACAGAGCTTTTCAGGCATCTAGACAGTTGGCTGAGGCAGGAGACAGAGGATCATGGTATGCACAGGTCACACATTGGTTCTCACAGCATGGCCTAGACATGGATCATCTACCACCGTTCCAGTATGACAGGGATGCACCACATATCCGTCTCTCTCATAGTGAGAGGAATAGAGTATTGAGACAGGATCTATGGCAGCTCTATACACGAGAGACATGGATATCGCCTACACAGCCTCTTCCACCGAAGATGCTATACTACAGAGATCACTTCATGAGTATCACTGATGATGGATTTATAGAGAGGCCTAGATACATGGAGGGCTTTTTACCACACGGCTCCCGAGTGGCTATTGGTCAGCTCAGAGTTTCATCACACCGATTGGAGATTGAGACTGGCAGAGCAGCACGGATCCCCCGAGAGGAGAGGGTATGCAGATTGTGCAGAGAGGAGGTGGAGAGTGAGGAGCATTATGTATGCAGATGCAGAGCATATACAGCCATCAGAGAGAGATATCCCATTTTATTCAGAGAGCCACATTCCCTACGCCAGATCTTTGAGGCAGCAGACCAGCGCATACTGGGGAGATACATTCTAGACATACAGCGCCACAGAGAGACATTATTACAGGCTCAGACAGCTCCAGAGGGGGGGCGACAGACACAGAATACTACATTTTTTCAGAGATCCATACCCCTCCCAGCCTCTACACGGCATGGAATTACTCTCCAGAGAGCAGAGACACTTAGAGCCCGCAGGAGACAGAGGACACCTGGCTTTCGGACACCACGCCTATACCACAGAGAGATGACAGAGATCAGAGCTCAGTTTCACAGAGAGGGTGCGGAGCGACTGGCTCGCTTCAGAGCACACCCAGGCATGTTCTTCAGGGAGCTGTGGACACCCCCTTCACTGATGTATACCATTTTATACCCCCAGTATGGTACAGGATGGAGCTAGCTAGGTTGCATATCATGATTGTATACTCCATGCATATAGCTTTGCATTCTCCTAGTAATAGAGCTCCATCCCCTGCACACCCAGATTCAGCTTTTTTATTCAGTACTTTTTCATTTTGTTGGGATGACAGAGGATACCCCATACATGTACTCCGATTTGTCTCATAGGCCGAGTTCGGTCTTTTGGAAGACGTTAATAAAATCTTTCTTTCTTTCTTTCTTTCTCTCTCTCTCTCTTCTGCATGCGTTTTGCATTAGCATGTTCCTAGATGGTGCTTAGGGTTGAAAGAGAACTCCTAGAGCTTGCGCATGTTCCTAGATGGTGCTTAGGGTTGAAAGAAAACTCCTAGAGCTTGCGCATGTTACGTTGGTATCTGAGCATTAGGCTTAGCAAAGCTAGACACTGATTCATTCCCAGATGAAGATGCATAGGTCCAAGGCACATGAAAGTCTACAAGTACGAGGCCCAAGATGAGGAACACAAGACAGGGAAGAATTTCCAAGACGGTTGGTGGTGTTCCACAAAGCCCAAGGGGATGGCATTCTTGTGAGTTGGGTGTCACTTGGGGCACGCCAGGAAAGGCTTTTAGGCACGGTTCCAGGGGAGGCTTATCCTCCAAGGGGTGGAGTGAGAGTGCCAGACTCATTTCTCAGGAAAGAAGACCAGAGACATTGTTCAGGGATAGGGTAAGAACGGAATGGAGATTGGATGGAACAGATGCATAGATCTTTATTAGAGTTATAGTGGATTTGGAGACTGGATCGAGTGTTTAGTGAAAAGGTTGCCAGAGTAGGAAGGATGATAGAGGGACTTTTGGAATAGAGAATGGGATGTTGATAGTCATCCAAAAATACAGATTGGAATCTTGTCATCAAGTTTAGCAAAGGGAGATGTCATGTGCAAGATATGCATTGGTTGAGCTTAGAGCTAGCACTGAGGAGAGCAACTTGATAAAGATAGATCAGAACCAAAGGTTAGGAGCATGTGTTGCTAGTTTTAGCAAGTGATGGATTGTTGTTGGACATATAGGGTTGTTGGCTAGTATAACCAAGGGAAAAATCCAGTCGGTTGTAGAAAATAGTGATGCTTGTCCACCAACAGTTGGCTAGTTTTTTGTCTTTTTCTTGTGGATAAATAGCATTGATGCTCAACGTTTTGACTCATTCAGTCCTAGCTTGGGGTTGGCTCTAGACATAGGCTTAGACTAAGTGTTATACCTTTTCATGGAAGGCGGCCAAGGGTTGCAAGAATACTTGTACCTTTTTGTATCATATGAAATATACTGAATACTCATCTCTCTCTCTTCTCTCTTCTACATGCGTTTTGCATTAGCATGTTTCCATATGGTGTTTAGGGTAAAAAGAAGACTCCCATAGCTTTCACATGTCACAGCATGAGTGGCCAATTAGTTAGAGAGAATAGAGCTCTATGGGTAGCATTGGTTGAAAGCCATGCACGGTATGATTAGTCAACTTGTCAAAGGAGGGAACCCCATGCATAAATTCAAGTGTGAAACACATCTTTACTAAGTTAGTAGTGAACATAGATAGTTTAATCTGCGAAGCTATTTGTCTACCCTTTTTTGTTTTCTATAGAGATGTATTAAGAGCGTATATCAATGAGAGTTATGTGAAGCATAAGTGAAAGCTTTGGGCTATATGCAAACCACATTGAAGGAGACAAGCAAGGTTTTCTCAGCTACTTAATTTTTCTTCATGCTAGTCGCATGCTTCATCTCACCGTCGCCCAAAGCTTTTGCTTCTCATAGTTTTTACTGGCACCACCATGGGTGCTTGAGGGTAGGGTTCTTGTTGATGGTGTAGATATCAATTCTTGAAGTGGTAATGGATTGGCATTCTATCTTCAAGATTTTTGTGATGGGCTCATTAGACATTAGACAAAGTCGATCGGGTTATCATACCACCATTGTAAGGAATTTGTAAGATAGCTACTAGGATGTGGGCATCCAAGGAAATAGGATGGCTTTGGACCATCTTGCTATTTTTGGGCGACAAGAAGCTAATGAATTATATACAAACATCTTCATCCACCATGTCTTTTTAAAAAGATGTGAATTTTTGAAGACCTACCAAATGCATGCATGAATTCCTATTGCACCAAAAGGGAAAATTCATGGTGTGCTAAGAGGTACGTCCATAATGGTTGCATTTGTGACATTGATGCCATCGTGTGTGCAATGTTCACAATCTTACTACAAAATAAAATGATTGTAAGAAATATAAACATGTTCATTTGAACTTGAGCACGTAATATGATCCATGCACAATACGTGAGAAATATACACATGAAAACACAAACAATGCCAAAATGAATTTCGCATGAAAAATACTCACAAAATTGGGAGAAACACAAACACTACAAAATAATGGAAAGAATAACAAAGGCATGTGACCACTAGGTAGGGTGGGGAAGGATAAGGCTTGAAATTCATAAATGAGCATGGCCCCAACAATGGTGCATTCTAGAAGCATGTAAGGTCACATGCAATCACAAAATCGCACACATACACTCACTAACATGGGAAAGCCACACGTGGAAACTATGGTTTTACTGTGGAGGAGGGGGAAAGCACCAACACAGTGATCTTGGAGGAGACCAAGTGAAGGGTATCTGTGCAAAACGGACATCCCAACACCCACACACTAGGCGGGAAACTAGAGTGTTGAATGGAACCACCAACATAACAACACCACTATGCTAGAGCACGTGGAGAAAGCACTTGCAAAATAGCTGTGCTTAAATGCACACACATACTTTTGCAAGCAAGCCACACAAATGGTGAATGAGAAAATACGAGAGCCCTACATACAATCACACAACATAAGAGATACATGCACATGCATTCATACCTAGGTCTTATAAAACCGTATTGAACTATTTCATTGACGACATTGGTTTTGCACGTGTATGTGATGCATAGTTGATGAAATGATTTTAGGCACCGAACTATTTTGATGACAAGGGTGGGTATGGATATGCATATATGTGCATGTACTATGTAGTCGGTGATGAGAGTATGAGTAAGTTCGATGATAAGGTGTGACTTATGCATAGGTCACCCTAGCTAGAGAATAATAAAAAATAAAAATAAAAAAATGGTGTGATATTGCTTTCTTTTGGTTAGGAAGTTTGGCATTTTTTTTTTACTTTTTTCGATGTTTGGTATGTGAGGCTTTTCTTATCTTATCTTATAGATTTAGTGTGTGTGTGTAAGTGGGTGTTTGAATTTATCTGTGTGGACTTATGTGTAAATTTATGTATGTTGATATGTGTGAGTGTATGTGTTAATTTGTTTGTTTTTTTTTAAATTAAAAAAAAGTGCAAATGTTTTATGGATGTTTGCATATATGTTTGTGTATTAAAAGGGGGGGATTTTGATGTGTGTGCTTTTTTCTTTTTCTTCCTTTTTTAAAAGGTGAGGAGATCACAATTCTTAGTTATAAAGGGAAGGGAGTAATTATTCATGAAGAAGCTTCTTCCGGGGATAAGAGATTGGGATGCAAAATTCTAGAGGAAGAACTAATGACGCTTACCTAAGGTAATAAAGGAACATATAGTTTCCGAAGTCTTCAAAGAATCTTTACTCCTTAATTGATTGTAAGAATTCCCATGGGAGAAAGTATTGCTTGAGGCAATATCCATTGGGTGTTCTGACTCATCCATTACTTGAATTTTTAGGGACCCATTGACGAACACTTCTACTACTTTGAATGATTCCATCCAACTTTGTTAAAGCTTCCTTGGAAACTTCTCGTATCTGATATAGTAGGCAAGGATAAGCTCTTTTCTTAAACACCTTTGGCTTGAGGAAACTATCATGGTAAGATTTTCTTCTTATTTGTGTGGCCTCTATGCATTGCAAGGAAATCCTTTGGATTTCATCCAAATGCTTTAAATGAAATACCTTTGATTCATCGAGTCTTGTTATCCTAATCTTTCGGATGAAGCTACTATGAGGGATGGTAAATCTAGCTCCACTGGGAACATTGCTTCAATTCCATACACTAGCTAGAAAAGGGTTTGGCAAATTGTTATCTTATGTGCAATCCTATAGGTCCATAATGCTTCTACCAACCTATCATCCCAATCCCACCTATGGGCTCCACCGTTTGAGTAAGGATAGTGCATAAGATCTTGTTAGTTCTTGACTTATCCGTTTGAGTAAAGATAGAGCATAAGATCTTGTTGGTGACCTTGTTTTGTCTGTTTGCTCGAGGGTAATAAGGGGTAGACTTTTGATGATGGATTTTATACATCTCAAAAAGTTCTTCAATGACTTGGATAATGAAGTGGGATCCTTGGTTACTTAACCAATTCTAGGGGGCTACCAAACATTGTAATGTTGTTCTTGTATAGGAATAAGGCCATATTCTTTTCACGATAGTCTTCGTTGTCTTCGCTTCATACTACTTTGTCACATAATCCGTGCACATTTGCCTTCTCTCTGTTGGCTCAAATGGACCCACAAAGTCGATACCCCACTTTTTAAATAGCTTTAAGGCAAGAACAAGGTTAAGTGGCATAGCTCTTGTCTTGGATGGATCACCCATTCTTTGGCAAGCATCAAATCTCTTGCAATATTCAAAAACATATTTATAAAGGATTGGCCACTAATATCCCATTAAGAAGGAACTTCCTAGCAGTTTGCTTCTCCTGTAAAGTGTTCACAACAAGACTCATCATGGAAAGATCTCAATATAATTGAGGTTTCACTTTTTTTTAATACATATTCTTAGAACTCCATGTTTACCTTGCTTGAAGAGTGCACCGCTAAGGAGAGTGTAGGGAGCTGTTGCTTCTTCTTTTCCCTCTTTAAAAATCATGGGGGAATTATGGGGTAGCAAGAAAATTAGTAATATTAGTATACCATGGAATGCTGGTTTCTACCAAGAAGAGGGTGACATTTGGGAAGTCAGGATCCACGAGCTTCATTGCTTCATTTTGGGGAATTCGAGATAAGTGGTCAGTAAGAACATGTGCTTTCCTTAGCTTTGTGTGACCACTTCAAAATCAAACTCTTGGAATAAGAGTGTCCACCTCATTGCATGGCTCCTTGACATTTGGCTTGTTGAGAAGGAAGGTTTAAGTTTCATGATCCACCAAGTATTACATTTGTCACATATGCCGTGTAATAGGTAGATTCACACAATCTCCTACAAAAAAAACACCTCAATGATTTAAAAAAAACCTTTATTTTCATGGCCGAGTGGCAACAATTAATTAATCTATGCGAAAAAAGATTTTGGTGGCATATTAAGCGCTTTTTTTCATTTAACTTTTTTTTTCTGGGAGGCTGGTAAAAAGGGTGGCGTGGGGCGGAAGCATCTCAAAAAGCAAACAGACACGTATGGCGGTGCCATAATCCATATATATATTCACGGAAATCAACTTATTATCGTACTTTCATTTTTGCCTTAAGCTCCACAGACTCAAAATATATATATTATTACCATGATTAGCGCGTCATCATTAAGCGTTCACCCATTATCTGCTCTACTCGTTGCGACCTGAAATGAGTGGTTGGGAGGTAATGGCAAAATTTCTCCAAAGCAAACACCATGGCTAGGCACACTAGCTTAGTGATAGTATTGTCTCTAGGATGACGACGGGCAATACATAGTAGAAATGAGAGAGAGAGAGAGAGATGGTGAAGGCAAGAAATAAAACAAGAGAGGGGACTGTTCTACAAGTGGGTGTGAGGAGGTGGTGGTTAGTGTGGGTAGTTTTGGAGGAGGGTGTGAGGAGAAGGTGGCTAGTGTTCGGGGTTTTGAAGGGTGGGTTTGTGAGTTTTTTCGTGTAACTTTTCTTGTAACTATCTTTTGGGAAACGAGGTAGGGTGAGAAGGGAAAGGAGAGAGTGTGTGAAAGTCTTGAGTCCGGATATACCACAGGATGGAATTATATTGGTTCTTATGCTAAATGAATGTAATAGAGGTTGCTTAGCTTTCTCATGTATTGTTATAAGTGAATATGTAATTGTGCTGTTCAGAGTACTAAGCCACTTGGCTTAGTAACTTGAGTAGGTTACTATGTTGTTTAAGGTACTAAGCCACTTGCATGTATTGATAATAAGTGACTACATTACTGTGTTGTTCAGGGTACTAAGCCACTTGGCTTAGTACCCTGAATAGGTTATTATGTTGTTTAGAGCACTAAGCTACTTGGCTCAGTACCCTGAATAGGTTATTATGTTGTTTAGGGTACTAAACCACTTGCTTATGTATTGATAAGTGAATAGGTTACTATATTATTTAGGGTACTAAGCCACTTGGCTATCATTTGGAATATACATGCCCAGGAACTCTCTTCTTTTTGCATTCTTATAACCCATAGCATGCTAGATTTTCCTTGCTTCTACCTCTCATCTTGTCAATAATTTGGATGCTGTCTGGACTCTAGTCCAATCATCGGGATTTTGATTGTGATAGTTCTTGTAGACTTGGTGAGGTGCTAGACACATCACCTCATTGCATTGGACATAACCAGAAAGCACGACTGCAAGACATCTTGACTGGGTGGTCTTGAACCACTAAAGTATCGGGTTTGACTAGATGGTGATACTTTTGGCAATCTTGCTTGTTGGGACAATAGTGCTAGGAGAGAGGAAGTTGGGAAATAGAAAAGGTGGTAGTATTAGCTTGCATTTGGTTGATTGTGTAGAGTTTAAACTCTTTACTTGTCTAGTGCTTTGAGATATTGGGCTCATCTAGTCAAGGCATCATTCCTCGTTACATATGGTTTGAGAGTTTGTGTGTCCTCTTCCCCTTCCGAGTGGAATGCCTGTCTGCTTTGATATGAAAACTAAAGAGGAACTGGAAGATCTTTCTTGGGAGTGGTGTGATTAGGAGTTGTGAATAGGAAGACACAAGAGTGGGTCTGTAGCATTGTTAAGTAGCATGAGGTAGAACAAGAAGTAAGGGGCACAACTGAAAACAATGCCTAGAGTAAGTAATGCATGTCCTGAGAGTTGGGAGTCATAGCATAAGTCTGGGTAGAAAGAATTCATAGAAGCTGCATGGGAGACGATAGACACAAGAAAACTAGAATAAGTTGAAGATGGAGAAAGTCACTGGAAAGATTGGTCACATGGTAGCTCAACCCCAAGGGTAGGATAATCCGGATCTTGAACAAGAAGTTGGTGGTGGAGAAGAACTAGAAGGATAATAACAAAGATAAGAAAAGGTTAAAACTAGTTCTTAGATATGCCATGGCTTTAAAGTACCCAAAATTCATAGGCAAGAGTAATGAAGATTCGGATGCACATGTGTTCTCGTTTGAGACCACTTTCTTGGCTCTACCAGAGTTCCATTACCATAGTTCTTTGCCATAACACTGGGAGGAAAAACAACAAGCTAGTATGCACAGTATGGTTTGGATTATTTCTAGACCTTTGCAATACTAAAGGATGTTGTCCTAAAAAGATTCTAGAAGGACAAGATAACCACCCAAGTGATTGATAAATTGTAGAGGCTAATTAAAAAAAAGCTGCTAGTAGAGGATTATGCCTTGAAATTTAGGACCTTTAGCTTATGAGGTTAGATGAGTCTAACCACCATTCGTAGAAGCACTAGAGGTCATAAGCCACTATGGAGTGTGTAATTCAAAAAAAAGCTTTTGTGAATGGTTAGGCTCATCTAACCATCTAGCCACTCTGAATCAATGGTTTGTGAGAGGACTGAGTCAACACTTTGATAAGCAATGGCATCCACAAGATAAGAAACACTCACATTTGAACAAGTAGTGGTAGCAAACAACTGCCAGGGCAGAGAGTATTGAAGGAAGAACCCCTAAGAAGAAAAAGAAGAGTCAAAAAGGTAAAGGAAGGGAGGAATATTTCTCAGGGTCTGATTCTAGAGAGACGACATTGAAAAGATTGGGGGAGGAGAGAGAGGTTAAGCTCTTGCAAGCACACACACACACTCACAAAACAATGGAGAAGATGACATTGAAAAGATTTGGGGAGGAGAGAGAGCTCGAGCTCTTGCAAGCACACACACATACACACTTCGATAAGTAGTGGCATCCATAGAATATAGAAACACTCACATTTGAACAAGTAGTGGCAGCAATTGTTAGGGTAGAGAGAGTATTGAAGGAAGAATCCCAAGAAGAAAAGGAAGAGAGTCCAGAAAGGTAAAGGAAGGGAGGAATCTTCCTCAAAGTTTGATTCTAGAGGGATGGCATTGAAAAGATTGGGGGAGGAGAGAGAGCTTGAGCTCTTGCAAGCACACACACTCACAAAACAATGGAGAAGAGACACACACAGATGGAAGGTTGAAATCTTCTTCTACTTATTTCTCTTAAAAGAGGTCTACAAAAGATAAGTAAAAACCAACATAAGTACTAGAGTGCTATGTACAAGCTATCCATAATGTAAACATGCTAAGTAGGTGAGCTAGCAAGATAAGAATGGCATAACTCGCTTGGACTAGGTAGGTGTACTCCAGTTATAGTATCACTGGTGAAGATTCGCATGTTAGCTACCAAAACAAACGTGCCAGTGGTGTAAAGGTAGAATTGTCACCCAGGCACGTCATGAGTGTTAGCTAATGTTGAGCTTGATATCTCAGTACTCCCCCTCAAGCTTGTGTTGAGATTAGCATTTTATCACTCCCCCTCAACAAGCTTAACTCCATCTCCAAGACTCCAAGATTTCTCTTGGTGAAGATGTCAGCAGCTACGTGCTCCTCTATGTTGACGTACATGAGATCAACATCTCCTTCCAGGACCTTCTCTCTGATGAAGTGATAATGGATCTTTGTGTGTTTGGTCCAAGCATGAAACAGTGGGTTCCCGGCCACAACTGTATGCTACTCAGGTTATCACAATAGATGATAACCTGTTCATCCACATGTAGCCCCAAATCTCAAAATAGCTTACGCAACTAAGCTACCTCACATGCTTCCATCGTAGCACTCCTTACTCTGCCTCTGTACTCAACAAGGCAATTTTCACGAGCGGTTTCTTCTTGCTGCTCCATGTTACAACACCACTCTTAAAAGAAAACATAGACCCAATAGTAGATCTTTTGTCTAAGATGCTACTAACCCGATCTACATCAGTGTATCCATATACTTGTAACTGTATATTCCAGCCTCATAGAAGAGGCCATAAGCGACTGTGGAGTTTCTAAATCCTTAACAATGGCAGGTGCATTATGAGTAGATTCCCCTGCTCAACTCATGGTCTCATGGTTTCTCATGTAGTGTAGTGTGCATCTACACCATCTAAATGCGGCTTTTGAGGAACCTCATGTATGCATATAAAGGTGAGCTACCTAACCATCATATGTCAATCTCTGAACATGGTTTTTGACCCTTCCCGACTTGCATGGTCCTGGATCTGTCCTTGGTGTCCTTGCGGCTACCTTAGACTTCCTTGCACACACTAGGTGTCTTGATAGTTGGAATCCCAAACTCCTCATCAAGGTTCTGCTCTAAGTCACTAGACTCTCCATCAACATATGAATTCCTTGCTAAAATGTCAAGCATACCAAGAGACTCATCAACCTTATCTTTACCTTTATATATGATGCACTTGTTAAACTTGAAGGACTGATTTTGTGATGTAGCCTACCGCTCCATGGACCACATGCTCTTATGCATTAGTTTCCAATCGATTCTTTTATAGCAACATATCAACTTCTTATCTCATCAAAGATAACATCCCTGCTCACCCTCATCTCATGTGTGACAGGGCTATACATTTGTACCCATTTTTCTCAACGGAATAACGAATGAACACACATTTTTTCAGCCTTTGGATCTAATTTACTGTGTAGCTTATCATGAATGTGTATATATGTAATGCATCCAAATACTTTCAAGTGTGACAAATCTAGTTTTTTGTCAGTATACTTCTCCTTTGGAGTCACACCATGCATTATTGCCATCGTGGGAGTCTTGTTCATAATGTAAACTACAGTCATACAATTGCTTTAGCCCAATAATGGTGAGGCATGCTCTTCTCATCCCCATCAATGCATGACCAACCTCTGTAATGTGTATTCTTCCACTCAGCAACACCATTTTACAGCGGAGTACACGTGCATGTGAATCCCATGTGAATTGCCTTTGAATTCCATGCTTTCTCTCAAGTACTCATCAACAATTGAACTCATTGGAGAAGTATCCTTCCTCTCCCATTTGACCTTAGGCACTTAACTTGTAATTTTTTTTCTTTTTAGCCAATATTCTGAAATTCAGAAAGTGAGTAAACACTTTACTTTTCTCTTTCATGAAATAGACCCACACCTTCCTTGTGTGGTGGTCATCAATGAAAGATACATAGGAACATCCTCCCATTGATGCCTTCTTTGTGGACGCCGATACATCTAAGTGCACCACATCAAGTGCTCTCTTACTTACATTATTTCTATCATCATGTGGTGGCAATACTTTTTTTTTTTAGGGCTTTCAAAATTGATATACTTCACATACTTTATGCATTCCATCCACCTTAAACTTTGGCAAACTATAATAATTTTTAAATTTTGTAGAGACTTCAATCATTGCTAATTTACATGATTAATACATTTGTGCTAGATATCTATATGAACTACAACATCTACACCTTGTGCACACATAGTAGCTTTCACCTTAGGCATACTGTCCACTCTTTTTTCCTTTGCAAACCAAATGACATTTGTTGTTGAAGTCAACATAGCAGCCCTTAGGGCTAAAGCATATTTGCAAACCCTGCTCAATCATCTGCCAAAAAAAAATTCAAATTCTTTGTTATGTTAGGCACATGAATTACATCAGCCAAGTACCTCATCTTACCATTTTGCATAGCTAATGGCACATTCCCAATGTGAGCAATATGATAAGCCGTGTCATCTCCCATCTCTATATATCTTGGTTTTTTTAAATTTTTGACATCTCTAAACTACTCATTATGACAGATAATGTGGTTAGAGGATCCTAAAACCACATACCATACATCATCACCATTTGTGGATACATGTGCAGCCATTGAATTAAACATGTGTTGCATGCTCACATCTATCTTCAGCTTGCTTTCTTGGAGATGTATAATTATTTTGTTGACAACTTGTCACTTTTTTAATCACTCTGCTTTTGCAAAATTCTATTGCAAAGTGACTTACTTTGTCATAGTAAAAGTAATCCTTTAAACTTGATCGTGATTATTATCTTTGCCAATTGCCTTGGCCTCTTTGGCTCTCCTTGCTTTGAGACTGGCCTCTTCCACCTGTGTGTGTTTGATGTTGCTCTGTTGTAAAGAATCATTGGACTTTCATTGTCCATAATTTTGATTTTCAAAATGGCCACTACCTTGGCCTTGACCGACCTCTATCTCTACTTGAATTTGAGTAGAAGGCCTGTTCTCAAGTGTTCTTGCTTTTGGAAGAAAGAGTCTTCACCCAAAGAGTTCTCTTTTATGATTAGCATAGATACCGAATCTTGAAAGTTGGGAACATTCTCTCTTACAACAATAGAGGTCTTGAATGGCTTGTATTCTTTACCAAGTCTATTCAAAAAGATGCTCGCTAAAGTCATCGTACTCCAGTAAGATATTAATTGATCCAAGGAATTCAACAACATCCTTGATCTTCAATGTATACTCATTGATGGACATGTTCTTCTTCTCCATTATATGCAGCTCTTGTCTTAGTGTCTTTGCCTTTATGTTGGTCTACGACATCTTCACCAGGTTTTTCCATGCAACTACTACTAGATAGTTAGTATCCTGTATATACCCTATCATAGTTTCTGTCACACTCATTGAAATCCAATACATGACTTTCCTTGCACCTTGGTTCTAGTCTTTGAATGCCTTTATCTCTTTTGAAGTAGCGTTCTCTTTAAGCAATTCTCAATATAGACCCAAAATCATTTTCCCATCAAGAAATTGGTCATTCTGAACTTCTACGCATGAAAGTTTTTTTTATAAAAATGCTTCTCTTGGTAATTTGGTTAATATTGTATATCTTTGCTTACAACAACAAAAAATCTACACGTGAATAATTTTTGTATGTAACCTACAACACAACAATATCTAGCTATAACTCCTATAAATGGTACTTTTGTACAATATCTAGCTATAGCTCCTATATAGGAGGTACTTTTGCACAATTTGTGTGTCACAACACATGACTAAAGTACACATATATATACCCACAATCAATAATATATGTACAATCACTGTTTGCACACCCAAAATGCACTACTACACTGCAATAACTAGAGTTTGAATAGACACAATTTTAAACCAAAACTTCTTAGAAGTGCAGAAAAACATCTTGCAGTGGTTAAACATTTTTCTGACATTGCTTTAAACTTCTTGTCTTGGAGTTCAAACCTTACCATGTCCTTTGAGAGCACTCTAGCAACTGAGCTATCCATCTCATCATTTTTTGTTGTAAGTAGGTGTTGGATATCCTTATAAGACCTGATTCATCGTCTTCTATTGTCCACCTCCAACCAATGACCAACCCATCCATTGGTTTTATCTCCTTCAGACATGCTCTTGGCCTTAATGCCGTGTTCTTCAACATTCTTTGCATCTTCTTATTCGCTTTCTCAAGAACATGCACTCTCTCACTTATTCCGATATTATGTACTTCCACAATTTATATTGCACCCTAAAAATTTTCACATTCTTTCTCTTTCTCAATCAATGATTTTGAGAGTTGTGTTATCATCACTTCCTTACTCATCAACATAGTTTGGGTTGATTTGTAAACATAATGTGGTTGGTTGGAGTTGGACTATGTGCAATTGTGTGCTTGTGTATCCATGTGTGTGTGTGTGAACATCCATAAAAAAGGTGTACACACTCATTTATATGGTTGTGTTTATGTGTGTGTGAACCACCTCTTATGGGTAGATAAGAATGGATTAAATAAGGTCAAATGGTTTGGTATTGGGAAAGGCCTTTATATACATGGGATTGTACTTCATTTCATATCAATCAATCAATTTACAAGATATCATTGAGTTCGTGCATGTACTTGGTCTTCATCCTTTGCATTATTTTACTCTCTCTCCCTCTACACTACACACAGCCAGCCATGTCTTTCATCTTTCAGCCCCCATAGGCTTGCACATAAACCCTAACCCTAGTAGGCCTGAACCAACAGTTGGAAAGCCTTCTTGTATAACCTAAGAGACTTGCATAACCATCATATATATACTTGATAAAGGAGATTAATCTTGAAAATAGAGGGGGTTGTTTTGATAGAGGTTCAATAGCATATATCGATCTCTCTACTCATAAATCCACATGCTTTTTCCTTACATCTCTATTCTCTTGCATTATTAATTGTTGCACCAAGGTAACCTTGATATTCTTTCTTATACATAGAGTATACTCAACATCAAGTTGAATGTAAATGTCTTTTTTTTAAAAACTTTGTGTATACTGTAGCTCCATCAAAATAATCAATATATGTATGTAATTTATAACAACATTGACTCAAAATCAAGTACAATAATCAAAACCATTAAACTTTAAAAATATAATGTTTATCTTAAAACATTGATAAAGAATTAATATTACATATCATTAAACAAAGTATTTTATTAAATCTTTCAAACAACATTTAAATCTAGAAGATTTAAAAATAATAATATTGACCTCCATAGCTTCGTTCTTCTTTAACCTTGTAGTGTGATAGGAAAGATCAATGAAGAGTAAGATAGTTTTTTGGTTTTTTGGTTCCAACTCTACAACACTCGAAAACCAATAAACACTTCATCTTTAATCCTTTTTTCTCACCCTAATCTCTGCTTGCAAAAAATGGAAACATCTATCAC
Organism: Cibotium barometz; assembly: GCF_041138505.1. Classification (NCBI taxonomy): domain Eukaryota; kingdom Viridiplantae; phylum Streptophyta; class Polypodiopsida; order Cyatheales; family Cibotiaceae; genus Cibotium; species Cibotium barometz. The sequence goes on from NC_141097.1 coordinate 23,110,702, forward strand.
CAAATTAATATGAGAGAGAGAGAGAGAGAGAGAGAGAGAGAGAGAGAGAGAGAGAGAGCTACACATAGAGAAAGGAGGGAATCTAGAAATTCATACTACAAAGTCAATAGTATTTCAAAATACGAAACAAAAACATTGGATTATTGGAAATAAGCCTTGCAATCAAAGAATACACAGTATTTCTCAAACTATCAAAAACTTAAAATACTAAGCTAAATTACATAAATTGTTTAAATCTGGCACATTTAAGGTAGTTAGAGTGTCAGTAGCATCAAAAGGTATAATTCACCCTAGACTTGATTAGGATATACAATAACAATAAAATATTCAATAAATCTATAATATTAGTAAAACATGGTCCACAAGAGTGTACAAAAGAGGAAGAGTCAAATCTTCATATTATCTTTTATCTCTCTCCTATCTACATGGAAGAGAGAGAAAGCTCTTAGACGACACTTTCTCTATGCACATTTTGCCTAATGAGATAGGAAAGATCAATGAAGAGTAAGATGGGTTTTTGTTCCAACTATGTGGCACTAGAAAACTAACACACTCTTCATCTTTAATCCTTTTTTCTCACCCGAATCTTTACAACAAATAGGAACATCTATCACCTTGATGTGAGAATGGAGAGAAAAGAGAGAGAGCTACCCCCACAGTGAAAGGAGGGAGACTAGAAATTCATGCTACAAAGTCAATATTATTTCAAAACACTAAATAAAAACATCGAATTATTAGAAATAAACCTTACAATCAAGGAATATGCATGGAATTACTCAAGCTAGCAACAATTCAAAATACTAGGCTACATTATATGTAAATTGTTCAAATCTAGCACATTTAAGCTAGTTAGAATGTATGTAGTATCAAAGGTTATATTTTGCCCTAGACTTGGTCAAGGTACACAATAACAATAAAATATTTGATAAATCTATATAATATTAGTAAAATGTGGTCTCGAAGAGTGTAGAAAAGAGAGGGAGAGAGTCAATATCTTAATATTAATTTTGCCTCTCTCTTATCTACATGGAAAAGAGAGAAAGCTCTTAGATGGCCCTTTTTTGGTGAAATTTTTTTCGAATGGATGTCCATCGCACAACTTGATCAAGTTATGTTATATCTACTACATGGATGTCTATGTTATAACTTGAGCAAGTTATGCAGTGCTTAAATGTCCACCACCACGCAACTCCATCAAGTTTGGCAAAGTATGAACTCGATCGAGTTACGTCTAGAGTCTTCGTTGAATACCACTTGGCAAGATGATATTGGAAGCAGAACTCAATTGAGTTATGTCAGCTTTGTCTCATGTTGACAGTACAATCCCAACGTGATAACAGTAAGATTCCTCCCTCTAGCTTTTGAGGTGTACAGGTGTAAGAACCTCCCCTTAGGATCTTGTAATTATTTCCCTCTTTGAAATAAAAGAAAGATTCTGTTTTATCCTGTTTTGACCTAGAGAGAGAAAATATCTAGAGAGAGATAATCCAAAATTGAGATATCTTTGGATATAAAAATCCTCCTAGTTCATGGAGTCTTCATCAACTTACCAAACCAATTGATTGGTTGGGGGCCTAAACTTGGATTAAAGAATCAAGCAATCTAGGAGGTAAAGTGTGGTTTATGGTATTTTTTTTAAAAATCTCCAAATGTTTGTCTCTTCTCAACCCCTCTCAAGCTTGAGAAGCATTTAATTTAATGGCTTTTTAATACAATTGAAGTTCTTTAATGAATTGTAGTGATAAAACACATAAATCTCCATTTATGCTTAAATTAAATATTTTTTTAAGCATGTCTCTCTCTCTCCCCCAAAGAATGGTTAGTCCTATGATCTATTCTATATTCAAATGAAGCTTCTCATGAAGCAATTCTCTAATCTAAAAGTAATTCTATGCTTGTCAAATTGAGACACCAAATAAGTGGCTTTTTAATGCTTTTATGCTATTTAATTCATGGAAAAATTAGGAATCAAGTCCATAATTGGATATTGATCCAATTAATGGTTATTCTATCATATGACATTACTAAACTTTATGTTTTCAAAATTATTGAGAATTATCAGTAATAGCAGCGAAGCTATGGTAAAATTTCTGAAAAATTAACACATAAATCATTTTCATTCATAATATGAAAAGAGGACTTCCAACCATATTCAAGGATTAATCATCCTAGATTAATTGAATGATTCTCATTATAATCATGAAAAAATTTATTTTTATGTTTATGCATACATAGTTAATTAGAAAAAAGAGAAATTTCTATTAATTCATTTTTATGTTAAAAGAGTAATCCCAATGACAATGGAAACCCATGTATTCCAATGAAGTAAGAGAAAAATTGGGATGCCAAAATAATGCATATTTTATTTAAAAATTAAAGAAGGATTTTAGTTAAATTTATCTTTTTGCATAGATAAATTTAAATGATGAAAGAGGAATTCCCACCATATTGGAATTCAAATATTTAAATGAGAAAATGGTAATTTTTAGCATATTGAAATTAATGGGTATTTTATTTAAATTCAAAGATAAATTTTAGATAAATTTATTTTATCTATGAGAAATATTTAAATGGTAAAAGAGGAATTCCTATGACATTTGGAATTCCATCATTTAGATGGAAAAAGAGAAATTCCTAGCATATTGAATTAATGAGTATTTTATTTAAATTCAAAGATGAATTTTAGATAAATTTATTTTATCTATGAGAAATATTTAAATGGTAAAAGAAGAATTCCTATGACATCTGGAATTCCATCATTTAGATGGGAAAAGAGAAATTCCTAGCATATTAAAATAATGGATATTTTATTTTAGATAAATTTATTTTATCTATGAGAAATATTTAAATGTTAAAAGAGGAATTTCTATGACATTTGGAATTCCATCATTTAGATGGGAAAAGAGAAATTCCTAGCATATTGAAATAATAGATATTTTATTTTAGATGAATTGATTTTATGAGAAATATTTGATTGATAAAAGAGAAATTTCCATGACATTGGAATGCAAATAATTAAATGCAAAAAGAGGAATTCCCATGGTATTTGAGATCCAAGAAATTAAATGAAAAGAAGAGGAATTTTTAGTATAATTTAATTTATGATTATTTATTAAAAATAGAAATATGGGTAGAATTGATTTATGTAAATCCCATGAATTCTTTAATTCAAGAGAGGAATATTGAATATAATTCAATTGAGGAATTGAGAAGGAATATAGAAATAGTCGTTCAAGCAAAGGAGCCTTTAATTAGGCCAAGCAATTGGTAGAAATTTAGAAAAAGTCCCATTATCGAAATCAAACTAGAAAAAGCTACTAAATGGGATTAGCATACGAAATGGATGTGATAAGATGTAAATAAGATGCGATAAGATGTGAATGGATGTGATAAGATGTAAATAGGATATAAATAGGATGCGATAAAATGTGAATGGATGTAAATAGGATGCGATAAAATGTGAATGGATGTAATAAAATGAAAATAGAATGTGATAAGATGTGATGTAATGGAAATGGATGTGAATGTGTATGTGAAAGAATGGATGTGGATGAATATGTGAAAGAATGGATGTGATGTGTATGTGAAAGAATGGATGTGGATGTGTATGTGGAAGAATGGATGTGGATGTGTATGTGGAGGAATGGATGTGGATGTGTATGCGAAAGGATGTGATGTCATGTGAATTGGATGTAAATGAATGATATGGGATGTAAATGGATGAGATGTGATGTGATGCGAATCGGGATAAGAATGAATGAGATGAGATGTGAAATGAATGTGATGTAAATTGAGATAGATGTTGTGAATGAATGATATGTGAATTGGGATAAGAATGAATGAGATGAGATGTGAAATGAATGTGATGAGATGTGATGTAAATTGAGATAGATGTGAATGAATGATATGTGATGTAAATGAATAAGGTGTGATGGGATGTGAATATGGGTAGATGCGAGTGGATGAGATGTGATGAGGATAAATGAGGAAAGATGTGATGAGATGAAAAATGATGTGATTGGATGAGAATAGGAATACATATGAATTGGATATGGATTAAGTAATGTGGACAGATGTGGAACAATGTGAAAGATGAGAGTTCATTATAGAAACTGTATTTATGACCTGTTTTTAAATGACTGTTTTATGTCAATAATGCTAAGGAAGCATTCTGACTGTCTTGAGAATGAGGTCGTGGTTGGAGACCTAACTGATAAAGTTGCAACAGCTGACGGCGGAGAGTCAACGGAGGATGTCTCGTGTAGCAAGGTCGGCCGAGGTCTTGACCAGCCTCGGTTCGATTTAAATGGTGAGCTTCCGGTACGATGGATGAGGGACCAAGGAAGCGGCCTATGAGTGAAGCGCTAGGTGACCTGCGAAGGAACCTAGAGGGTGCTGACCATACAGTGCTCGGGCTCTGGGTCACCGAAGATACCCACACGCACGTCGTGGAAGATATTGGAACAAGGAGTAAGAGTTGTTTTCTGAATTCGGGCATGGATCCGGTTGATTGACCTTGCTGGTCCTCAACGGATGAGTCCATGGCTCTTTTATATGGATCTCATGGTTGATCTTGCTGATCTTCAACGGAGATTCCATCTTGATTTTTATAAGTGATTATATTGTCGGATACTATGAGCTAGGAACTATCGAAAAGGCCCCTGAGGGACAGGTGGTGAGCGTTCTGGTTGCCAATGATGCCATAGGTACACCGATGAAGGAATGATTGGAAATTAGGATTCAATCAGATATTTTGGAGGATTATGATCCGTGACACTATGGTTTCATTAAATGATTGTTTTAAAGATAGCTGAACCTATGAAAAAGGCAATTTCATACTGGGTGTGTAAGTGGTGTGACTGGCATTAAATTTGTATGAATATCTGGCTAGGGGCCTGGGAACTCTTTTCCCTGGTACTCGGGACAAAATCTAACCAAATTCCTAATTGGATCCCATCACTACAGTGGTTGGGCGATTGGCTAATCCATGGGACTGGATGGGGTTAGGCTGGACTGATGGATTCGTAAAATGAGACTCAATTCTGTTATACTATGATAGATGAAGTAAATCCCGGATAGTAATTGTTCTATGGTGGAAAAGAAATCAACGGCTGTGCCTCTCGATGGGGAAAAAAGCGTTGGTTTCTATGATCCAGGTGCAAGTTTCTTCCTTGATCTGACCAAGTGACTCACAGGTTTAGTCAGTAATGACCCTGACTACGTTAGAATAAAAATATCATGGAGGAATCGCCCGTGCTTTCTGGGCGAGGGAAGTTTTTCCGGGTTCGGTTTTGGAAGAACCGAGGGATTAGTCTCTTGTCTGGATATTTTGTGGGCGAGGCCCCGAGTGAGAGACCCTGCCCCACGCAAGAAGTGCTACTTCTGCTGCTAGCACCCCCGAATCCGTTGCGCGGAGGGGGCAAGGATCTTTCAGCTGGTATCAGAGTGAATTGACTAAAGTGGATCAACTGAAAAGCCAAAAATGTCAAAAATTTGTGAAGTAACAGTAAAACGTTGTAATTGTGATAAAATTCATACAAACTGATTTTCAGAATGAAGATTCATAAAATTGAAATTGGGTCTTCAGATGAAGTACCGCAATTGTATGGAAATCCCTGACTTGCTTGAGGCCTAGTCATGATGGTATTTACCTTATAATTCCAAGGACTGTGACTACCCGTATATACCAAGGGTATAACTGCAACTCTTTACTGGCAGTATATATATACGAGTAAATCTAAGACCTTGAAATTATAAGTAAAAATGCTATCCAGATGATGAATTCGAATGTGGTTGACATGATTTTAAAATTCTAGTTGAGAATTGATGAGTTGATTTGGATTCTGATTGAAAAAAGATGATTCCTGAATTTTGGTTAAAAAGCGATCAGTTGAACAAAGCCACAATGAGGATGAATGGGACGAGTCCCTGTGATGATGTTCGTAAACTGGAATGACGATAATGACTTCATCAAATCACTATGAGATTAGTGGATTGTGCTGACAGAATGCTACTGTTAACACTTGACCTAGTGGATCCAGTTATGGGATAACAAATTAAAAACCTGCATAACTGAAACTTCCATGGAGGAATGTTCAGATGGAATTTTTGGTCTGATGGACCGTTATTGTGTTAAGAATATAAATGATATGTTCTGAATGAATTGTTATGTGATAATGAGTTCTATATCAAGGATCTTTATCCCATGATTTTGTGGAGAGCTGACCAATCTAAAGAACCCCAGAATCAGTTGGATCTAAAGTCAGATTTGAATTGTAAATAAAAGGACTTAACAAGAATTTTCATATTGATAGGATCATGGATCGATGTAGGAATGATAACCCCCAACTCGATGAGGAAGAGCTCGACTTGGATGTTCATAAAACTCTTCATAGATTGCAGCCTCGACCTTTCAAGGGTGAAGGGGAAAACTTGGGCGAGACTATGGAGAAGTGGATCGAAGCAATGGAAGAGTACTTCGATGTCACCGGGTACAATGAGAAGAGCAAAATGGCTCTTGCAAGGCTGAAGATAGTAGAAATAGCCAGAGTAGCATGGAGAAACCACTGTGAGACAAACCATGTGGATTGAAACACTCAGACATGGAATGATCTCAAAATTTACCTAAATAAGAGATTTTGTCCTCCCGACTTTTTGGAAACAAAGATGAATGAATTCTTAGAGTTAACCTAGGGGAGCAAAACTATTGAAGTATATTACCAAGCGTTCGCTCTCCTCCTCAAATACTGTCACCACTGCTGGATGAAGAACAGCTGATGGCTAGGTTCATTCGGGGATTGAACGAACCTTCGAATATCTTAGTGAAGAATGCTAAGTCAATTTCCATGGCCGAAGCATTGCGGATGGCGAAGGATTTTGCCAAGGCCTTTGATGTCAAGGTCCCGTCGAAGCCAACACCATCACCTTTCAAAAGGTTTTTAGCTCCAGAAGGTGATTCCAACCTTCCACCATCTAAGAGATATAAGGGTCAAGCCCAGGATATGGGAAGTTCTAGAATGGAAAAAATGTCCTTTTCCTGGAACTCAATCCCTTGGAATTCAACTTCAGAAGTTCCACCCTTGAACAAGGGAGTGAAATGCTATAACTGTCAAGGATTTGGACATCGCAGTATGGATTGCCCAACTCCTTCTGGAATAATGTTTTCAGGGTGGAAAAATCAGGGATCAAGATTCCAGACTCTAGCTCCTTCCTTCCAGAGTAATCAGGTTTCTTTCCGCCAAAATCAGAGAAATCCCAAAGGTAGGCCCTCTGATAACCTGCAGTTTTAATCCAAAGTAATGCAAGACTTCAGCCTCAGAATAGGGGAAGTCAAAGAGAGATGTTCCCAAATCGGCCGCCCACTTCCAAGGCAGTAACGCTAGAAGTGATTGAAGAAGAAGAAGATGATGAAAGAGATCATACTCCACCTACGAGATGAGGACATCTCGCGTTTTTTAAGCGCGGTAGGAGGTAAGATTCCTCCCTCCAGCTTTTGAGGTATACAGGTGTAAGAACCTCCCCTTCTGATCTTGTAATTATTCCCCTCTTTGAAATACAAGAAAGATTCTGTTTTACCCTATTTTGACCTAGAGAGAGAAAATGTCTAGAGAGAGATAATCTAAAATTGAGATATTTTTGGATATAAAAATCCTCCTAGTGTCTAAAATGGTTTCCCTTGAAACAGAAATTTAAAAAGAACTTTCCAATGTGCATTTGGAATTAATTGAAAATAAGTATAAAGGACCTTAGCCTAAGGGTCTAGATTTTTAGAAATTTTTGGATTATGGTCCAATTAAGGTTCCTATGGTTGGGGGCCAATTGGATCAATCCAAGTGTGGGGAGGAGATAAGTCCAATTTTTAAAAGAAAAATACCCAAAAATGAGTAATTTCTCCCTTAAGATGAAGAGTTGATTGAGTACAAGGTTTATTAGTAAAAAACTGTGTATTACTAAAAAAATGAGATATTTTGGGTATAATGATTCAATTTTGACACCTTGGTAGTAAGGAGAAGGGGGCTCTTCAAGGAGGAACCTATTTCACATGTGTGGTGAAGTTTTAAACTAAAAAATATTGTGATATTTTTATCTCTCCTCTCTCCTGGATCAAACCAAATCAAAGGGAGCCAAACTAGGTCCAAATCTTTTCCAAATTCAGCCAAACTGAACCTGGAAAATCCAAGAAACTAGTTGGACTTGGTTAGAGGCCTCCCTCACCTATAAATAGATCCTTAGCCCTTTGTAAAAAAAATATGATAACTATACCATGCCAGTATTATTGTGAAATAATGATATTTTCTATTATCCTCTAAAAATCCTCTACAAATTGAAGAGATTGGAGCTTCTCTCTCTCTTCAATCTAACTTGGAGTCTTCATCAACTTACCAAACCAATTGATTGGTTGGGTGCCTCTACTTTGATTAAAGAATCAAGCAATCTAGGAGGTAAAGTGTGGTTTATGGTCTTTTTTTTAAAAAAATCTCCGAATGTTTCTCTTCTCAACCCCTCTCAAGCTTGAGAAGCATTCAATTGAATGGCTTTTTAATACAATTGAAGTTCTTTAATGAATTGTAGTGATAAAACACATAAATTTCCATTTATGCTTAAATTAAATGTTTTTTTAAAGCATGTCTCTCTCCCCCCCAAAGAATGGTCATTCCTATGACCTATTCTATATTCAAATGAAGCTTCTCATGAAGCAATTCTCTAATCTAAAAGTAATTTCTATGCTTGTCAAATTGAGACCAAATAAGTGGCTTTTTCCTTACATCTCTATTCTCTTGCATTATTAATTGTTGCACCAAGGTAACCTTGATCCTCTTTCTTATACATAGACTATACTCAACATCAAGTTGAATGTAAATGTCTTTTTTTAAAACTTTGTGTATACTGTAGCTCCATCAAAATAATCAATATATGTATGTAATTCATAACAACATTGACTCAAAATCAGGTACAATAATCAAAACCATTAAACTTTAAAAATATAATGTTTATCTTAAAACATTGATAAAGATCTAATATTACATATCATTAAACAAAGTATTTTATTAAATCTTTCAAACAACATTTAAATCTATAAGATTAAAAAAAATAATATTGACCTCCATAGCTTTGTTCTTCTTTAACCTTGTAGTGTGATAGGAAAGATCAATGAAGAGTAAGATAGTTTTTTGGTTTTTTGGTTCCAACTCTACAACACCCGAAAACCAATAAACACTTCATCTTTAATCCTTTTTTCTCACCCTAATCTCTGCTTGCAAAAAATGGAAACATCTATCACCAAATTAATTCGAGAATGGAGGGAAGAGAGAGAGAGAGAGAGAGAGAGAGAGAGAGAGAGAGAGAGAGAGAGAGAGAGAGAGAGAGAGAGAGAGAGAGAGAGAGAGAGAGCTACACATAGAGAAAGGAGGGAATCTAGAAATTCATACTACAAAGTCAATAGTATTTCAAAATACGAAACAAAAACATTGGTCTATTGGAAATAAGCCTTGCAACAATCAAAGAATACACATAGTATTTCTCAAACTATAAAAAATTTAAAATACTAAGCTAAATTACATAAATTGTTTAAATCTGGCACATTTAAGGTAGTTAGAGTGTCAGTAGCATCAAAAGGTATAATTAGCCCTAGACTTGATTAGGATATACAATAACAATAAAATATTCAATAAATCTATAATATTAGTAAAACGTGGTCCACAAGAGTGTACAAAAGAGGAAGAGTCAAATCTTCATATTATCTTTTATCTCTCTCCTATCTACATGGAAGAGAGAGAAAGCTTTTAGACGACACTTTTTCTATTCACATTTTGCCTAATGAGATAGGAAAGATCAATGAAGAGTAAGATGGGTTTTTGTTCCAACTATGTGGCACCAGAAAACTAACACTCTTCATCTTTAATCCTTTTTTCTCACCCGAATCTTTACAACAAATAGGAACATCTATCACCATTGATATGAGAATGGAGTGAAAAGAGAGAGAGCTACCCCCACAATGAAAGGAGGGAGACTAGAAATTCATGCTACAAAGTCAATATTATTTCAAAACACTAAATAAAAACATCAAATTATTAGAAATAAACCTTGCAATCAAGGAATATGCATGGAATTACTCAAGCTAGCAACAATTCAAAATACTAGGCTACATTACATGTAAATTGTTCAAATCTAGCACATTTAAGCTAGTTAGAATGTATGTAGTATCAAAGGTTATATTTTGCCCTAGACTTGGTTAAGGTACACAATAACAATAAAATATTTGATAAATCTATATAATACTAGTAAAATGTGGTCTTGAAGAGTGTAGAAAAGAGAGGGAGAGAGTCAATATCTTAATATTAATTTTGCCTCTCTCTTATCTACATGGAAAAGAGAGAAAGCTCTTAGATGGCCCTTTTTTGGTGAAATGTTTTCCGAATGGATGTCCATCGCACAACTTGATCGAGTTATGTTGTATCTACTACATGGATGTCTATGTTATAACTTGAGCAAGTTATGCAGTGCTTAAATGTCCACCACTACGCAACTCCATCAAGTTTGGCAAGTATGAACTCGATCGAGTTACGTCTAGAGTCTTCGTTGAATACCACTTGGCAAGATGATATTGGAAGCAGAACTCAATCGAGTTATGTCAACTTTGTCTCATGTTGACAGTACAATCCCAAAAATGTGATAACTGTAAGATTCCTCCCTCCAGCTTCCTTTTGAGGTGTACAGGTGTAAGAACCTTCCCTTCTGATCTTGTAATTATTCCCCTCTTTTAAATAAAAGAAATATTCGGTTTCTTTGATCCAGGTGCAAGTTTCTTCCTTGATCTGACCAAGTGACTCACAGGTTTGATCGGATCAGTTTGGTCAGTAAATGACCCTGACTATGTTAGAGTAAAAATATCCTGGAGGAATCGCCCGTGCTTTCTGGGCGAGGGAAGTTTTTTCAGGTTCGGTTTTGGAAGAACCGAGGGATTAGTCTCTTGTCCGGATATCCGTGGGTGAGGCCCCGAGTGAGAGGTCCTGCCCCCCGCGCAAGAAGTGCTACTTCCGCTGCTAGCACCCTCGAATCCATTGCGAGGAGGGGGCAGGGATCTTTCAGCTGGTATCAGAGCGAATTGACTAAAGTGGATCAATTGAAAAGCCAAATGTCAAAAATTTGTGAAGTAACAGTAAAAGGTTGTAATTGTGTGATAAAATTCATACAAATTGATATTCAGAATGAAGATTCATAAAATTGAAATTGGGTCTTCAGATGAAGTACCGCAATTGTATGGAAATCCCTGACTTGCTTGAGGCCTAGTCATGATGGTATTTACCTTATAATTCCAAGGACTGTGACTACCCGTATATACCAAGGGTATAACTGCAACTCTTTACTGGCAGTATATATATACGAGTAAATCTAAGACCTTGAAATTATAAGTAAAAATGCTATCCAGATGATGAATTCGAATGTGGTTGACATGATTTTAAAATTCTAGTTGAGAATTGATGAGTTGATTTGGATTCTGATTGAAAAAAGATGATTCCTGAATTTTGGTTAAAAAGCGATCAGTTGAACAAAGCCACAATGAGGATGAATGGGACGAGTCCCTGTGATGATGTTCGTAAACTGGAATGACGATAATGACTTCATCAAATCACTATGAGATTAGTGGATTGTGCTGACAGAATGCTACTGTTAACACTTGACCTAGTGGATCCAGTTAAGGGATGACAAATTAAAAACCTGCATAACTGAAACTTCCATGGAGGAATGTTCAGATGGAATTTTTGGTCTGATGGACCGTTATTGTGTTAAGAATATGAATGATATGTTCTGAATGAATTGTTATGTGATAATGAGTTCTATATCAAGGATCTTTATCCCATGATTTTGTGGAGAGCTGACCAATCTAAAGAACCCCAGAATCAGTTGGATCTAAAGTCGGATTTGAATTGTAAATAAAAGGACTTAACAAGAATTTTTGTATTGATAGGATCATGGTGGAGGTCGTCGGTGGTAGGAATGATAACCCCCAACTCAATGAGGAAGAGCTCGACTTGGATGTTCATAAAACTCTTCATAGATCGCAGCCTCGACCTTTCAAGGGTGAAGGGGAAAACTTGGGTGAGATTGTGGAGAAGTGGATCGAAGCAATGGAAGAGTATTTTGATGTCACTGGGTACAATGAGAAGAGCAAAATGGCTCTTGTAAGGCTGAAGATAGTAGAAACAGCCATAGTAGCATGGAGAAACCACTGTGAGATAAACTGTGTGGATTGAAACACTCAGACATGGAATGATCTCAAAATTTACCTAAGGAAGAGATTCTGTCCTCCCGGCTTTTTGGAAATAAAGATGAACGAATTCTTAGAGTTAACCCAGGGGAGCAGAACTATTGAAGTATATCACCAAGTGTTCACTCTCCTCCTCAAATACTCACCCACCGCCATCGCTGGATGAAGAACAGCTGATGGCTAGGTTCATTCGGGGACTGAACGAACCTTTGAATATCCTAGTGAAGAATGCCAAGCCAGTTTCCATGGCTGAAGCTTTGCGAATGGCGAAGGATTTCGCCAAGGCCTTTGATGTCAAGGTCATGTCGTCGAAGCCACCACCATTACCTTTCAAAAGGTTTTTAGCTCCAAAAGGTGATTCCAACCTTCCACCATCTAAGAGATATAAGGGTCAAGCCCAGGATATGGGAAGTTCCAGAATCGAAGAAATGTCCTTTTCTCGGAACTCAATCCCTTGGAATTCAACTTCAAAAGTTCCACCCTTGAACAAGGGAGTGAAATGCTATTACTGTCAAGGATTTGGACATCGCAGTATGGATTGCCCAACTCCTTCTGGAACAAGGTTTTCAGGGTGGAAAAATCAGGGATCAAGATTCCAGACTCCAGCTCCTTCCTTCCAGAGTAATCAGGTTTCTTTCCGCTAAAATCAGAGAAATCCCAAAGGTAGACCCTCTAACCAACCCACAGTTTTAATCCAAAGTAATGCAAGACCTCAGAATAGGGGAAGTCAAAGAGAGATGTTCCCAAATCGGCCGCCCACTCCCAAGGTGATTGAAGAAGAAGAAGATGATGAAAGAGATCATACTCCACCTACGAGATGAGGACATCTCGTATTTTTTAAGTGGGGTAGGATGCAAGATTCCTCCCTCCAGCTTTTGAGGTGTACAGGTGTAAGAACCTCCCCTTCTGATCTTGTAATTATTTCCCTCTTTGAAATAAAAGAAAGATTTTGTTTTACCATGTTTTGACCTAGAGAGAGAAAATGTCTAGAGAGAGATAATCCAAAATTGAGATATTTTTGGATATAAAAATCCTCCTAGTGTCTAAAATGGTTTCCCTTGAAACAAAAATTCAAAAAGAACTTTTCAATGTGCATTTGGAATTAATTGAAAATAAGTATAAAGGACCTTAGCCTAAGAATCTAGATTTTCAGAAACTTTTAGATTCTGGTCCAATTAAGGTTCCTATGGGCCAATTGGATCAATCCAAGTGTGGGGAGGAGATAAGTCCAATTTATAAAAGAAAAATACCCAAAAATGAGTAATTGCCCCCTTAAGATGAAGAGTTGATTGAGTACAAGGTTTATTAGTAAAAAACTATGTGTATTACTAAAAAAATGAGATATTTTGGGTATAATGATTCAATTTTGACACCTTGGTAAGGAGAAGGGGGCTCTTCAAGGAGGCACCTATTTCACATGTGTGGTGGAGTTTTAAACTAAAAAATATTGTGATATTTTTATCTCTCCTCTCTCCTAGATCAAACCAAATCAAAAGGGAGCCAAACTAGGTCCAAATCTTGTCCAAATTCAGCCAAATTGAACCTGGAAAATTCTAGAAACTAGTTGGACTTGGTTAGAGACCTCGACCACTTAGCAAGATGATATTGGAAGCAGAACTCAATCGAGTTATGTCAACTTTGTCTCATGTTGACAGTACAATCCCAACGTGATAGCTGTAAGATTCCTCCCTCCAGCTTTTGAGGTGTACAGGTGTAAGAACCTCCCCTTCTGATCTTGTAATTATTCCCCTCTAAGCCAATATCAGATAATTTGGGAAAAATTTCACACTTTGGGAAGTAACTTTTCAATATAGTTTTGGCCATATCTTGAGCATACTAACTCCAAATTTGTCGGAGATTTTAGATTTAGATTTTACTCTTAAAGATCTTTCCAACGATATGTCACATGAGAGGGTTTTGATAAAATATTGGATAAGTTCACCATGATCCCATTTTCTTAATGGGAATGGAATTTTTCCCAAATTATCTAATATGGTGTTCTCTTTGAAATAAAAGAAAGATTTTGTTTTACCCTGTTTTGACCTAGAGAGAGAAAATATCTAGAGAGAGATAATCTAAAATTGAGATATTTTTAGATATAAAAATCCTTCTAGTGTCTAAAATGGTTTCCCATGAAATAGAAATTCAAAAGGAACTTTCCAATGTGCATTTGGAATTAATTGAAAATAAGTATAAAGGACCTTAGCCTAAGGATCTAGATTTTCAGAAAATTTTAGATTATGGTCCAATTAAGGTTCCTATGGGCCAATTGGATCAATCCAAGTGTGGGGAGGAGATAAATCTAATTTATAAAAGAAAAATACCCAAAAATGAGTAAATGCCCCCTTAAGATGAAGAGTTGACTGAGTACAAGTTTTATTAGTAAAAAACTGTATATTACTAAAAAATGAGATATTTTGGGTATAATGATTCAATTTTGACACCTTGGTAAGGAGAAGGGGGATCTTCAAGGAGGCACCTATTTCACATGTGTGGTGGAGTTTTAAACTCAAAAATATTATGATATTTTTATCTCTCCTCTCTCCTAGATCAAACCAAATCAAAAGGGAGCCAAACTAGGTCCAAATCTTGTCCAAATTCAGCCAAATTGAACCTGGAAAATTCTAGAAACTAGTTGGACTTGGTTAGAGGCCTCCCTCACCTATAAATACATCCTTAGCCCTTTGTAAAAACATATTAGAACTATACCATGCCAGTATTATAGTGAAATAATGATATTTTCTATTATTCACTAAAAATTCTCTACAAATTGAAGAGATTGGAGCTTCTCTCTCTCTTCAATCTAACTTGGAGTCTTCATCAACTTACCAAACCAATTGATTGGTTGGGGACCTCTACTTTGATTAAAGAATCAAGCAATCTAGGAGGTAAAGTGTGGTTTATGGTTTTTTTATAAAAAAATCTCCAAATGTTTCTCTCTTCTCAACCCCTCTCAAGCTTGAGAAGCATTCAATTGAATGGCTTTTTGATACAATTGAAGTTCTTTAATGAATTGTAGTGATAAAACACATAAATTTCCATTTATGCTTAAATTAAATGTTTTTTTTAAAAGCACGTCTCTCTCTCCCCCAAAGAATGGTCAATCCTATGACCTATTCTATATTCAAATGAAGCTTCTCATGAAGCAATTATCTAATCTAAAAGTAATTTCTATGCTTGTCAAATTGAGACCAAATAAGTGGCTTTTTAATGCTTTTATGCTATTTTATGAAAAAATTAGGAATCAAGTTCATAATTTTTATGCTTGTCAAATTGAGACCAAATAAGTGGCTATTTTTATGCTTGTCAAATTGAGACCAAATAAGTGGCTATTTTAATGCTTTTATGCTATTTTATTCATGGAAAAATTAGGAATCAAGTTCATAATTGGATATTGATCCAATTAATGGTTATTCTATCATATGATATTACTAAACTTTATGTTTTCAAAATTATTGAGAATTATCAGTAATAGTAGCGAAGCTATGGTAAATTTTTTGAAAAATTAACACATAAATCATTATGAAAAGAGGACTTCCTACCATATTCTAGGATTAATAATCCTAGATTAATTGAATGATCCTCATTAAAATCATAGAAAAATTATTTTTTATGTTTATGCATACATAGTTAATTAGAAAAAAGAGGAACTTTTAGTAATTCATTTTTATGTTAAAAGAGTAATCCCAATGACAATGGAAATCCATGTATTCCAATGAAGTAAGAGAAAAATCGGGATGCCAAAATAATGCATATTTTATTTAAAAATTAAAGAAGGATTTTAGTTAAATTTATCTTTTTGCATAGATAAATTTAAATGATGAAAGAGGAATTCCCACCATATTGGAATTCAAATATTTAAATGAGAAAATGGTAATTTTTAGCATATTGAAATTAATGGATATTTTATTTAAATTCAAAGATGAATTTTAGATAAATATATTTTATCTATGAGAAATATTTAAATGGTAAAAGAGGATTTCCTATGACATTTGGAATTTCATCATTTAGATGGGAAAAGACAAATTCCTATCATATTGAATTAATGAGTATTTTATTTAAATTCAAAGATAAATTTTTGATAAATTTATTTTATCTATGAGAAATATTTAAATGGTAAAAGAGGAATTCGTGTAACATTTGGAATTCCATCATTTAGATGGGAAAAGAGAAATTCCTAGCATATTGAAATAATGGATATTTTATTTTAGATAAATTTATTTTATCTATGAGAAATATTTAAATGTTAAAAGAGGAATTCCTATGACATTTGGAATTCCATCATTTAGATGGGAAAAGAGAAATTCCTAGCATATTGAAATAATAGATATTTTATTTTAGATGAATTTATTTTCTGAAAAATATTTGATGATAAAAGAGAAATTCCCATGACATTGGAATGCAAATAATTAAATGCAAAAAGAGGAATTCTCATGGTATTTGAGATCCAAGAAATTAAATGGAGAGAAAAGGAATTTTTAGTATAATTCAATTTATCATTATTTATCAAAAGTGAAAATATGGGTAGAATTGATTTATGTAAATCCCATGAATTCTTTTATTCAAAAGATGAATATTGAATATAATTCAATTGAGGAATTGAGAAGGAATATAGAAATAGTCGTTCGAGAATAGGAACCTT
Source organism: Cibotium barometz (assembly GCF_041138505.1). NCBI lineage: Eukaryota > Viridiplantae > Streptophyta > Polypodiopsida > Cyatheales > Cibotiaceae > Cibotium > Cibotium barometz. Next base: position 23,127,612 of record NC_141097.1, read on the forward strand.
TAATTAGGCCGCCAAGCGATTGGTAGAAATTTAGAAAAGGTCCCATTATCGGAATCAAACTAGAAAAAGCTACTAAATGGGACTAGCATGTGAAATGGATGTGATAAGATGTAAATAAGATGCGATAAGATGTGAATAAGATGCGATAAGATGTAAATAAGATGCGATAAGATGTGAATGGATATGATAAGATGTAAATAGGATGTGACGATAAGATGTGAATGGATGTAATAAGATGAAAATAGAATGTGATAAGATGTGATGTAATGGAAATGGATGTGGATGTGTATGTGAAAGAATGGATGTGGATGTGTATGTGGAAGAATGGATGTGATGTGTATGTGAAAGAATGGATGTAGATGTGTATGTGGAAGAATGGATGCAGATGTGTATGTGGAAGAATGGAAGTGGATGTGTATGTGGAAGAATGGATGTGGATGTGTATGCGAAAGGATGTGATGTCATGTGAATCGGATGTAAATGAATGATATGGGATGTGAATGGATGAGATGTGATGTAATGTGAATTGGGATAAGAATTAATGAGATGAGATGTGATGTAAATTGAGATAGATGTGAATGAATGATATGTGAATCGGAATAAGAATGAATGGGATAAGATGTGAAATGAATGTGATGAGATGTGATGTAAATTGAGATAGATGTGAATGAATGATATGTGATGTAAATGAATGAGGTGTGATAGGATGCGAATATGGGTAGATGCGAGTGGATGAGATGTGATGAGGATAAATGAGGAAAGATGAAAAATGATGTGATTGGATGAGAATAGGAATACATATGAAAAATGATGTGATTGGATGAGAATAGGAATACATATGAATTGGATATGGATTAAGTAATGTGGACAGATGTGGAACAATGTGAAAGACGAGAGTTCATTATAGAAACTGTATTTTTGACCTATTTTTAAATGACTGTTTTATGTCAATAATGCTGGGGAAGCATTTTGACCGTCTTGAGAATGAGGTCGTGGAGACCTAACTGATAAAGTTGCAACAGCTAATGGAGAGTCAACGGAGGACATCTCGCATAGCAAGGTTGGCCGGTCTTGACCAGCCTCGGTTCGATTTAAATGGTGAGCTTCCGGTACGGTGGATGAGGGACCAAGGAAGCGACCTATGAGTGAAGCGCTAGGTGACCTGCAAAGGATCCTAGAGGGTGCTGACCATACGGTGCTCGGGCTCTGGGTCACCGAAGATACCCACACGTGCGTTGTGGAAGATATTGGAACAAGGAGTAAGAGTTATTTTCTGAATTCGAGCATGGATCTGGTTGATTGACCTTGCTGGTTCTCAACGGATGATTCCATGGCTCTTTTATATGGATCTGTTGTTGATCTTGTTGATCTTCAACAGAGATTCCATCTTGATTTTTATAAGTGATTATATTGTCGGGTACTATGAGCTAAGAACTATCGAAAAGGCCCCTGAGGGACAGGTGGTGAGCGTTTTGGTTGCCAATGATGCCATAGGTACACCGATGAAGGAATGATTGGAAATTAGGATTCAACCGGATATTTTGGAGGATTATGATCCTTGACACTATGGTTTCATTAAATGATTTTTTTAAAGATAGCTGAATCTGTGAAAAAAGGCAATTTCATACTGGGGGTGTGTAAGTGGTGTGACTGGCATTAAATTTGTATGAATATCCGGCTAGGGGGCTTGGGAACTCTTTTCCTTGGTACACCCGAGACAAAACCTAACCAAATTCCTAATTGGATCCCATCACTACAGTGGTTGGGTAGTTGGCTACCATGGGACTGATGGGGTTAGGCTGGATTGATGGATCCGTAAAATGAGACTCAATTCTGTTATAGTATGATAGATGAAGTAAATCGCGGATAGTAATTGTTCTATGGAAAAGAAATCAACGGCTATGCCTCTCGATGGGGAAAAAAGCGTTGGTTTCTATTATCCAGGAGCAAGTTTCTTCCTTGATCTGACAAAGTGACTCACAGGTTCGGTTGGATCAGTTTGGTCAGTAATGACCCTGACTACGTTAGAGTGAAAATATCTTGGAGGAATCGCCCGTGCTTTCTGGGCGAGGGAAGTTTTTTCGGGTTCGGTTTTGGAAGAACCGAGGGATTAGTCTCTTGTCCGGATATTTATGGTGGGCGAGGCCCTGAGTGAGAGGCCCTGCCCCGCACACAAGAAGTGCTACTTCCGCTGCTAGCACCCCCGAATTCGTTGTGCGGAGGGGGCAAGGATCTTTCAATAACCATTATTATACAATGACTTTGAAAGGTCCTCCAAAAGAGGTTGTTTCAAGAGAATGTGGGGGAGAGGAGGAGCTTGAGTTACTTCCAAGAAAATACACACACATAAGAGAGAGCAAGAAATAAGAGAGAGAGAGAGAGAGAGAGAGAGAGAGAGAGAGAGAGAGAGAGAGAGATGGTTGAATTTTCTTCTATCTTCTTATTCTCACAATCTAGTATATCATAAAGATAAGGGAGTATTTACTATAAACAGGAGAGAGATAGATGGCTAAATTTTCTTCTATCTTCTTATTCTCTCAATCCAGTATATCATAAAGATAAGAGTATATCATAAAGATATTCTATCAATCTAGTATATACTATAAGGGAATATATACTATAACAAGAGAGAGATAGATGGCTGAATTTTCTTATATCTTCTTATTCTCTTAATCCAGTATATCATAAAGATAAGTGTATATACTAGAAAGTAATCTTCTACTAAAACATACAAGATCGGTCCATAGTGTAAACTCACCTATATGGGTTGGCGCTATAACTATGCCATTAGTAATCCAAGCGTAGCTGTCACATATTTTGTTGTCATTCGCAAACTAAGGCATATCAACCATAATCTCACCAATCGTGCTGATGGCATAAGCTATCAACCAAAGCGGGTTATCAATGTCTACTGCAACACTAGTTGAGCTGGATATCTCAACACTCCTCCTCGAGCTTAATTCCACACACTACACATCTCTTAAACCTATGGAGCTTTTCTATACTCGATGCCTTCATGAAGATGTTAGCTGCATGATCCTATGTGTTGACATATACAAAATCCACATCACCTGCCCACCAACAACATTCATGCACCCATGCAACTGTATCTTTGTTCCAGCCTCATAAAAAAGCCTATAATCAAATGTGGACTTTATGTACCTGAGAATCTGTCTAGCCACATCCAACTGAGGCTTCATAGGGGCCTATAAAAAATGACTCACAAGTCTAATAACATAGCTCAAGTCTAGCTTAGTAAATAGTTATGTAGATCAAGCTACCTACGTGCCTATACATGTAGGGTCCTCCAAAAGCTCACTTGTATTTGCAATGAAAATCTTTGTGTTTTGCTTCAATGGTAGTGAAATAGGCTTGTAGCTTGTCATACCATACTTAGACAACATGTACAAGACATACACACCATACTACCTCTACAACAAAATGCCATGAGGTGATCTCACCAACTCTACACCCAAGAAATACCACAACTCATCCAAATCCTTCATCTCAAACTTTTGCTCTTCAAAAGCATCCTGACATCATGCATGTCAACATCACTATCACCAGTAATTCTACATTGGATATCTTAAATCCAATGGTAACAAGATATTCCGTGATCTTGTTTGACCATGCTTTGGGCACATGCTTCAAGCCATACAAGGCTTTGCATAACCTGCACACAAAATAATCCAATGGCCATTGCATCATGTATACTTCTTCTTTTGCAAATCGAGTGCAAATCATCTGATGTAAAGAAAGCATTATTTACATCCATCTGATGTAAAGACCAACACTTTGCTACATCCATAGCAATGATAGCTCTCATGGCTTTCATTCTGGTAGACCACATTGAATGTCTCTTCATAGTCAATGCCATAGGTCTATGCATAACCCTTGGCAAACGACTCTTGCCTTATACCTACTCACTCATCTGAGTTATGGCTGACCTTATATACCCACTTACATCAAATTACCTTTGTTTCCTTTTCCTTAGGTAAAGGCACTAACTCCCATGTTACATTTGCATCTAATGGTGCCATGTTCTCATCCATGGCATCTTTTCACTTTTTTATTTTTAAGTACCTACTTAAAACAAGTCGGATGTAACTCCTATATTGCTTTAACCATGTAAGCACAATGATGGGTTATATATCCATCATACCTCAACCTATCAACATGGTATCTAACCCTTGTAGACCTGAGTACATCTAAATCATTGTGCTAGGTCTCCTCAAAACAACCATGGTGGTTCTTCTTGATTCTCCTGGTTGCACGAAGAGTAACCATTGACAGAATGCTAAGCTCCTCATCAAGGATCTTCTCAAACCATTAGAGTCACTACCCACATATGAGTGACTTGTTGATAGATTAGGCACAAAAGGTTGATCTACCTTTTCCTTCCCTTTATGTGATACATGTGTACCTACACATATTCTCAATCTATTTGACCATAGACTAACACTAGATTCAATGCTAGAGGATTCTTTAGGTCTGTGTGATTACTACTTATTTTGGGGTAGCATCAAGGAAAAAAATAGGGGCTATTTATAGCCCAATGGATATTTTTCAAGGGTCTTCAAAAACATTTGGCTATTTTGCGAAAACCCATTTGTTAAAAGATTTGCCTAAATTTTCCCAATTTATTGGGGTTTTGGATAAAGATTCGCTAAAAATACACTAGAAACTAACATTTTACGTAAAAAATTTGAAAGATTTGCCCTAAATTCTATGCTTATAGTTTTATGAGAAAGGTATATTCACCAACCCATCCACACTTAAACATTCTTGAAGGTGCCTTATTTTTTACCCTAGGTAGCATCATCACTTCTTACATCTGTATCTCTACATAAGCTACTCCTCTCATCAAAGATAACATCTCTACTTTCTTGCATCTCATGAGTGGTAGGGATATAACATCTATAACCTTTCTTCTCACATTAAAGATAACATCTCTACTTCCTCGCATCTCATGATGAGTGGTAGGTTATACTATCTATGATGCATTTCTACCTTTAAATCCAACTTGGTTCTCACTTCATCGGGAACATATACATATGTAATACATTCAAACACTTCCAAGTGAGACACATCTAGTTTGATACGTGTAAACTTCTATTTAGGTGTCATGCCATGAACAATTATTGTAGTGGGGGTCCTATCCATTATGAAAATAATAATTGCTACTTCTTCAGCCCAAAATTAGTCTAGCATACTCTTTGTAAGATTACTCCCTCCAGCTTTTGAGGTGTGCAGGTGTAAGAACCTCCCCTTCTGATCTTATAATTATTCCCCTCTCTGAAACAAAAGAAAGATCCTATTTTACCTTGTTTTGGCTTGGAGAGAGAAAATGTCTAGAGGGAGGTAATTCAAAATTGAGATATTTTTGGATATAAAAATCCTCCTAGTGTCTAAAATGGTTTCCCCTGAAACAAAAATTCAAAAAGAACTTTCCAATGTGCAATTGGAATTAATTGAAAATAGGTATAAAGGACCTTAGCCTAAGGGTCGAGAATTTCAGAAATTTTTGGATTATGGTCCAATTAAGGTTCCTATGGGGGCCAATAGGATCAATCCAAGTGTAGGGATGAGATAAATTGAAGAATAAAAGAAAAACCCCCCGAAATTGAGTAAATTCTCACATAAGATGAAGAGTGGACTAAGGACCAAAGAAAAGAATTAAAAAAAATAAATTTTGACACCTCAGTGTGGGGATATCCCCCATGAAGTAGGCACCTTTTTCTCATCATTACCCCAAATTTTTAATCAATAAAATGAGATATTTTCATCTCTCCTCTCTCCTATTTCAAAACTAGATCCAAAAAGTAAGCTGAACTGACCCAAAAATAGTCAAAAATTGACCAAACTGATCTGGAAAATTCTAGAATTAGTTTGCTTGGTTAGAGGCTCAACAAAGAGATATGTGAAGAGATAGACAAGTATGGTGTCAATGCAGTGCAGCTATATTAAATGAATGAATGCGGTTACAATGAGATCCAAATGGATCTGTACTGCTGAATATGCTGACTATGTGCTGAGAATGCGGGCTGAACTGCTGTCCACTCTTTCCCTCCCCTTTGTAAAAGCTTAATGGTGTTTATGCACTGTTAGTCTACTCCTGTCGTCCTAAGCCATCTACATTGAATTTTTTAAAAATTCAATTGTTTTTGGCCTAATTCTCTCCAAAGTGAATTGGTGGCCACTCTTGCTTCAAACAAGAGTAGAACCCTCAACCCCTCAAGCCAAAGGAGAGCTTACAAGCTCCATGTAAGCTAATTTTCTTACTTGTTTACGAATTTTTAATGAAAAATCTATGGTTTTCTTGATTTTTATGTTTTGCAGATGTTTGAATTAAATTCAAATGCTATGCCTTTGATGAAAAGGCCACCCCCTTCTCTTCTTTACATTCCAATCTTTCTCAATCCTAGAAAGATTAACTAAGTGATTAATCAAACTCTTCTTATTGTTTACTCTCTTGAATTTAGAAAATTGTGTAGATTAGAGTGCTATAATTCTAAATTGGGTTAATTAAGTTAAATAAAGAAAGATAAAAATGAGAAATGGTCAGCCATACAAGAGGAGGTTATGACAAAATTTTTCAAAATTTTGTGAAAAAGAAAGTTTATTTTTATGTTATTCCAAAAGAGGAATTCCCACCATTTTTGCATCTAAAAGAAATATTCTAATTACTCCATGTACATATTCACCTATGAATATGCATGGATATCACTGATATTAATTATTAAATTTGATTTCTATGCATAGAAAGATGCATAAAGGATTCTTTTAATTATAAAAGTGTTATTCTTATTAAATTTGATTTCTATGCATAGAAAGATGCATAAAGGAATTTTTTTAATTATAAAAGTGTTATTCTTATTAAATTTGATTTCTATGCATAGAAAGATGCATAAAGGAAATTTTTTTAATTATAAAAGTGTTATTCTTATTAAATTTGATTTCTATGCATAGAAAGATGCATAAAGGAATTTTTTTAATTATAAAAGTGTTATTCTTATTAAATTTGATTTCTATGCATAGAAAGATGTATAATTTTTTTTTAATTATAAAAGTGTTATTCTTATTAAATTTGATATCTATGCATAGAAAGATGCATAAAGGAAATTTTTTTATTATAAAAGTGTTATTCTTATTAAATTTGATTTCTATGCATAGAAAGATGCATAAAGAAATTTTTTTAATTATAAAAGCGTTATTCTTATAAAAATTGATTTTTATGCATAAAGAAATTCTTTTTATTATAAAAGTGGTATTCTTATTAAATTTGATTTTTATGCATAGAAAGATGCATAAAGAAATTCTTTTTATTATAAAAGTGTTATTCCTTAAATTTGATTTTTATGCATAGAAAGATGCATAAAGAAAATTTTTTAATTATAAAAGCATTATTCTTATAAAAACTAATTTTTATGCATAAATAGATGCATAAAGAATTTTTTATTTATTTTAAAAGTGTTATTCCTATTAAACTTGATTTTATGCATAAATAGATGCATAAAAGGATTTTTTTAAATACAAGTGTTATTCCCATTGAAGTTGATTTTTATGCATAAATAGATGCATAAAGAGTTTTTATATCAAAATTAGAATTCTCTTAAATTCTATGTTTAAATTCTATGAGTATTTGATAAATGAATAATTAAATATTCTAAGAGAAATTTCTATCGTTTTATATTCACACGAATTGTAAGAAGAAAATTCAGGGAATCTATCGAGATCGAAATATTTAGATAAATGATTAATTTATTCCGCATTAGAATTCGTATCTAATTTAGAAATCAGTTAAGTGAATATTCCAAGAAAGAAATTCAGTAAAATAGTAATTGAATTATCAAACCTTTTCGAGAAAGATAGTTCAAGAAAAATCTTATCCGACTCGAATCTTGAATCAGACTACGACCAAGACCAAACTCTTTCGTCAGTTTCGAGGAAAAAAGGTGTGACCAGTTTAGAAAAATACACTCAAAACTCTGCCAAATCTGAAACTAAGTTTGAGACCCTTCGAATTGATATGTGGATCACGGTTATAGAATTAGAGAAATTTTGGTATGAAATTCAGAATTCCGATCAAGAAGTTTTGGGGATACTGATTCAAGAAATACTCCTTGTATTCAAAAGAAAATCAAACTGAAAACTTGCTTAGAAACCCTGTTTTCTTAAAGGACCGTCTTACGCTGCAAGAATGGATGGATGAGATGTGATGTGAATAGATGTGATGAGATGTCATGTGAATCAGATAGATGTGAATGAATGGATGAGATGTAATGTGATGTGAAACGGGATGTGAATGAATGGATGAGATGTGATGTCATGTGAATCGGGATATAAATGAATGATATGGGATGTGAATGGATGATATGTAATGAAGAATGGATGTGGATGTGTATGTGAAGAATGGATATGGATGTGTATGTGAAGAATGGATGTGGATATATATGTGAAAGAATGGATGTGGATGTGTATGTGAAAGAATGGATGTGGATGTGTATGTGAAGAATGGATGTGGATGTGTTTTGAAGAATGAATGTGGATATATATGTGAAAAAATGGATGTGGATGTATGTGAAAGAATGGATGTGGATATGTATGTGAAAAAAATGGATGTGAATGTGTATGTGAAAGAATGGATGTGGATGTATGTGAAAGAATAGATGTGGATGTATGTAAAAGAATGGATGTGGATGTGTATGTGAAAGAATCGATGTGGATGTGTATGTGAAAGAATGGATGTGGATGTGGATGTGGATGTATGTGAAAGAATGGATGTGGATGTGTGTGAAGAATGGATGTGGATGTGTATGTGAAAGAATGTGATGTGATGTACAGAGATGTGATGTGACATGAATATATGTGGATGTGAAGTGATAGATATGAATGTATGGAGGATAGATGTGGGTAGTCGTACATGTGAACGATTGGATGGATGTGGATGAATGAGATGAGATGTGTATGAATGAGATGAGATGTGTATGAATGAGATATGATGTGGATAGATGTGATGTGATGTGATGTTATGTGGATAGAATGTATGTGATAGATGAGATGAGAATGAATGTGATGGATATGAATGGATGTGATGTGATGGATGTGAATGGATGTGATGGATATGAATGAATGTGATGTGATGATGGATGTGAATGGATGGAGGTGATGTGATGTGAAGTGGATAGATGTGAGTGAATGAGATGTGATGTGAAGTGGATAGATGTGAGTGAATGAGATGTGATGTGAATCGGGATAGATGTGAATGAATGAGATGTGAGGTGAAATGGATGTGATGTGATGAGATGTGGATATGGGTAAATGCGAGTGGATGAGATCTGATGAGGATAAATGAGGAAAGATGTCCTGAGATGAAAATGATGTGATTGGATGAGAATGGGAATACATATGAAATGGATGTGGATTAAATAATGTGGATTGATGTGGAACAATGTGGAAAGATGAGAGTTCGTTATAGAAACTGTATTTATGACATGTTTTTAAATGACTGTTTTATGTCAAGAATGTTGGGGAAGCATTTTGACCGTCTTGTGAATGAGGTCGTGGAGACCTAACTGATAAAATTGCAACAGTTGATGGAGAGTCAATGGAGGACGTCTTGAGTAGCAAGGTCTCGGTCGAGGTCTTGACTAGCCTCGGTTCAATTTAAATGGTGAGCTTCCGGTACAGTGGATGAGGGACCAAGGAAGCGGCCTATGAGTGAAGCGCTAGGTGACCTACGAAGGATCCTAGAGGGTGCTGACCATACGGTGCTCGGGCTCTGGGTCACCGAAGATACCCACACGTGCGTCAGGGAAGATATTGGAACAAGGAGTAAGAGTTGTTTTCTGAATTCGGGCATGGATCTGGTTGATTGACCTTGCTGGTCCTCAATGGATGAGTCCATGGCTCTTTTATAGGGATTTGGTGGTTGATCTTGCTGATCTTCAACGGAGATTTCATTTTGATTTTTATAAGTGAATATATTGCCGGGTACTATGAGCTAGGAACTATCGAAAAGGCCCCTGAGTGGATAGGTGGTGAGCGTTCTGGTTGCCAATGATGCCATAGGTACACCGATGAAGGAAAGATTGGAAATTAGGATTCAACCGGATATTTTAGAGTTTTATGATCAGCGATACTATAGTTTCATTAAAAGATTGTTTTAAAGACAGTTGAATTTGTGAAAAAGGCAATTTCATATTGGGTGTGTAAGTGGTGTGACTAGTTCTAAGTTTGCATGAATATTCGGCTAGGGGGCCTGGGAACTCTTTTCCCTACTACCCGAGACAAAACCAAACCAAATTCTTAAATGGATCCCATCACTACATTGGTTGGGCGGTTGGCTAACCCACGGCGGGATTGGACTGATGGATCCCTAAAATGAGACTCAATTCTGTTATGGTACGATAGATGAAGTAAATCTCGGATAAAAATTGTTCTATGGAAAAGAATCAACGGATGTGCCTCTCAATGAGGAAAAAAGCATTGGTCTCTATGATCCAAGTGCAAGTCTTTTCCTTGATCTGACTATGGGACTTACAGGTTCGGTCAGATCAGTTCAGTTAGTTAAGGCTCTTGACTACGTTAGAGTAAAAATATCCTGGAAGAATTGCCCGTGCTTTTCGAGCGAGGGAAGTTTTTCCGGGTTCGTTTTGGAAGAACCGAGGGATTAGTCTCTTGTCCGGATATACGTGGGCGAGGCCCCGAGTGAGGGACCCTGCCCCGCGCAAGAAGTGCTACTTCCGTTGCTAGCACCCCAGAATTCGTTGCGTGGAAGGGACAGGGATCTTTCACTCTTTTTAGATATCAAGGAACGTGCCACTTTTGTAATGTGCCTATTTTGCCTTTCTACAATACCATTCTTTGAGTGTACCTACATACATGCATGTAAACTATCTCTTTTGATTCCAATATTATCAAGAAATCACTGAACTCATTAGAAAAAAACTCATTGGAAATCACTTAACTCATTGGAAAGAAACTCTCCCCTATCTAATCTCAGGCATTTTATTTGCATACCTTTTTCCTTCTTGACCAAGGCTTTAAATCTTTGAAAGTGAGAAAACACCTCAATTTTCTCCTTCATGAAACAAACCCACACTTTTCTCATGTGATCATTAATGAATGCAACATATTACCTACAACTTGCAATTGTTACAGTTTTGGTTGGTCTCCATACTTATCAAGCTGGCATGCTTCTTATACTTTATGTATACCATCAACCTTAAACTTCAAAAAATGTGCAATAATATTTTGGACTTGTGTTGACTTCAATTTGCTTATATTCACATGACCAATGTGCTTGTGCCATATGTCAATATCTACAATAACACTTGTCCCATGTGGCAAATATGGTTGCCTTCACCTCAAGCATGTTAACACATCCAAAGTAAACATCCTACCATTTCTGTTACCCTTTGCAACCAAGTGGCACTGATTTTTGAAGTCTTTTGTAAAAAATCATTTGCAACCACGTGGCACTGATTTTTTGAAGTCTTTCATATAAAATCCTTGAGGATTGAACCTGACTTATAGACCTTTCTCAACCATATGTTGTCCACCAACAGAAACCAAGTTTTTCTTAATATTTGAAATAAGAAGTATATCATCACCCGTTTTCACATATTCTTGTTTTTTCATTTTTTTCATATCTTTAAACCACTCACCGTGACTTGTCACGTGGTTAGAGGTGAAACATAGTCCACATAAACAAAATATCTCCCGATGACACATCTCCTCTTGTGGAACTAAGCATGCTGCATCACAAATAACTTCTCACTTTTATCATTACCATGTTTACTTAATGATGCATAGTTGCTTTGCTGTAACTTTCCACTTTTTATATCATTCTTCTTTTTATAGCAATCCTTTGTAATGTGTCCTGGTTTTCTAGAGTAATTTCATGTTATTTGCTCTATGATTTCTTTTTCAACCTCCTTGTCTCCTCTAGCTTCCCCTAACTCTAGAGTGGTCTCTTCCACGTGTATGAGATTGATTTTCTTATTGTTACTACTAGATTTTCTTGTTACGTTGCTGGTTTTGATTTTCAAAACAATTTGCACCTCGGCATTTCGATGATGATATTCCTCTACCTCTACCTATATCTGAAGGCCTACTCATATGAATTTTCAAAGGATGAACCTCCTCCAATATTCATTTCCCCATACATGAGGAGAGCAATCAGTTCCTAAAAATCAGGAAAGTTCCCTCTCAAACTCCAATGGAGGTCTGAAACTATTTATATAGCACACAATGGGTAGTTGATCTCGTCAAACTTATCCTTAGTGAAATCATTCTAAATACATCATTGTGTCTGCTATTCTGTCTAAAAATAACTAATCTCTAACACAGAATGCAAATATCGCAACTAGATATTGTCAATACCCACTGAATGTAACCAAAATGGCTAGCTACTAGTAGATCACTAATGATGATAGAAACCTACAAAGTGGCTAGCTAGTAGATCACTAATGATGATAGAAACCTACAAAGTGTATGAAAAATTATAGAGTATAGAGCGTGGAAATGATACTTAGTAGGAATGCAGATATCGATGATAATGTGTTGACAATGTTGTTTGAAGCTGTTGAAGATGAACTTGAAGATGCAATGTTAAAGATAACGATGGCACTATCTGCACACCAAATGCTACTACTGTGTTGTGCAAAAAACCCAAAATCAAACAAATAAAATTAAATTGACACTCCTCCAAGGTGTCTAGCAAAAACCTTATAGCATGCAAATGAGACCCACAAAATGCATCGAAAATGCTATGAATTGTGCAAAAACTCTGTTAACATAGTTAATAATTAATGAAAATGAGCCCCACAAAAAACACATAAAAAATGCTCTAAAATGTGAAAAAACTTTGTTAACATAGTTAATAATTAATGTTAGCATAGCTAATAATTAATGTAGTTAACAAAACACTATATGGTTTACCTTCTCCACCTAAGAGGATAGCTCAATTTGAGACAATCAAAAGAGAAACTCGACAAGGAGATAACAAGGGGGTGAGAGCCAAGAGAACCTGCTCTCTGATACTAATTGTTAGAGTGGAGATCAATGTAACACACGCATAGATGCAACAAAAGCAAGGAGACATAGATGGAAGCACAACACTTAAAGTACATTGATGAAAATGAGTGAAGTACAAGTGAAGTACATTGATGAAAATGAGTGAAGTACAAGTGAAGTGACATGATAAGGTCATTTACACACTCATAAGAGTGTATATATGCTCGTGGGGAAGAAACATTCTAAAGAGGAAAAAAGTGTCTCAGCCCATTATTAGCTTACGTCTAAACATCACTACCATATAAACCCTATAATAATTTCTATAATGATATCTATCATAATCCCTATTGTAATTTGTATCACAATCTCTTTTATAATCTCTAGCATAATCCCTATTACAATTTGTATCACAATCTCTTCTATAATCTCTATCATAAATCTTTAATTAATACTTAATTAATAAATTAAATCATAATTAATAAATAATAGAGATGTTGGGGCCATACCTCAACCCCTAAAAATGATAAATAATTGAAGAATTACTAAAATCATACCTTACAAAAATTTATAGAAATCTGTCAATGAATGTTTCGCTCATAAATTGCACTCCCAAACTCCAACTCAAGTACCAAGTTACAACGTCAAGGAGATTATAGGGAAAAAATCTCATCTACAACACAAAACATGCAAAAAATGAAAATTCAAGAAATGTGTATAATAACATGTTTTTTTCTATAACATGTATGAAGTTAAGATCTTATGTCACAATTAGCTTCATAAGCAATACATATATACAAATATGGAGTTGCTAATCATAACCTCAATAGGTGAAGAAGAGCAACTTCACATGCAATGTACAAATTCAGAGAGTTCACAAGAATAGATTCTAAATGGAGGATTATCTATAGATAATCTACTTTATAACTTTAAATATTTTTAACACGTCACGTCTTAAGCAACTCCCAACAACGATCTTCAATAGCCATTATATTTTTGTTAAGCTTATAGCTTACTATTCTTTTGGCTAAATTAATGTCGCAGCTGCTCCATGAGTACATATCCACACTCATGCACTAGAGAACATTTTCACCAGAGCCTTACCATCGACAAATTTCCAAGAACATCTTTGGATGGGGGGCCATGGTGGACGAAAGCCTCGTTAATGGTACAACCCATCGCCTGGAATTTTCCTTCAAATTACAAACCTCTCTAAATGACACTACCATCTTCACAAATCAATGATCTCTAATCCTTAGTGAAGATATCTATATTAGCCTTGCAAGTCGACATAATTCTTTCAATCCTCGCTAACTACTTCAACAAAGAGCGGTTCAATAAGAGTCTATATGATTCAATTCTTGTACATAAAAACATAAAAAGCATATGGGAAGAAGCAAACAGGAATATGCCCTACTCAACAACATTTGATAAGAATCCTACCACATAAAGGGACATCATCGAAGGCCAATTTCTTCAAATGATGAATGTTACTTCAATGAATCAAATAAGGAATTGAGAAACACAATCTCATTTTGATGATTTTCTCTACGTTCCTCTAGATCCTTCCTTCGCTCCTCCCCCATGATTAACATCTCTTAGCTTCCCCACTAACACAAATCACATGTAACCTAGCGTATGATTGCCAAAAACAAAGGGAGCCAAAAAAAAACCATGCTCATAAAAATATACAAATGTAATCATTCGCAAAAACCCCCACCCACCCAACCATTAGGAATTCCCAAAAAATCACTAACCTTTTCATTTACTAACCAGCCCTTCTCATTTCTTCTGGAGGAATAACGACCATTGAATGTCACTCAACATCAAAAGCCATCAACAAAGCTTATCAATTCTCCCCACACAAAGGTCTTCCACGCGATCATGAGGACACGATCGCCATCAGGAAGGGGAGAAAGGGTTAACAAGAGCTGATACCATTATCTTATATCAAGGAGTCAAGGTAGATACACCGATGAAAGGTCATACATTCAAGATATGAAGCAATGGCGTCCAAATCTACAACTTGGATGGGTGCCCGTAATGGTTTGACGGAATACTTATGGCGATTCCTACTTTAAGATCGTGTCGTAGTAAGTTAGGATGAAGTCCTAAGTGATGTACTTCATGGATATATTATGAGAGTAGTCATTGTAATAGCATTATGCCTCTTATGAGCCTAAAGTGCCTGGACGGCCATAATTTAAGTGAGTGTGAATACTTATGGCCATGTATATAAGTGAAATTCTTTCATAATACAATATACTCTCCCATTTTGCAATAGAGTCTTGCTCTTTCTAATCCTTTTGCTAATCTCTCTCCCTAATGCATGCTAGTAAGTGTGTGTGAGTGAAGTGAGGCGAGAGGAGGGACGAGTACACATAGTGCAATGCGATGGTGTGACAACGCTCTCGTGAGACGCGATGGAATTGCTTATCAAGGAGTTGTAGAGCTTGGAGATTTCAAGGGTTACGAGCTCGGCCATTGGAAAGATCCTCACAACACTTGCGGTTCACCAGGTAATCTCTTATTGGATGTGTTTCAAGGAGGGTTAGGGTGAGCCATAATAGGCACAGAGAATCTCCACAGGTTCAGGAGCTTACTTGGAGTGCAGTGTGTGGAGTTGAGGTCAAGGGGGAGTGTTGATATATCGAGCTCAACTAGTGCTATGGGCAGACATTGATGACCCTCAGGGTGATAGCTTCCACACTTATGCCACTGGCATGGTTGGTGAGATTATGGTCGATATGCCACCAGTGGATGATAGACTGTGTGACAGCCACTTTGGAGTACTAGAGTTATGGCATAGTTAGCGCCAGCTCATATAGTCAAGTTCACACTATAGATCGACCACTTTGAATGTTGTTTTAGGAGAGTACTTTCCCTTTATGTATGTATTCTTATCTTTTAGTTATATGGTTGTAGAGAAGAGAAGAAGATATAAGAAAATCCAACCATCCATCTCTCTTGTGTCTTTTGCACTCTCTTGTGTGTGTGTGTGGTTGCTTGCAAAGAACTCAAGCTCTCTATCTCTCTCCCCCCCACATTCTCTTTACATATGGCCTCAGAGAGGCTGGTTATATCACACTTTTTGTAGAGACAAGAGGGGTGAAGTATACAATGGTTCTTTCTCTAGAAGAGTGTGTCTTCTTGTTGGAGCGTCTTTGATCTCGATGTAGTTTGCTTGCTTCTTTTGGTGATAGTAATCTTCGTCTAGGTGACTAATTTTTCCACAGTAGCCCACAAACAACCTTCGTTTTATCTTTATTGTGACATTCATTCTTTGTGTGACCAATTTTTCCACAATGATAGCATCTTGGAAGTTGAGGCATTGATTGATTTTTCCTTTGAAATCTCCCTCCCTTTGCATAAAGTGCTTACTCACTTGAATATGATTTGAATAGTTCTTTATCCTTGAATTTTGATTCATGTTCAAGAAAAGATGACTCTATGTCTTGAATTTTTCGTGTTGGGCACATTTTTAAGTGTAGCAACAACAAGCGACTCATATGGTTCTTTGTCAACACTCTTTAATAGCACAACAATAGATTCATCTCCTTTAATATCTTTCTTCAAAGCACTAAGTTGTTGCTTGATACCTTTAAAATTTTTGATGTGTTGTGCCATGATCTCGGTGTCCTTCTTATCAAGCTTGTAAAATTGCATTAGAAGGTTGATCTTTAAGATCTTTGAGTCAGTGCCGAAAATCTTGTTAAGCTCCTACCCTGCCAATTTGGCATCCTTGATGCCAACAATGTGACTAATCACATCACTGAGGTTTTGAGCAATAAGGCCCAATGCTTTGTTGTTTTGAAGTGACTCAACCTCCACTTGTTCATCCTCAATTAGGTTCCAAATCCCCTTAGGCGCACAAGCAAGTACATGGTCTTGCTTCCATGTGTAAAACCCATCTTGAGACAACTTCTACATGCTCCATAATGATAGCGTCTTGCCATGAGCTTGTGAAAAATCTCATGTGGCAGTGCCTCTTACAAGTAAAGACTTGAATACAAGAGAGTGGTTGAAATTCAATGCAAGAGAGTGGAAGGGGTTTGAATGGCAATGACAAATCTTCAAGGCTTAAACCTACCCTAATTTTTTAAACTTAATGCTCTAATCTTTTAAATATCTATTAATCACAGTTAATGCTAATAATTAGTACTTAATCATGGTGAGTAGGGAGGGCAAGAAATTGAGCTTATAGGTAGCAAGTTTGATAGGGCTTTTAGGATGGCTAGTTTTTCCTTGATGATAAGCAAAGGCCTAAACAAAGCACCAACTTTAGGTGTAGAAACGCGGAATTGGGGCGATTCTCCTTGACTGGTTTCCAATACCTTGCAGCTGTACAGTGGACCAAACTTGCTCAATTTTGGGCTACGAGTTTCTTGAATGATTGTTTAGCAAGATCCTAAAAGGGCTTGGCGTAATTGTAAGTAGAGAGTTAGAATTGGCAATAACAGTAGTGCAGCTTGCAAGTGAAATTTGGGTAGAGGTGGTGATGAAATTTCTCTAATTTCATTGGTGAGACTCTTAAGGAATCTCCCCTTAAAAAGAATTTGGAAATGGTTTATGGAACAACCAATGCCAAGCTTGACAAATTTGAGCCACTAGTGGGTGCATAGATAAGGTGAGATTAATGAAGCTTAATAGTGATTAATGTGACTGAGATTAAGTTGGAAAAGGATTAGAGAAAGCTAGAACTAAGCTAATGGGAAGCGTAAACCTCACTCTGATACCATGTTGAAACTTGTGAATCCAAGCTCCCATGGAGAAGGTGATGATAAGAAAGACATAATTATTCCTATACTAACTAATAATGTGATTAGTGCTAATCTAAGCTAGAGAGGATGATACCTAAACAAAAACATGATGAATAACCTAAACTAATTAAGCTTTAGACTCAAGCATAATTAGGTTACAAGAACCTCAAGGTTTCCTTCCTCTAGAAGTGGTCAAATCATGTCCAATGCCACAATGTTTCAAACATTTAGTATCAATTGGGTTTATCCCAAGCTGCATGAACAAGTAGTCCAACAACTTTAGTAAGAGACATATCTCTTTTATTATACCATTAGGGACAAAGTATTCCACAAAACACCCAACATCACAGTACAAGCATGACTCCCACCTTCTCATGGAGCCCATTAAAGAAAATTCTTTACCATGGAACCAAGTTTTAGTTTGGGTGAGGAACAAGGAACACATGGGAGAAGGGTAAAGAGCCAACATCAAGCACACATAGTGCAAGTCGGAGTTCCACCTTTTCAAGGAGCCCATTATAGAAGCTTCTTTACCACATGAAACCAAGTTCTAGCACATCTATGTTTGAGTGAGGAATATGGAATATGAGGAAGGGCAAAGAGGTATCCAAGACTATCTCAAACTCAAGGGATCCACAAGGGCATTCACATAATGTGTCCTTAGCTGTAGTAGTGAGCATGTAGCCTCAAATCAATATGCCTGCAGCGCGACATAGGACAAGTGCCTCGCAGTAAGCCTGTAGCCTCAAAGCAATATGCTTGTAGCATCAAAGCTAGGTCGACATAAGACAACTACCATTGAAAACTACACGGCCCAAAACCGCATAGTCCACCACTGCATGGCCCAACCCCATGGGGGCAAGAAATCCTAAGCCCTGGAATAGAGGGTTTTGTGCAATCACTCCCTTACTGCCATGTGAATATGTAGAAGACATGCTTAGGATGACATTTGAAATGTGAAGATGAGTTGCGATAAAACATAGCACCTATAGGATCAGAGCTAGGAAAAATGAAGTCAATAACCCATATCTCAAGGATGACCAAATTTGTTGGAACTAGAGATCCCATTCAGTACACCTAAAGAAGTTTGATTAAATTTACGAGGCCATGGGAAGGATAGGTGATGCCACCAATATCTATTCATTCCGACTTTGCCTTGAAGGCAAAGTATGCTAGTGGTTTAGGTCCCTAAACTCACTTGAAAAGGCTAGCTATGAGGACTTGAGACACATATTCATTGTGGGATTTTCACCCAAGGATTCTCACCCAAGGGAGCCAAATGAAGCCCCATTGCACAAATCTATAACCTCAAGCAAGAGAAGGGAGAGACAAGCAGGATCAGCCACATGGCAAGGTTGGACACAACTGGATGGGATTTGATAGAGTACAAAAGTAACGTGTCCCACGAAGGAGATGGCTGGATCGAAGAAGAAAAAAGTGGCAAGGTTAGGTTGTTGCACCATGTTGATATGCGGGCTGAGATGGTGTGGAAGGTGGGGGTTAAGATAGAGTTTGATAAAAAGATATTGAATTGAAGCAATTAAAGGGCCTGGGTATGGTTGATAAGGGTAAGGGTATCCATCGGGGGACTGACTCATGGTTGGCAATGGCAAGGTGGCGAGGTCCGTGGTGGCTTATGAGAGAAGCGTCCAACTTCTTTTAATCGTGCCCTTCCAAAATAGGTTATCATATGAGGCAATAGTCTCCAGCTTATGGATTTCATTGTTACCACAATAAAAATTATTTTACCAATTTTGAAAAACACTTTGGTCATATTTTATCTCAAAATGTGCAAATGTTATTAAAAAAACCCTTCAAAATTTGAAGGTTCCAAGTTTTGTGGACTTTGGTGAGAAAAAAGTTTTTTTGTGAAGTTGGGTAAGGATTAACGTCGTGTATATATATATATATATATATATATATAGAGAGAGAGAGAGAGAGAGAGAGAGAGAGAGAGAGAGAGAGAGAAAATATATATATATATATATATATATATATATATATATATATACATATATATATATATATATACAGGCATTATTTATTTATTATGCGCAAGAGAATCCAACGTATAATCATTGTGGCCTTACAGCATGTCCTTTTTGGCGTCCTACGTGGAAGAATCTTTTTGGCTGGCGCGCGCATGAATATGCGCGACTCAGACAACGACACGTGTGCAACGACTTCTTCCATATTGGCTCCAGAATCCAATGATCCATAGCTTTGCCAGGTCGCGCTGAGCTGGCTGTCCGAACAGAGATGGGTCCCAGTTGTGCGTGTCTAGTCGAAAAAACCTTAATACTAATGCTCTAACATTAGACCTTACCCAAAACGTTCCTTTGAATTAATTAATTAATATGAAAAGGGCACCAAAATCTTTTTGAAAGTGAAGGTGCATTGGTTCTCTTTCCATGAATACTTAGATTACATACATGAATACTTAGATATACATACTAAAAATGAAAGATTTTAGAATCTTCCATTTTTAGGTTTTGATATATTTGCATACTAAAAATGGAAGATAACATCTTCTCCATGCAAGCTCTGCACGCAACCTCACTCTGGTGGATGAAGAGGATCTAAACATTGAACCAGCAAGACTCAAGTTGGGACTCACAACAAATAAGGGCATTGCAACAAGTGTTGCATTGATAGATATGGGATCGAGCCACAATTTAATCTCATATGATACTTGGATAGCCTTAGGCAAACCAAACTTGGAACACACGGATGCAAAAGTTCGTAGTGTGCACTTAACAACCCACAAAGGCCATTGGGTATTTAAATGTTAACATTTCCATCAGTAATAATCCCTTGGTTGGAAAGGTGTTTGTAATGCTTGTAGGTACAATGGAAGAGGACGATCCTAGATCTGTGCCCACAGGTACAATATCCAATGGGAAGACACAACAATGGAAGAGGAAATGATCTTAGGACGATCCTGGATCTGTGCTACCCACAGGTGCAATATCCAATGGGGAAGACAGAACAACATCGCTAACCATCGGTACAAAAGTACTATCCATACCATTATGGACCGCGGCAAATCAGGGCAAACAAATCGCTGAGGGAGCAGTACCTCGAAAACCAGAATCTACACCCACCACCATGTTCAAATTGCTTACACAAAGCCCAACATACAAGAGTACATACAAATGGGTACCCAAGATTCACCCAAAAGGTCAACCTGAGAAGAAGGAACAAATGAATGATGAACATTCTCATAAGAGAGCCCGATTCAAAAATCAACCATCGACACCACCTACAAAGTGGTAGAAGATCAAGAACTTGCAGAGGCTTCATAACTGCTGTCATCAACAGTGGATCCAAAAGGACCTACTGCGAGCACAAGGCTACTATCAAAGAAATAAAACAATATGGTTACCTAAAAGAAAATCTATGATGACAGATGCCACAACAGGTTTGGATCAATATACAAAAGAAGGTAAGAGCTTTCAGCGTCAACTCCCCAAAAGGACAAAACCCCCACTTGCACTTGTGTGGGGAGAAGAAAGCAAATTTAGCAACCTGAGTTGACAAGAAACAACAATACCCACAGTAAATAAAGAATGGAACAATATGTGTGAAGAAAAAACAAGGGTGTCCCCAGTATAAGCAATACACAACACCGCAACAAAAATATTTAATTGGGTGGAAGGAACACTAAAAATCTCCCAATTAGAATTAAAAAATTTTCATCAAACAATGCCTAAAAATACCAAAGAAAACCTTTGGTTTCCATGGTAAAAAAATCAATGCATCATCATGTGCGTGAGGGTGTGTTTGAGTACAAAATTTCAATTTTATAAACTTCATGTGAAACAGCAGAAAAATACTTCACGACGTGAAGTACCCAAAATGTTTCACGACGTGAAGTATTTATATGTTTCATGCCTTGAAGAACCCCAAACTGTTTCACGATGTGAACCATTTAAGTGTTTCACGTCGTGAAAAAGTACAAGAAGTTCACGCTGTGAAACGGTAAAATGCAAAGCCAATCACAAACTGGCACGTGGATTGATCATTTAACATAGCCAACTTGTCCGACGGCTATGCTATAAAAACGGTTGTTCTCTTAAATTTTGTCATTTTCACTTGTGATTACACGCTCTCTTTCATTGATTCCTTCCGCGCTTTTGACTCTTTGACTCTCGACATCACCTTCGCACCTTCTTAAGGTGGGAGCTATACCCTTCTTTTCATCCTTTGTTTTAATTGTCGTTGTTCTTTTTGAATGTATAAAGTTTTGGGGTGAGTGTGTAAAGTATATCTCTTTTGATTGGCATATGGACTGAAAATTAATTGAAAACGAAAAATGCAAATCCGCCTTCTGAAAAAAACTACATGAAAACATAAGGTATAGAAAACAAATAAAAACAAGCTTCCTTGTCATGCAAATATGTAAAAATATGCAACTTCATGGGAGTACTTCACGTTCCCAAGTCTACAACTTCACGGGGGAAACTTCACGTCCCCAAGTCTGCGACTTCATGGGAGACCTTCACGAGGAACTTCACGGGGGACCTTCACGAGGGACCTTCACGGGGGAATTCAAGCTCACAAACCTAGCCACCCACTCCCTAGTTCGGGTCACGGCGGTGAGGATGAGGATCCATCTTCTTTTTTCAAAAACACCTACCCTGTGTAAATTAGAATTTCCCACTAACACTCTCGCCCCCGAGGAGATATTGGTGGCACCTGTTCCATCTCCAACCAAGGCAACCTCAGGAGGTATGTAATTTGCCTCCAGTTGATAATATTACACCTTACAATAACAATAATGTTTTGGATTCCATGACAGCTGCAGAATATGAAGAATTCATACAACAAGGCAATCCACTGTTAAAGCCAGAGCTTATGTTCAATGCCCTAATGCAGATTACCCCGTTCGATCCTACAAGCAAGATTCTCCCAGAGCCATATTTTGTGGTCACCCCCACTCGTCGACAACATTATGTGCCGTACCCTCTCAAGGCCACTCGTCCAGAATTATAGGAATTACTACCATTGGCTGGAGAAGGAGCATTATGGTCCAATGTGGCAAAACACAAAGCTGGCAAACCCCCATCTATCAGACTTGTTGGAAATTTGCTTGGTCACCTTTATGGAGTTATTCTTCAGAAGATGGAGAAGGAAATATCTAGTGCTGCTGACATTAGATAGATGTGGGTTATTCACATATTATTAATACGATTATACCTTGTATTAGTAGATATTTCTGTTTGGATTTATTCTAAACGATGTTTTCATGATTTTTTGCCATTGTTTAGCCATTCTTTTTGGACATGTTCCATACTTTTGATGGCTATAATCTACGTTCAAAGTGTGTTTCACCTTTGACACTTTTTCATGATAATTTATTTTGCACTTATTTAAGTGTGGTCTATGCTTAATTTCTTAAGCCTAAGACAAATTCTATCATGGGTTAGTTGATCTCTTTGTTTTATTGGATGTTTTCCAACTTTTATTTGGACTCATCAGGTTCTGCCTAGATCACTTATGTCTAGGGGCTTTTTAATGAGTGCTACACACATGTGTTTCACTTGCTTACTTTGGAGTTTTGCTTGAATGACACCATGTTCATATACTCCGGATTGATGAGTTGGCCACCAATTTTAACGCTTCTTTTGGCATGATTAATGTCCATTAGATGGAATGCATTGATTTTTATGATCAACTATGGTTTTTATGGATTTGATGAGATTTTATTCTTTTATCCATGGTTTTATAAGAATCTTTTGACCTTTTGAATAATATCATGTGCTTTAAAGGTAGCATTTGCCTTCATTTGTTGCACGTAATTTTGGACTATATTCCTTGTACTTTTGTACATATTCCAACTTAGATACCTAGTTGCTTAAATATCTAGGTGAATTGTTATTTTTCTACCCTAACTTTATTGAATTTATTGGGTAGTTATCATTAGAAAGGTGCCAATAATTCAAAATTCTTTCCTAATGATGTACTCAGAAAGAGTTATTCCTTGATGTGGTCTCAGGAATATGGAGACAAGTTTTAGTATGCAAAAGTTTGGGATAAGGCCATCTTATTTCTTTTATAAAGGATTTTATTCATATCTCCTAGACAGCATACTAGGGAGTTTCAAATTGGTAAGGTATGTATGGGTGGTATCATGGTGGTATGGGACGCCAGCGATCCCTCACATATATTATCTTATGGGATAATTTGGGCTCAAGATTGTTGCTTTGCTTACATCACTTAGCATGTTGACCTCAACATTCAAAGACAATCTTATTTTCTCAATTCATTTAAAGTTATTGTGTGGGCATTCTCTAGATAAACTTCTTTTATCTATAGCCTACATGTATTGATGAGTGTAATCTCGTTGGCATTTTCACTTGTTGAAATCTCTTTCTTTAGAGTTCAACGAGTTTATCTTGTTGTGTTCAGATTAAGGAAATTTGGATTTTTCCTTTGTTGGCATTTCTTTCTCTAGTTTCGTACTTTAGGTGATTTATACAGTTCACCTGATGGTTTACGGATGTACATATGTGACTCATTGAGACATTGATAACTCTCTATGTTGATATGGGTAACTTAGGACACCGATAATACCATGTGCAGATGTGGGTACATCAGGCCGCCGATGGATACCTGGGTTCCTACTGTTATAATGCCATGTTTTCCTAATTTATTCCGAATGGTTTACACAACGAGGAAACAACTTTGTGTATAAGTTCCTCCACACAGCTGATGGGCAAACAGAGCGTGTGAATCAGATTGTAGAGGATATGCTTCGCGCATATGTCTCTGGAAAAGCATCAAATTGGTAAAAAAATCTTTCAATGTGATGAAATTTGCCTATAATAGTTTTAAACATACGGCTATTGGTTTTAGTCCGTTCATGCTTATGTATGGGTATCAACCTAGGGCACCTATTGATGTTGGTCTTAAGGACATCAAGCTTGATGCATCGAGGGATTTCTTGCGTGATATGTAGGAAATGCTAAAAACCAAAGCTCGGGATTCTATCAAGAGTGCTCGGGATAGGGCATGGTTCTATGCTGAATGATAGAGGATACTCAACTTGTTCTTTTGAACCAGGAGTTTGGTTTATTTAAAAGTTCCTAAAGATTTTCAGACTTTTTCAAAAAGAAAATGCTTGAATTTATCTCCTAGATATTGTTACTAGTAGCAAAGGTATTGTTACTAGTAGCAAAGGTATTTATCTCCTAGATATTGTTACTAGTAGCCAAGGTATGATGGTCGATATTGTTGAAGACACTGTAGATGCTGCTGCACACCAAATCTTTGCCACTGCACATCCCAAACACCCAAAATCGAGTAGAACTAATCCAAAATGACGTCTCTCCAGAACGTCTGCTATAGAAACCTTGCGGTGCCCAAAACATGCCTGAATCGCATCGTGGACCCCAAAAATTTTGTATACATAACAGTACAGTATATACCTTCTTCTCCTAAGAGGGTATCTCAATCAGAGACAGAAAAACAGGGTCATGAGAAGGGAGTAGACTACTAGATCAAGTGTCAAGGAAGCTAGCTCTGATACCAATTGTTAGAATTAGGGTTAGGGTTGCAACTATGCACACACGGATGATAAAGAAGCTTGAGAGCACACAAACTCACTAGATTAGAATAAACAAATGTGTGCCATATACAAAAGATAAGTACACATCCCAAAATGAGTAGATAAGAGAGTGTACATACGCACGAGGGAAAAAACCTCCAGTGAGGAAAAAAGTACCTCGGTGGTCTTGATTGTGTTCACACACATCACTACCATATAATTCTACACTCTTCGATTTCGAGGACAAAAAAACTATAGGAGGGGATGGTTTGTAATGAAGAAATTATATATGCACATGCACATGTATGGATTTGGGCCTAGGCACAGGGACCTTGGGTCCCTTGAGCATAGATATGGGACATGGGCATATTGATTAACCAATGTGAAATGGCAAAGAACTATATAAGTGACCTTCGTCTAGGCTATTATACTTTTTGATAAACTTTTACCTTACCTTTTGATTTCTTTTGAGATGATAGGCATCTTGTCTATTATATCAAGATGATAGACATCTTTTCTATCATATCAAGATGATGGAAATCTTGTCTATCATCTTGGTCTAGGCTATTATACTTTTTGATAAACTTTAACCTTACATTTTGATATCTTTTGATATGATAGACATCTTGTCTTCTTGGAGTTTATGCCCAAGCTTTCATGGCTGACTCATGGCAGTCTTTCAATGTCTAGGTGCTACTCCCTAAGGATGTGTGGGATATGTGTATACCCCATGCTAATGAGTGCAATCCCCGTAGGTCCCTTCATTGTAGGCACTAAAAAGCACGTGTTTACAATGAATCTACAATGAATCTAATACACAAATCAATACCACAATGTGTACTTCGCTAGTGCATAAATTCTCAATCTTTCAGTTTACAGACAAAGGTGATCCCTTATAAATACTTAATTAAGGAGAATGTAATTTTTGTTTAGTTTTTATACACAGGTGAGACACGATGGGACACACATTGGTACACTACTATAAACCATCTTCACCTTACTTCTAGCACAACAAACCCATTACAAAATAGTTCTACACGAATGTTAAGCAAGGTCTGGAAGTTACATAGAAGCTGAGGTAGGAGCCGCCAACACAAAACTAATGTCTAGAGGTCTCTCTCTCTCTCTCTCTCTCTCTCTCTCTCTCTCATTAGTATACACTTAATTCCTGCCTCTCGCCTTAGCATGTAACTCACTTTGATGTATAATGCACATTTGTTAGGCCCCCATTATGAGGAGTAGCCATGTGCATGTCTTTAGTGGGAACCCCGGCTTAGATGCCGATGGGTGACCATTGATAATGGTTAGGAGGTGGTTAGGGGTATGAGCATTAGTTGGGCCTAGGGGGGCGGTGGTATGAGGAATATTCCCTAGAATATTATCTTGGATACCAAGTCCATCATTAGTGGGCGGCAGTGGTTAGTGGGCCGCATTCTTGATACACGGGCGATGATCGTGTCTATGCAGTGTAATCGCCCTTGTTGTATACGCGTCTATCACACCACCTATAGTACTATATATGGAAATGGTTGCTAAGGCATCCAATGCTTGTGAGTATCCACCCCCTTCTACACTTCATACATCCTCTATCCCAGAGTCTGTCTTGATCGCCATCTAAGATCTACTTGAGAGCGCACTAGTGGACAACACCATCACTTGTATCTCTTTGGTATAATCAAAAATTTTTAATTCTCTCCATTATGATTGTCTATTGTGCTTTGTCTTGCTATCTCTTTCTGATGTGCCATATTCTTATATGGTATCAGAGCTTAGGTTCTCTTAGCAGGAATAGTGCATAAAGTTCAGTCTTTCTTTGCATAGAATTCTAGGAGTGATGGCTTCTATCTCTGCTGCTGCTCCAATCTTGTGCATTCGTCCACCTACCTTCATGGA
The DNA here is from genome assembly GCF_041138505.1 of Cibotium barometz. Taxonomy (NCBI): domain Eukaryota; kingdom Viridiplantae; phylum Streptophyta; class Polypodiopsida; order Cyatheales; family Cibotiaceae; genus Cibotium; species Cibotium barometz. The sequence goes on from NC_141097.1 coordinate 23,154,831, forward strand.
AGGCAAGCTTGATGGGACGAACTACACTCTCTAGAAATTCAAAATCAATGCCATTCTCTAGACTCTTATGAGCTCCTAGAAATTGTTCTGGGAATGGATGCAGAGCCAGTGAGAAGTCCTGACGCCAACAACCCTGCAAACATGCTTTTGCCATATGTTAAACTTCTTCGGGCATGGAGAAGGCGCAATGCTGATGCACTTTGTGTGCTATTGTCACTAGTGTAAGTGATTCTATTCTCACTTTGATTCAACATATTACCAAGGCTACAGAGGCTTGGATCATACTGAGAAATCAGTATGAGACTCGGAATTAGACCAGGATTTAGAACTTGGAGAATCAACTTGCTGCTGAAAAGTTTGCTGAAGGAGAAGCTACTGAAGCATTTATCTCGCGGATCAAAAATCTATGAGATGAAATGGTTGTTGTAGGGATTACACACACTAGTGAGGAGTTGGCCAAGAGGTGCATCCAAATTCTTCCACAAAAGTATGATGGCTTGGCTACATACTAAACACTCAAGTTAGAGTACCACCTTTATCATTTGAAGAATTTAGTTCTATGTTACTTGAGGAGGAGATGTGGCTGAAGACATGCGATGGTGGTGATGCTGCATTTTTGGCCAATGCTAAAGGCAAAGGCGCAACATCTTCTGGATGAATGAGAAGAATAAGAAGCTAGAGAAGAAGAAGTTTCAAGGGAGCTGTTATTACTGTGAGTGACAAGAAGGGTCACGTTGTCAAAGACTGTAGAAAGAAGCAGGCTGACAAGAAGAACAACACCTTCTTGAAGTCTTCATGGAAGGGAAAGGAGTTAATCAACAATGTCGAGACCGAGCTTGAACTTTGGGTCGCCATAGAAGAGGTATGTTCATATGCTCAAGCTCCAGTTTTGTTGATGATTTATGGATTTTGGATAGTGGAGCCTCTCAACACATGACCAGTTAAGAAGGGCTGGTATAGTTCATGGAAGCCTCTACAGGAACCCATCAGTGTTGTTGTTGTTGTTGGGAATAATGCTAAATGTCCAGGCGAAGGGTCTGGAACCATATCTTTTGTGGGATCTATAGGTCAAGACAAGAAGCTGTCAAATGTGCTCTATGTACCCCAAATAAAGAGAAATCTACTATGAGTTGTTGTGATGACAGATTGTGGGCTTGAAGTACGCTTCAAGAAAACTGAGGCATAAATTATAGATGTTGTTGGCAAGGTAGTCGGCAAAGGATTAAGGTGCAAAATTTATACAAGGTGCCCTTAGAGTGTCTACAGGTAAGATCACAAGCAAGCTTAGTAGGAGCGATTTGGTCACATTGGATTTGTAGTGCTAAAGGAGATGCAAAAAAGGGTATGTAGCTAATTTTCCTACATTTTCAGAAGTGCAAGAACCATGTGAAGCTTGCATGATGGGCAAGCAACAAAGCAAGGCATTTCTAGAGGAAAGCAACAATTGGGCAAAGACTTCTCTAGATCTGGTACATACTAATCTTTGTGGTAAAATATCTACTACTGCATTAGGGGGATGTTCTTACTTTATGCTATTAGTAGTCGACGATTATAGTAGGAAGACGTGGACTTATTTCCTTCGTGGTGATAAGGCTAAAGCTTTTGGCAAGTTCAAATAGTGGCATAAGCTTGTGGAAAAGGAGACAGGAAAGAAGGTGCAGAAGTTTTGTACACAGATCAAGGAGGAGAATTCCTTTCAATGAAATTTGACAGCTAATGCAAGGAGAATGGTATCAAGTGACAACTCACAAACTGCTCACACATCTTAGTAAAATGGTGCTGTAGAATGCCATGATTGAACTATCATGGAGATGGCTCGATGCATGTTTAAGGCAAAGGGTTTGCCCAATACATATTGGGCTGAAGCAGTCAACACAACACGTTATGTCCTCAATCGGAGCTACACAAAGGCACTCAAGGATGTTACATCTCAAGATGCCTACTTTGGTAAGAAAACTTTAGTTTCTCAGTTCAGAACATTTATCTATGAATGTTATGTGCATATTCCAGATGCATCCAGGTCCAAGCTAGATGCCAAAAGCAAGAAGTGTATCTTTCTTGGATATAGTTAAGAGTCGAAGGCATATCAGCTCTATGATACAGAGGAAAAGAAGATTGTGGCCAGCCGAGATGTGGTATTTATAGAATAGCCACACTCAGTGGATGAAGGAAGTTTGTCCACTTTATCATTAGCTGGAGAAATAATACACCATGAGCCCAACCCTCAAGTCAGATTTCCTCTCAAGGAGGAGGATTTTTCAGAGGATGAAGACTCTCACACATCACAACAGTGTGCTACTGCGTATGACAAGGAAAGCCACTTCCAAAGTGGGCACAATATCTCTTTGATGTGAGCGTAATTCAGTACCTGAGAAGCCAAAATATTCAATAGATGGACCATGCAAATCAAGGAGAATAGAGGAGCAAAGAAGAGCATGCGTATGACAAGGAAAGCCACTTCCAAAGTGGGCACAATATCTCTTTGATGTGAGCGTAATTCAGTACCTGAGAAGCCAAAATATTCAATAGATGGACCATGCAAATCAAGGAGAATAGAGGAGCAGAGAAGAGCATCTGATCTCATCGTCAAGATAGCCTTGATGGTTGAAGATAATGGGAACAGTGAAGGAGCCAGCCACCTTGGATGAAGCCTTAACAAGTCCAAACTGGAAAGTCGTGATGCAGTCTAAGTATGATAGCATCATAAAGAACAACACCTGGGAGCTAGTTGACCGACCACCAAACAGAAAGGTAATTGGTACCAAATGGGTTTGGAAAGCTAAAAGACCAAATTGGAGAATTTGGGAAAATCCCAAGACTTTGGAAATTTTCTTCTCAATCTACTTTTTGGTGTGTCTTAAGCATACAAACTTGAAAGTTGTCGGAGAATATGCATTTAAAACCTACTCTTTAAGCTCTTTCCAATGATATGTCACATGAGAGGGTTTCGACAAAAGCTTAAAACGGTTCACCATGGTCCCCTTTTTATAATCTTGCAAAATGGGAATTGGGATTTTTCCAAATTCTCTAATATGGTGTTCTAAGTATATTAAGGCTGATGGCTCACTTGAAAAATACAAAGCTAGGTTGGTTTCATAGGGATTTGCACAGGTAGAGGGTTTTGACTTTGATGAAACCTTTGCTCCCATAGCTTGTATGACAACTATCAGGGTAGTACTTGACTTGGCTGCTCACAAAAAGTGGCCAATCTTTCACATGGATGTCAAATTAGCATTTTTGAATGGCCATCTCAAGGAGGAGGTATATGTAGCTCAACCACTAGGTTTTTAGATGCTCAGATTAGAAAACAAAGTTTGCAGGCTGAAGAAGGCATTATATGGGTTGAAACAGGCCCCAAGGGCATTGTATCATAGGATAGACCAATTTTTCAAAAAGATTGGGTTTATAAGAAGTGCTTCTGATGCTAACTTGTATATTCTAAAAAGGCATGGCAAGATTGTTTTGGTTGTCTTGTATGTAGATTGTTTTGGTTGTCTTGTATGTAGATAACTTAAACATTTCAGGTGATAATGAAGAGATGATCCAGTAAAAAATGGATATGCTAAGCCATGAGTTTGAGATGATAGACTTGGGTCTTATGCATTTCTGTTTGGGGAATGAGGTCTAGCAAGAGTCAAGTAAAATCTTCATTTTGCAGCAAAAGTATGCTTGGGAGATTCTCAAAGAATTTGGGATGACAAACTGCAAGCTTGTGTCTATGCCAATGGAAGTGAACGTGAAGCTTTCTACAGAGGATTCTTCATCACTTAATGACATCAGGAAGTGCAGGAAGTTGGGAGTTTGACTTTTCTCACTAACACTAGACCTGATATCAGCTTCACAGTTGGTGTGTTGAGTAGGTTTTCCAACAAGCCACAAGAGGGTCATTGGAAGGAAGGGATGAGGGTACTTAGGTATATCATTGGTACTCTTGATTATGGCATCACTTACAGCATGGGTGACACTATGATAGGTTATTGTGACTCAAATTGGGCAGGAGATTATGATTCTAGGAAATTAGTTTCTGGATATTGTTTTTCGCTTAGTTTTCTGGTATTTTCTCTTGGACTAGCAAAAAGTAACCTACAGTGGCAATTTCTTCCATAGAGGCTGAGTAGGCAGTGCATGTGAGGTAGCATGGCTGAGGAGAATCTTGGTTGACATGGAAGTTCAGATCAGGGAGGCTACAATCTTGTGGTGCGACAATCAGAGTTGCATGGCTATCACCAAGAACTCTGTGTTTCATGCTCACACGAAGCACATTGAGATGATTCAGTATCACTATGTGTGGGAGCTGATAGAGGATGAGATAGTGGAGTTGGAGTATTGGTCTATAGAGAGCAAAAGTGCACCGACATCTTCATCAAGGCTCTTGGGAAGGACCAGCTCACTCAACATCTTCATCGACTTGGCGTTGGGCCAAAAACCTAGTTCGGGCACTAAGGGGGGGTGTTAGTATACACTCAATGCTCACCTCTCAGTAGTAGCATGCATCTCACTTTGATGTATAATGCACATTTGTTGGGCCCCATTATGAGGAGTAGCCATGTTGCATATGTCTTTAGTGGGAACCCTAGTTTAAACACCGATGGGGTCATTATCATGACCATTGATGATGGTTAGGAGATGGTTAGGGGTACGAGTGTTAGCTGGGGAGGACTGGGGTGGTGGTATGACAAATATTCCCTAGAATTTTCTCTCGAATACTAGGTCCATCATTAGTGGGCAGTGGTGGTGTGGGCCGCATTCTTGATACACGGGTGGTGACCTTGTCTATGTAGTGTAACTACCCTCATTGTATATGTGTCTACCACACCACCTATTGTACTATATATGGACATGGTTGCCATGAGCTAGGGCATCCAATGCTTGTGAGTATACACCTCCTTCTACAGTTCATACATCCTCTATCCAGAGTCTGTCTAGATCACCTGTCTGTCTAGATCACCATCTAAGCTCTACTTTGAGAGCGCACGGGTTGTGGACACCATCACTTGTATCTCTTTGGTATAATAAAAAATTTTGAATTCTCTCCATTGTGTATATATTGCATTGTCTATTTTTCTTTGTCTTGCTATCTCTCTCTCTCTCTCTCTCTCTCTCTCTCTCTCTCACACACACACACACACACACACACACACACACACACACACACACTCAATGTGTGTGTACGTATGCATGTATTGAGCATTGTCCCCTCTATATGTGTGTTGTAGCACATGCAAAGAGTGCGTATAAGTGTGTGATGAGCTTTGTCCATCTATCTCCCTCTACATGTGGTAATGAGAATTATCTTCTCTACATGTGGTAAAGAGTGTGTGTGTGTGTGTGTGAGGAGCTTTGTCCAGCTATCTCTCTCTACATGTGGTAAATGAGTATTGTCTTCCCTCTCTCTCTCCCTCTCCCTCTCCCTCTCTCTCTCTCTCTCTCTCTCTCTCTCTCTCTCTCTCTCTCTTCTCTCTCTTTGCATGCAATAATCATAGTTGTCCTTTGTGCTTGTGTGTTATGAAGGGATAGATTGTCAAAAGGTGGGAGGGTGAGAAATGGAGCTTTAGAGCTCTCTCTCTCTCTCTCTAGATTGTTACGACCCTTATATGTGGCAACACATTGGATGCATACACACTCTTACATGGGATTTACATGCTAGTAATGCATGTGACACATGGATGTTGCATGGGAAAATCAATAGTGGCATACTATTGCACATCATCGTTTATAATAATAAGTGTGAATGGGTAACGTTCATGGTGGGTGATGGTTGTAGGCCAAAGACCCAGTGGTGTGTAGCATGGGTGTCCTAGCAGGGCAACGAGGACAAAGGAGGCATTTGAGTATGGTGTGTGGCCTGAAGGTACACACTGTACCCTCGCCGGGGGGGGGGGGGGGGGGGGGGGTCACTGGTATATATAATGGTTGGGTGGTTAAACATAGTATGCCAAGCTAGGTTTATTTTTGCTATTCTTGAGTTCATCTTCTTCTCTCTCATGTTTTTTGCATGATGCTAGATACAAAGACCTTGGTTACCTTGCATGGAGATCTTTCATTTGGTATCAAATCCTAGCCTTTAGTTCTTGGCTATGGGGGAAGCTTTGTAGGTGGTATGAAGCTTTGAGCAAGGAGAAGCTTGCAGAAAGGAAGAGCAAATGTCGCTATTGTAGCTGTTTCTTTTTCGTGATTTTTGTCTGTATGCTGTCGAAGTTCTGTCCACTATAGTTTTGACATCTTCTTTCATCTGTTTCATACATAGGTGCTTGTGAAGTCACGCAATAGCCTTCTTTTTACTCCTCTCGTAACACTATCTGCAATGCGAGTCCCACAAGTAACCAGCCACTCCACTGACGCCATTGCCATAGCTGTCGACCATTAACAGTGTAGCTAGAAAAAGAAAAAAAAAATTCCCAATTTCTTTTACAAAAGAAAAATAAATATCAAATCCCTAAGGTCTTCTTTTAAAGGTACATGGAGGTGGTTCATATGCAGAGATCTCGACAATAAATTTTTCATCCAGTGGACTATTTCTTGAAGCAATTGGACCGATCTACGATGCAGAAGCTCTTCATGGCCTCCGTCTTCATTGAATTTGACATTCACATGACCAAGGGGCTCACTTATCCCTACTTTTTATATTTTTTGTCATTTGGTGCTTCTTACACATTCGTGTCATTAAAAATGGATTCCGACCACTCTGCTACAATCACCATATTTTGTCCCTGTTCACCAACAAATGCATGATTTGTGGGAGAAAATGAATTTATTTATGAATGATATCCACACTAAGATAACACCTATAGTACCCCAGCCACTGTCGCCTTTGGATACCCATCCCTTGGGTAATCGTGAGGGTGCTCTGAATAAGGGATTAAAGCCAAAACTTGCATTAAAAGATTTGAAGCCGCCAAAGTAGAGTGGCTTTTACCTTCTTGCACGACTGATGTAGTAGATATGTGGCTTTCTAAGTGGGAACAATGCTTTTCTTTATGTGATATCACAAATGAGCACATTAGAATCCAGCACACTACATATAATTTATTGGATGTGGCTCATCATTAAAAAGGACAACGTAATCCCGAATACTTGGGAGGAGTTTAAAGATACGTTTATTCAAAATTTTGTACCACCAAGATATTGATACTTGGTTTTTTATCTCTCAAAAGAATCTCACATCTCAGGAGTATGCATACAAATATCAAGAGGTGCTTATGAAAATACCCCTAATTCTACCAAATTTCTTATAGGTTCATAAGTTTTTCTTGGATTTAAATGATAAATTTTGACCATTAGTATGCCGAGAGAAGTGTTAAACCTTATCTAAAGCTATGGAGATGCCTTTAATTTATGAAGATATTTGAAAGGGTCACAGTCACACATTGGGTCAACGTTCCAAGTCTCATTTTATGTGACCTACTTATGAATCTTCTACGTACACTAAAGGGAAAGGCATGAAAAGATGCAGGGGCGAAGAGATCTTGAGCTCTTGCAAGTACACACACACTCATACAAACCCTAGAAGAGAACACATAAGGTGAGAGGTTGAAAATTCTTCTTCTTCTTCACACAACAAAAGAGGTCTACAAAGAAGATAAAGTGACTAACACACATAATAGAGTATATACAAGCGGTCCATAATGTGAACACGCTAAGTGGAGAGGGTAGGTGTGGACTAGTCGGTGTAGTCCACAGCTATAGAATCTCTGGTGAAGATATGTCGGTGCGAGCTACCAAACCCGCCAGTGATGTAAATGTCAAACAGTCATGCAAGCGCCCCGTGAATGTCAGCTCATGTTGAGCTTGAGATCTTAACACTCCCCCTTAAGCTCAACTCAAGCTCATGAACTCCAAGCATATCTCAAAATCTGTGGAGCTTCTCAGCTCCCAAGGTCTTCGTGAGTGACAATGTCAGCGACCTAATCCTATGTGCTGACGTGGGCCAAGTCGATGTCGCCTGCCAAGACTCTCTCCCTGATAAAGTGGTAATGTACCTCAATGTGTTTTGTCCACGCATGGAAAACTGGGCTCCTACGGCCAACTGTATACTGCTAAGATTGTCACAATATATGACAACCTTTTTCTCCACATGCAACATAGTGGGATCCTCCAACACATAACTTGCATCAGCACTAAGCTTGCCATTTTGATCTAATGACACCGAGATTGACTTACAATCAGCCATCCCATACTTGGACAACATGTCCAATACATATTGTCTCTGTGTAATAGCCAAATACCATGAGGTGTGCGAATGACCTCAATTCCCAAAAAGTAGCACAGATCTCCCAAATCCTTCATCTCAGACTTCCTTTTGATAAGACTCTTCACATGCTCAATCTCATCCAAGTTGTCACCCCCAACAATAAGATCATCTACATAGATGGTGATGATCACAATACCCTTATCACTCTTGCGCACATACAAAGAGTGATCTACATCTGCCATATAAAAAACAATAGTGACAAGATACTCAGTAATCTTGTCATGCCATGCTCGTGGAGCTTGCTTTAGAGCCCATACAAAGCCTTACGAAGTTTACATACAAACTTTGGGTGACATGTATCCTCAAAACCAGGTGGTTGATCCATATACACTTCTTCTTGCAAGTCACCATCCAAGAATGCATTTTTACATCCATTTGATGTAAAAAGCAACCTTTAGCTGCAGCCACTGCAACAATCACAGCTCTCACATCTGCCATCTTTTGCAATCGGGGAAAATGGCTCCTCATAATCAATCCCATGTATCTGCACATATCCTTTGGCTAATAATCTAGCCTTGTACTTGATTATGCTACCATCACTGTTATGTTTCACCTTGTATCTACTTATGCTACCATCGTTGTTATGTTTCACCTTATACACTCACTTACAACCAATAGCTTTCTTGCTTTCAAGGGCAATGGCACCAAATCCCAAGTCTCATTTCCATATAATGTCTCATAGCTTTCTCCCAACACACATTTCCAATAGCCTCATCAAAACATGCGGGTTCTACAACCTACACAACTTTTTCCATATAAGCATAGTGATGTGCCACATAACCATCATAAGTCAACCTCTGCACAAGGTTTTTGACTCTTCCAGATCTTCATAACTTTGCATTCATGGCTTCCATAGCCTTCTTCACAACAGGTGTCCTCATTGCTAGAATCCCAAGCTCCTCTCATCAAGGCTCATCTCCAAGCCACTAGACTCTCCATCAACAAGAGAATGCCCTACAGAAATATCAGGCATACCAAGGAGCTCAACCACTTTCTCTTTGCCTTTATGTGATGCACCAACTACATTTCTAGGACTGGTATTATGACACAACCTACTACTCCATGGTTTATCAACAAAACCACTAGATGAGGACTCTCTTGGTTCACTCAATGACTGTGATTACTGACTTGCATTCTATGCATCCACATTTCCACTTATATCAGCCCCAACAATATCTTTTTCAGCAGCATAGGTCAGCTACTCATATCATCAAATACAACATCCCTGCTTACCCTCAATTCACGTGTAGTAGGATTATAACATCTATATCCCTTTTGCTCAAGGGAATACCCAATAAACACACATTTTTCTACCTTTGGATTCATCTTAGTACGCAACTCATCTGGCACATGCACATATGCAATACATCCAAAAACTTTTAAGTGAGATAAATCAAGTTTCTTACCAATAAACTTCTCCTGTGGCATTACATCATGTATGGCTATAGTAGGACTCCTGTTCATGATATAAACTATTGTAGACACAGCCTCAGCCCAATAGTTATGCAGCGTATTCTTCTCTACCATCAATGCAGGTGCTATCTCTATAATATGCATGTTTTTTCGCTCCTGCAACTCCATTTTGCTGTGGAGTGTATCTACATGTAAATTGTCTTTGAATGCCATTCTTTTGCAAGAATTCAGAGAACTCATTGGCAACGAAGTATTCTCCCCCTCCATCTGACCTTAGGCACTTCACATGCTTTCCTATCTGTTTTTCAGCCCATCACTCTAAAATTCCTAAAATTAGTGAACACTTCACTTTTCTCCTTCATGAAATACACCCACACTTTTCTCATGTGGTCATCAATGAATGTTATGTAGTACCTGCAGGCCACTCATAGATATAGTCTTTGCAGGACCCCATACATCTGAATGCACAACAGCTAGTACATTCCTGCTCACATTCCTATCATGTGGAAATACATGCTTTGTTTGCTTTACAAATTGACATGCTTCACATACTTTCTGCATACCTTCAGCCTTAAACTTAGGTAGCCCTGTCACAATTTCTTTAGTCTGCATAGACTTCATTCTCTACACATTTACATGTCAAATTCTCTTATGCCAAATGTTTGTATCTGCAACAACTCCTTAACCATTTGCAAACATTGCAGAACTCACTTCAGGCATATTCACATTCAATGTAAACATTATGCCCACTTTGTTGCCTTTTGCAACCAACCTGCACTTATCTTTAAAGTCTTCTTCATAATAGCCATCAGGATTGAACCAAATCTACAAACCCTACTCAATCATCTGGCCAACAGAAACTAGATTCTTTGTAATATTGAAAACATGAAGACAAGGTACTTCACCTTACCATCCTGCATAGACAATGGCGCATATCCACATGGGTAATTAGATGAGCAGTGTTATCCCCTGTTTCAACAAAACCTAGTCTTTCAAGGCTCTTCATTTCCTTGAACCACTCACCATGACTTGTCATGTGGTTCAAAGCACCTGAATCAACATACCATACATCATCCTTACATGCTGCTACATCATTTTCAGACACAACATTAACTACATGTTGCATAACAAACAACCTCTCATTATCCTCATTATTTTTGCTAGAGGACGCATAGTTATTTTGCTGCACTTTTCCATTTCACATGTCACTCTATTTCTTATAGCAATCTACATGCACATGTCTAGGCTTACCATGGTAAAAACAGCCTCGTGTATCATTATGCTGCCTTTGCCTTGTGAGGGAGCCATCCCTTGGCTTTTTTCATCATTTTTCCTCTAATCTACGCATTACCTATTCCCCATTATCTTGATTAATGGTTTCCCATGAAAAAGATGTGGATTTGATGGAGATTTGTGTGTGATTTTGTGAGAAATAGCTCTCTTTTTGTTTTGTAAAGAATGTTTTTTTGCTTAATTTTTAGCTTAATTTGTTATTTTTATTGTTAATGTGGTTTTTAATGTTCTTAGGATTTGCACATAGTTTTTATTAGGCTTAGTTTGCATCCATTGCATCAAACAATGTAATAGAATGCAATTTTTAGTGAATGTTAGCTCTCTTTTTAGTGTTAAACATAGAACTAAAATCATTAATTTTAGTTTAATTGGTGTGTGTTTTAAAATCATCTCACATTCTAAGCGGTTCATGATGTGAACCCTAAAGTGTTTCACAGCATGAAACAGCCCCCACGCAAAAAAAAAAATGTGTGAGACACATGTCTCATGGCCTAAGCGTCTCACGGTTCACGGCCTAAGCGTCTCACGGCCTATGTGTCTCACAATTCACGGCCTATGTGTCTCACGGTTCATGGCCCAAGCATCTCACGCTTCACAGCCTAAGTATCTCATGGCCTAAGTGTCTCACAGTTCATGGCCTAAGTGTCTCACGATTCATGGCCTAAGCATCTCACTACCCAAGTGTCTCATGATTCATGGCCTAAGCATCTCACTACCCAAGTGTCTCTCACGGCCTAAACGTCTCACGCCTTAAGACAAAATAAAAATTAATAAACAATAATTTTTTTTGATAACAAGATTCTCTTTTCTTGCTTTGACATAACCTGTAGGTTGTTGCATGTAGAATTCATCTTGGCTACTGGTGCAAAGGTCTCTTCATAATCAACCCCATGTTTTTTAGTTAGCCACCATAAGTCTTGCTTTATACCTATCTATCTTTCCTTCCTTGTTGTACTTGAGCTTGTAAATCCATTTGCAGTCTATGGTTTTCTTGTTGGGTGGAAGCTGACACAGATTCTAATTGTGATTCTTATGCAATGCAATCATCTCTTCATCCATTACATCTATCCATTCTTTCTTATTATAGGCATCCTCATAGAAAAGGGGTTCATCATGCTGCATCAGTGATGTTAAGAGGGCATTAATTTGTTTGTTCAAAGTCTAAATTTTTACCTTGGTGATATGTTAACCTCTGGGGCTATTTTTTGTCTCAAGTATGATACCATGTCAAAATTACAAGGATAGAGGAAATGTGACACAATGACTAGCAATCAGATTGAATGAATAAGCTGAGGTCGAATCAGCACTATTTATATTACTGAATCAAATGAGATACAATAATGATAAATTCTAACTTTAATCTAGAAAGGGCTAATCCCTAAAACCCTATCCTACTACTAAGGAACTCAATCAGCTCAGATATTATACTCAATACAGTGCTGTGAGTGTTAGGCTAGACTGCACACTCAGTAGAGGTGGCTTCTGTTCACTTTTGTTCACCTATCAGTAGCTTGCATACAAAACCAGCTTTTATAATGATCCAAGATGAGCAGCTCGTCACTACAGTGTGCTTCATATTCTACCAATGTAATCAAGTAGGTGTGACCAAAATTCTTCAACTAAATCATGGTGGTTAGATCAGCTATGTAGAATTATCTTTTGAGACAATGGCAACCTACGATTCCTCCTTTGATGTAGGGATCAATTTCTACCAAATAGGAGGCACATCTACAAGGCTTAGGAAACCTTAGAATGGTGTGAATATTGAATCTTTTAATAAATCTCGAGGAGGATTTATTGGATGATACTCCACAACAGACACCCCAGTATTCTTGTAGGATACTCTAAGTGTCAATTGAGAAATAGGTACCCACGGCTGCAAATACACTCTTATCTTCAAAGGCTAGTCTCGCGATTACCAATTTCTAGTTATAGAACTTATTATCATGAGAAGGGTTTAATTAAAGGGAAACTAGTGAAGGTACTCTTCGATATGAACTTTAGTCATAATGTGGTTAGTTCTTAACTTATCAAGAAGTTAAAGTTGAAAACTCAACCATCGCCATATCAATATACAGTTGAGCTAGCAGATGGCAAAAGAACTGAGGTTTGGGATCAATAGGTTGTAGGCCTTGGTCTCACCATTCAATCCTACTTTAAGGAGATCAACTTTGATATTACTTGACTAGCACATTTTGATGTTGTGCTAGGGAAAGAATGGCATGCACGAAAGAATCCTCTTATCGATTTTGCAACGCATGTCTATCAATTTATGCATGAAGGGAGGACGCATCAAATAAAAAGTGAGTAAGATCAAATAAAAAGTGAGCAAGATCAACCCAAGAATGCATTAACTACTACTACACAAATTCTAAGAATATCTTGTAAGTCTCTCTTTGTAGGTTGGGTTCAAAAATTTCCAAGTGTTATAGACACACATGAAAGTGGAACTCCAACTTGTAATGCCATAAAATCTTTGCAAGAGAAAATTCTGGTAGAATTTTTTGATGTTTTCAAATGTGACCTACCCTCTTCTTTTCCTCTGTGCAAAAATGTGGAGCATAGAATATAGCTTATGCCCAATGTAACTACGGTCAATCAAACTCCATACCGAATGAGTTTGGTCGAGAAGAACAAGATGTCAAAGGTGATTGAGTACCTAGTGAAAGGACTCATTCACCCTAGTTTCTCACCGTTCACTTCTCTGATTTTGTCAGCTAAGAAAAAAGATGGTTCTTATTGAATGTGTATCGATTCTAGAGCCTTAAATAAGCTTCGATATTCGATGCCAAGGATCGATGCTTTGATAGATGCTCTAGGTGGAGCTAAGGTCTTCAGTAAGATAGATTTTAAAAATGGATAGATTTAAAAAATGGATACCATCAGATTTATATTAAAGATGAAGATGTATCTAAGATACTTATAGACGCTCTAGGTAGAGCTAAGGCCTTCAGTAAGATAGATTTAAAAAATGGATACCATCAGATTTATATTAAAGATGAAGATGTATCTAAGACTACTTTTTGTACTCGTTTTGGTCATTATGAGTACCTTTAATGCCATTTGGGCTTACTAATGCGCTAGATGTTAATGAATGATGTCTTTAGGCCATTTACGGGTAAATTTATGGTGGGTTTATTGATGACATTTTTTTTTTCGAGAAAAGATCCTTTCATTAGTTATATAAAAAACGCCCGTAGGGCTACAAAAAAAAACTCCCCTGCTCATAAGAGAAAAAGAGCAGTGAATACATCATGGCAGCCCGGAAGACTCTCCCTAGGTGCTGCAAAATACAAGCATCAGCACAAAGGACTGAGAGGCTAAATCATACAATAGGGGGGGGGGGAAGAGCCAAACAGGTGGCCTGTAGTGCCAACGGGGGGAGCCCGTGTGTAAGGTGTAGAAGGGGCCACAGCGCCAAGTGGTGTGGAAGGCCTGGCACCGCAAGATCGCCTCATCCGGATGCGGTCGTACTGTCCTCGCAGGGTGTAAACAAGCCACGTGCCAACTGCTGAGCCCCTGTGGGCGACCAACCACTGAAAAGTCGAGATCCTGCGGGCCTGTCGACTAGCCCAGAGCCGAGCCCAAAAATCCTCCAGGAACTCTTGTGAGAGTCCCTGCAGCCGCCAATGCCCCGCTGCCGCTGGAGAGACTGTCCTCCTCGCCGTCAAAATATGCCGCCCCAGCCGAACAGTATACTGGAAAAAGGTAATCTCTGTGGCCTCAAGGGATGCATAAGGATCATGCCACTCGTACTCCCCGGGGTCCCACTGTAGCCGGGCCAAGGGGCGCGCTGCATATGCCCATATGCGCCAATCCGGGAGCACATCTGCAGGGTGGTCGGGGTCAATATGCCACTTCCGAGAAGCGGCGGCCACTACCCGAATCCTCTGAAAGGTGCACTCTGCAACCAAAGGCGACTCCATCTCCACTCTCTGGAGTCTTACATGGGGTTAGCACCACCACCAGTAGTGGCTTACATGTGGCTAACACTAATAAGCAATGGTTTACGCCTACTTAGCACGATTAAGTAGTGGCTTCACACCTTGGTAGCACTATTTAGTAGCGTCTTGACACTTAGCTAACACTAGTAAGCATTGGCTTTCAACTAACTAGCACTTATAAGCAACACAACTAGTACTAGTAAGTTGTGGTCTACACCTAGTGAGTGCTACTTTTAGCAATGCCTACACTTAGGTAGAACTACTAAGAAGTGGCTTAAATCTAGCTAGCACTTGTAACTAATGGTTTACACCTAGTTAACACTACTAATCAGTGTCTAGAAGTTCACTACTATGACAGGCTAGAAATACCATAGCTAGCAATGAGAGACAAAATCTCTAGCTACCAATACAAAGGGGAAGAGGTAGTCAAACACTACTAACTACTACAACCCCTTACGAAATATGTTCATAGTAGCTAACTAGAATTAGGTAGTAGTTCTAGCTAGCTAACTAGCATTGTGGGTAGCATTCAAACACTACTATCTACTACAACCCCTTACTAAATATCTTCATAGTAGCTAATAACTAGAATTAGGTAGTAGTGCTAGCTAGCTAACTAGCGTTGGGTAGCATTCTCCTTCTTTATTAGTACATCATGGCACCAACATTCCATTCCTGTGAACACGTGTTGGAGCTCCATGTTGTCTTGTTTTGCAATCCAATGTTTATTCCCATTCTTGTCTTTATTTCTGGATTGCATGTAATATAAGCAAGGGAACTCAGCTGATGTTGAATTTAAAGCATCAAACATACATTTCAATGTTTTCAAATTGCCAGCAAGATGACATTCTACCTCATATCTACCAAATCCATCGATATACAAAACGTCCATTGTTTGGTTGTCGTATAATATCTGGTATCTTTATTAAGTTAAAAAAATCTTCAGTACTTCATGGTCCTCCTTTAGCACCTCAAATGCTAGAGGCCACCATATTCAATTCTCCAATTGCACACTAAAATATTTTGGATGCTTTGAATTGATGTTGGGATCCAATGCCCTATTCATTAGTGTTAAGCTAACATGTTCAAGCTTTTGGCCCTTAACGACTTCACACTTATCAAGCTTCATAACAAATTAAAGCTTACCTCTACACTCTTTGATAGGCATGTTGTAGAACTTTACCATTGTTATTTGTAGCTTACATACATCCAATATGAATTTATTGTCTGCATGCAATTTCAAGGGCACTTCCTTTGATCCAGACTTAAGCATCTGTGTATGTTCCAAATACATTAGCTCACCAATTGTGTCTAAGTCTTTTGCACTAAGATCTTTTCATGCCTACTTAACATGGAATGATTTAGGGATTGGAACCACCGTCTCTTATTAAGAACAGCCTTGAAACCTGCATCCAATTGCTTATAAATCATAGCATAGGATTTGGAAATAATCTCTACATATGCCCTGAGCATTTGTAGTTGTGAAGGTATTGCTTACCTCCTTCAAGTGTTCTCTTGTAGCATCATCACCAATGGTTTTGAACTTGGGGTTTTCCAATGCAAACTTCACCATACCTTTGCTTAGGACCTTTACAATTGCATCATCAACCTCTTCACTTGGGTTGGAGAAAATATTCTTCATGTTTGCACATTGTGCATAGACCCATTGATTATATTGCCCACTCCCTTTGTTCTTTAATTCTTTTGCATAGATTAATTAACATAAAGATGATTGAAGGGGAAGAGATCGGCCAAGAATGAGTAATTTATATAAAGTTTACACCTATCTTGCGCTAGTCCTTGATTACAATTTCATTTCTTGATGACCTTGCCTTCATGATTTTATGTCACCTCCTCATAGCATCCATACGAGGATTATTGAGGTTATCACATGAATTGCTTAATCCCTTTTCCCTTTAGCATATATAGCAAGGTTTAATATTTTGAATCTCATTTGAATAGTCCTAAACATAGAAGCTTTGCTTTAATTAGGCAACATAGGTGGGTATACTACTTAGATAAGGATTATCATATCAATGTATGATTTCAAAACAAAATTTTTTGTTTTGCTATCATCTTTATATATGTATGCTAGGAAAATAACTATCCTTTGAAAAAAAATGGTACCACACTTTGGGAATAAGCATGAGTCTGTGACATATTAAAGCAAGAAAAGGAATGATAATAGCATAAAGGGGTATGACTATAGATATGCAATCACATCACAAGGTAAGTGCAAGTATAGACAAATGAGGTTAGTGGTGGTGTTCTCAATCATATTGAGAAGTTGTTCAAACATAGATGGGTGACTAATTACATAGGTGGTGGACTAATAACATACAATAAGTGTGCCACCTTGATGGGAGGAGACCCCTCCACATGGTCCATGTAAAATTAAGAGTTCTAGATAGCAATTGTGTTCTTTCTTTTTAGAGTTTTATTTATCTTACCCATAAAGCATTTGTGTTCTCAAAACCTCACCTCTATTGTGTTAATTTAAAACAATTGTTATCTAGGTAAAGTAGTATCTAGTAAAGTATGCTTCACAATTTTAAGAACACAATTACCTTGATAGTAATTCTTAAATAAGCAAGTATGCCCATGCTATCTAGATAAGGAAGTATGCTCACGGTTTTATGTTCTAAAGGTGAGGTTTATTGCCTAGATAAGGAAGTAATGGGTAAGACAAAGTATCTAGATAAGGAAGTATGCCCACGGTTTTAAGTTCTAGAGGTGAGGTTTATTACCTAGATACAGAAGTATGCCCATGCTATCTAGATAAGGAAGTATGCTCACGGTTTTATGTTCTAAAGGTGAGGTTTATTGCCTAGATAAGGAAGTAATGGGTAAGACAAAGTATCTAGATAAGGAAGTATGCCCACGGTTTTAAGTTCTAGAGGTGAGGTTTATTACCTAGATGCCCATGCTATCTAGATAAGGAAGTACACTCATGGTTTTAAGTTCTAGAGGTGAGGTTTATTGCCTAGATAAGGATGTAATGTGTAAGATAACATATGCTCAATTGCTATCTAGGCAATAAACCTCACCTCTAGAACTCTAAAACACAATTGCTATCTAGGGAATAAACCTCACCTCTAGAACTCTAGAACATAATTTGTTTTTAGGCAATAAACCTCACCTCTGGGCATACTTTGTCTTACCCCATAGATGAAGTATACCTAGGACTGGCTTTACTGTATTAGTATTGTGTTTTACATTCGAATTGTGAGGATCTTTTATATTTGTTCTTTATAAAAAATTATTTCCAATAAGATGTACTTGGGGTGCCTTTTTTTCAAACGTAATTTTTAAATAGTGGTTTCAAAAGTTTTGAATCTCCCACACTATTCATGATGTTCATTTCTTAGGGGGTTCACTCTATAAAAACCCATATAGCACATGTGTGCAAGAATTTATTTAGAATATCCTTATTTTACACTTTTTATAATGTTTAACACAATTGTTTGTCCTCCTTTTGTAAGTGTACATGTTTAGATTTAGAATTATATAAATTCACATAAACTAATTAAGAAACTATTTGTTTAATTGCATCTTACATGTATATCTCTCAATACCCACCCATCCCCCGACAAGTGCTATTGTGTGAGGTTCATTCTAATTGGTCATTCATTTATTTAGCATGGGGGATTTTTAGCCTTGTTTGCATATGCATTTGTGTTTTGCTAGCCTTCATTCGTATGTGTATCATATTTGTGTAGATAATGAATTTAATTTTCCACATTTCTTATGTTCTGTAATATATTAGTAAACTACGATAACTGTATATTTATGAATTTAATTTTCCACATTTCTTATGTTATGCAATCTATTAATAAACTACAATAGCTATATATTATAAATGAAATGAAACACTTAATAACTCAGACTTGCATAAATAGCATGGTCTAGGTAGTCCCTAAGAAGTAAAGCTTAAAGACTAACAACATAACCTAGAATATAAGGCTAATTAGTTTACAAAAACTAATGACATGAATTGCACTTATCCCATTAGTAAAGAATTGCACTTATCCCATTAGTAAAGAATCACACTTCATTTCATTCAATTTCTTTACCCATGTACATTTTTATTACTTGCCATTTTCTTCCCATGAAAGTTTCATGATTGCACTTGATGTCAATTAGTTAATTTTTCCCCATCATTTCATTTTTTTATTTCTCATCCTCACTTTTTTCAATTACCAAATAAACATGTCAGTGAGTTCTTTACTAGCTTTAGTTTCCTTGCTTTTTAAAAACAATGTTATAACCCAACCGTACACCTATGTTTGTGTAGAAATTTATGATTTTGATTTTTAAATTTCTAGTTTAATGCTTATGATCATGTTTATGAAATCCATTGATACATTAAGATTTTTAATATGTACTACAAGTAAAAGGAAGTATTTAATAACTCAAACTTGTATTCACCCATTGTGGCTTGAAAATATTTTCTTAAAAATGTCATAGGGTCTATATAATCGTTAGGATTGGAAAAGTACTCACAAGATTTTGAAAATGGGCCTTAGGTGAACTTATTCTTACCCAAAGTGATTCAAATGGCTATTAAAGGGTGGGAAGTACATTCTTTAGGGTGTCTTGTGTTCTAGCTAGTCCTTGTGGTTTAAAGAACACTCATGTTGATAATGGTCTAAAATTGGATGTAGGGAGACTTGTCCTTGCCTAGAGTGAGTCAAATGGGTATTGATGCATGGAAAACGCTTCTTCATGTGTTTTTAGGGTGTAAGTAGACCTTGGGATTAGAAAAATGTTCAACAATTCTCAAAAATATGCCTAGAGTGAGTCAAATGGGTATTGATGCATGGAAAACGCTTCTTCATGTGTTTTTAGGGTGTAAGTAGACCTTGGGATTAGAAAAATGTTCAACAATTCTCAAAAATATGCCTAAGGTAGATTTTTCCTCTTTCATACTGAGTCAAATAGGTATTTAATGAATTCTTAGGGACTAGTTAGAGGTTTTCTCTCTCATATTGAGTCAAATGGGTATTTAAGTGGATTACAACAACATAAGGGTGAAATGTATAACAACATTTATATCAAGGAATATAGCATCTATTATATTAATATTTATAGTGGCACATATGTATTAGTGCTTAAAGAAGCATTCTTAAAGCGTTGTACAAGAATTCCAAATAAGTGTTACAAATGGGCCAATAGTTGTACTAAATGGCCACTTAACCTCCTTGGATTATGCTCAACCCCTTTTTTATTTTGTGATTCTATTTATTGTACATTAATCTTTTTTATTAACCCTTCTTCCTTACTTTTATCAATATTTTTTTAGCTAGAACATTGATCTCGTATATTTTTTTGGCTAGAAAATTGATCTTGTATATTTTTTGCTTATATTATTTTTAAAAGTACCTTTCTTACTCTAGTTTTTAAGTATTTGGAGAAGTTGATCTATGTAACCATCAATTGAAAATACTCTCAAACATGTGAAAACATATTTAGAATTATTTGGTGAAACTACTTTTTTATTTGAATTCAAAAACTCAGTGAACTATTTGAGAAACTTTAGGATTTTTATGCATTTGCAACTACGGAGATGCTTTGATTTCTTGTGCGATCATTATGCATTAATTTATACCACCTAGAGATGTAATTTCATAAGTGTTGGTTACACGAATTTTTATGCCAATGCATTAATATACACCAAGTAGAGATGTAAGTTCACTAGTGTTGGTTACATGATTTTTGATGTCAATGCATACCAAGTAGAGATGTAAGTCCACTGGTGTTGGTTATGATTCTTGATGTCAATGCATTAATGTATACCCAGTAGAGATGTAAGTTCACTAGTGTTGGTTACATGATTTTTGATGTCAATGCATTAATGTATACCCAGTAGAGATGTAAGTTCACTAGTGTTGGTTACATGATTTTTGATGTCAATGTATTAATTATAGTTGTTAGCATTACTAGATCAATAATGTGTCAAATTTAATATTCTTTACCTTTTAGTCTTGTCAGGAGCAATTGGTGTGCTTGGAAAAACTTACAGGTTATATAAGTTATTGTTGAATTTTTTATGAAAACTTGCAAATTTAGCTCAAAATTCTTTGAGTCAAGTACACATGTTAATTTACCTTGGAACATTTATACCTTTGGGGGGCTTCACCTAGGAATACATAAAACATCACATGAGTTCAATAGAAGGAGTTTGACTTTCATGGAATTATACAAATTGCATACATTAGAAGGTTATTATCTAAGAATTTTTTTTTAATACAAGTTTGGTCCAAAAGGGAGAGTTTTATTACTTCTCAATTTATAAAAGGAGTGCATCTCAAATATCAAATTTCATAGACACTTTTTAAAATGCCTCACATGATACACAATATTTTGATAAAGTGACACTCCCCATGCCTTTGTTCCTGAAGTCACACTTGTGCTTTTTGGTAATTTGGCACTTTGTGTTAATCTTTGGTGACTTTTCTTTCTCACCTTTGCAATTTTATGCTTATAAATCACTTATTGTTAAGTATGAATGAACAATTTTCTTTTTGTTTAGGGTGGTTTTGGGATGTAACCTTTTTCTCTTTAGAGTGGTTTTTGGGATGTAACCTTTTGCTCTTTACGAATAATTATCAATGACAATTTTATCTTTTACACTCTTACACAAAGTGGTAGTGCTTGTACTACTCTTAGAATATTAACTTAGTGTAATGATGGATACATCCTCTAGCCTCTAGCCTACATAAAATCCATGCAACCAATTTCCTAATGTCCAAAAACATTAAGGAGCTTAAAAAGGTTGAGTTTTGGCGAATGCTTTATTTATTAATTGTAAATAATTTTATAATAGTAAAATCTTTGAAATAGGAATCATAGAAGACTAGCAATCAACAATAAAAATATATCACACTATTAACTATAGTAAAAAAAAGTTGGCATAATCCCTTAATATACATATTACATATCAAATCCTTATATGTTATAGTAGGTTAGGTGATAACCCATGTTATTAGATGATGAAGTAGAAAAGGGATTAGCCAAGCATGAATGATTTGTATAAAGTTTGCACGTCTTGCTCTAGAGTCCTTCTTGATATACATAGTATATATCGAATCTTTAGATGTTATAGCAGGTTACGTGATAACCCATGTTAGATGATGAAGTAGAAAGGGGAATTAGCCAAAAGGGTGAATGATTTGTATAAATTTTGCACATTTCTTCCTAGAGTTCTTCATCACCATTTCACTTCTTTAAGGGTATTGCCTATAAGATGCATGCCCATAGCATCTCTTTACATGAATTCTGTAACCCCTATGTCCTTTGGCACAAATCAAAAGAATAACATGAATTTGAACCATTTGAAACACAAACATTTTGTTTTTAATAGATAATCGAGGTGTTACTGCCTATAAGAGGACTATCATATTAATGTAAGAGTTTAAGACCTTTTTTTTAATGCTATTGTTTTCATTATGAATGTAAATACTAGCCTTTGAATTATTTTCTAAGCGGTACCACTTTTTAGGAGTAAGTTTGACACTTTGTCGCTTCAAACAAGAAATAGAAAGGATAACTACATAAAGTGGTATGATTATTGATAACTATTGATATGCAATCACATCAAGAGCTAAGCACAAGGATGGACAAATGAGGTTAGTGGTGGTTTGCTCAATTGTAGTGAGAGGTGGTTCATATATAGATGGGTGACTAACAATAGAGGTGGGTCATTGCATACAAATAAGACATATGTGTACCACCTTGATGGGAGATCCTTCCACATGGTCCATTTACATTTAATATTCTAGATAGTAATTGTTTTATTAAAACCATAACTATATTTTACATTACCATAGGTGGAGAATACCCCAAAGTACAAGAATGAGTTGCACTTAATTAAGATGAAGTACCACATCTTTGCACACAAGCTTGGATTACCACAAGGCAAGGCTATGGAAATCTCATTAGCAAAGTGAAAATCATTATATCGTGTTAATTATGATTAGGGAAACCATATTCACTTGGCCCCTTTTCACACTACACTTATTATTGTCCATGCACATGGTCCCAAGGCTTAGTCCCGTAGTCCCACATAAGCCTTCAAGTTTGATGCATGAAATACATCATGTATTTTTGTGGTGGATGGAAGCAACAATTGATATGCAACTTCTCCTACCCTTAACCACTTGGTAAGGACCATATTATTGATGGGCAAGCTTAGTGTGAGTATTGTCCTTAAGAGAACCATATGTTGTGGCAAACCATGCAAGTTGTTCGAACACATGTTCCATTAATTGCTTTGTGACCATAGAACCCATATGTGTGACCTTCGTGGGAATGAAATGGATTGCCTTCGTCAATTTATCCATAACTACATAAATGCTATCCCACCCTTTTCTTGTGCAAGGAAGCCCCGTGATGAAATCCATAGTTATATACACTCAATAAAGATGGAGTACCACATCTTTGCACTCAATCTTGGAGTACCACAAGGCTGGGCTATGGAGCACTCATTAGCAAAGTGAAAATGATTATATCTTATTAATTATGATTAGGGAAACCATATTCACTTATATAACATGGCCCCTTTTAACACTACACTTGTATAACATGGCCCCTTTTAACACTACACTTACTATTGTCCATGCCCATGGTCCCAAGGCTTTAGCCCATAGTCCCAATTATTTAGGTATTATTTACATGGCCCATGGCTTCTACATTACACAAAAGCTAATCCCTTTCTCCAACTTTGCAAAAAAAGGCCCCATCTTGCAACATTTTGGATTCGAACACATGATGGTTGACATTGTAGCTAGGGTAGACTCTTTTGGGTAGGCTTTGAAGGTTTCACTGTTTTATTGATAATAGAACAAAGAGTTTTTTAGTGTTCAAGCTTTGAAATCCCTTGATTCAAGATCTTTTACATGAAGTTTTAATATGGTAACATTACAAAAGCAAAGTACAAATACTCAGAGTTACTATAAAGATATAGTGTCTTTGCATCAATGCCTGAAAAAGAAATAACACTAGCAAAGCATTTAAAAAACAACCTCTAAACTTAGGTGACTATTTCAAACATGAAATAGAGTTATGACTCTGAGAGTTTTACCAACTTGTACCAATTTTTTCAGGCCACATGCACCTAGATTTTATTTACATTGGTACCACATTTGTTTCTAGCACTTGAGGATTAAACAACTCTATAATGGATTGAGTAAAGGGTATGTGTAGGGGCTACATGAACAAATAATTGGTCTTCCGAGTTGTATGCTAGAACTGCCCTTATAGTGATATGAGCTACATCAAGGTGCATATGGGATCAGAATGTTTGTTGCCATTGAGTTTCAACAACCAAGGTTTTTTATAAAATTCAACCACTTTACATAAGGGCCTTACATATTTGAGACATACAATTGCACACACTAGGAGAAATGTAAGTAGGCAAGGACCAAAGTTGAGGATGGGCCCTCACATGGTCAAGCCTCAACCCATGTGTGTCAACTCAGTAAGGTTATTTATACATCTAGGAGTGCCCATCAATACGATGAAGTCTTGACTATGCCTATAACTCGGGTGGGCAATCTTTCCTGACCATGGCCCTAACCTTTTAAGAATGAAGGGCAAAATGGCCACGACCTAAGGGTTTTTATGGACTTATCCTCACCATCTCAAAAAGTTGCTAGTTTTGAGAAAATCCTACAATGGGCAGGAAATGGCAAAGCATGGGCAAGAGATTCTCCCCATCTATCTCTACTATTGTGTGTCCATTGTAGGGAGTTTTTAACTCATTTGTAAAAGGACCTAATTTGTCGAGTAGTGTGTTGGCAAAGGTAGTTTATTAGCTCATTGTCCAAGTAGAGGGTGGCAAGCCCTAGAGTTTAAAGCCTCTAGAGCCATTCTTGAGGGATTTAAACCTTCAAATAAGGGGATGAAGAATTTTACCCTTCAAAAGAAAAGCTTAATTATGAAGATGCCTTTCTTAGTTTGTGAAGCAAAGAAATGTGTGGTTAAGATTCTACCCTTGAAATGACATAATGGGGGTGGCACTATAGAAGGTACAACGGAAAGGGAGGGAAAACAACAAACTGAATGCCTGTCATGCAGCTAGGGTGGTGTGACATTACAACGTACTCTACACACAACATGACATGGTGTCCACACATGATATATATATATATATATATATACACACACACACACATACACATACATGTGTGTGCTTGTATATATTACACACACATATCTACATATGTATATATACATACACACATACATATATATATATACACACAATACACACACACAATGTATACATACACACATATATATGTATACATACACACACATATATATATATGCACACACA
Source organism: Cibotium barometz (assembly GCF_041138505.1). Classification (NCBI taxonomy): domain Eukaryota; kingdom Viridiplantae; phylum Streptophyta; class Polypodiopsida; order Cyatheales; family Cibotiaceae; genus Cibotium; species Cibotium barometz. Next base: position 23,180,071 of record NC_141097.1, read on the forward strand.
TACACATACATATATATATACACACACATACACATACATATGTCATACACAAATACGTATATATATACACACACAATGTCATACATATATCCATATCTATATATATGTGTGTGTATGTATATATATCTCACTCACACCGACACTGTCTCTCTCTCTCTCTCTCACACACACACACACTCTCTCCACCCCCCTCTCTCTCTCTGTGTCTTTCTCTCTCTCTCTCTCTCTCACACACACACACACACTCGTTCTCTCTCTATGTATCACACTCTTTCTCTATCTATGTATGTATATATATATCTCACTCACACCCACACTCTCTCTCTCTCTCACACACACACACTCTCTCTCTCCACCCCCCTCTCTCTCTCTCTGTCTTTCTCTCTGTCTCTCTCTCTCACACACACACACACTCATTCTCTCTCTCCACTGACCTACTATCACGGGCCACCTTTACGTCCAGCTGGTGCAAGTTAACCAACAGTGAGTCCAATAAATTCCTCTACACTGGCTAAGCTCAATAATAAGAGGGAAACATAGCCCTTCTTTTTTTTTTTTGCTGCTTAGGCTTCACTACACACGCAGATCAATATAATCCATAATAGGCTGCCATAGTTCGCCTTTGAGCTTCTTGCACTTGAAGCAAGCAATGTAGAAGCTTTCACACTAGCATATTAGAGAAGCCATAGAGCAGACCTCTGCATGCTGCATGCAGCTCACCACCATGGCCAATAATCTGCCAAACTCACTACCTACCAGCCCACCACCTTATGTTAATCATCTTATCCTATCTAATTATTTCTTAATCTTCTCCTTCTTCTTCTTCTTGCCTGCTGTGATATCGACCTGTGAGTTCCCTGCAATCTTCAATTTTGGAGACTCCACCTCAGACACAGGTGGTATCCATGTTGCTTTCCCTTTCATGACCCTTGCAGAAGAGTTCCCCTACGGTGAAACTTACTTCCACAGACCTGTTAGCAGATACAGTGATGGCCGCCTTCTCATAGATTTTCTGGGTGAGTACCCTCACAAAATCACCACTGTTTTTTCTTTTACTTAACCTACCTTAATACACTCTCTAATCTGGGTCCTCTCCCTTGATTTTTCATAGCTTTTTCCCATAATTCCACCCTCCCTCTATCCTTGATCTTTCCTAGATTTGGGTTATAATTCTCCAATTTTAAGCTACATAATTAACTGTTTTACACTTTGTTTATGCTCCCACATCTACCTTAGCTTTTGTAAGTACCTTCACAAATTCTAGATTTATTATACATTGTTGCTTACCTTAGTTTCCATAGCTTTTTCTGTTATAATTGCACAATAATCTATGTCATTTACACTAATCACTCCTAGATTTGGGTTATAATTGCACAAAGGGGAGCTACCAGACCATACAACTGGGCTTTAAGACTAGTATAATTTCAATATATAGTGCTGCTTACCTTGATATCTCATAGCTTTTGTGTTATGATTGCACAATAATTCATGTCATTTACACTAATCACTTCTAGATTTGGGTTATAATCCCACAATGGGGGGGCTACTAATCCATACAACTGAGCTCTAAATGTGTTTGTTTGTTTGTGTATCAGCTCAAGGGCTTGGCAAGCCTTTCCTCAGCCCTTACTTGCAGTCAGTAGACTCTAATTTTACTCATGGTGCCAATTTTGCCTCTTCTGGAGCTACTGCAAAAGATATTAGATCTTTTATTAGCCCTTTTAACCTGCAAATTCAAGTTAATCAGTACAAAGTCTTCAAAGATCAGGTGGCATTGGCACTTGAGCAGAAAGGTAAGGTTCAGACTAATTTATTAATTCAAGCTTAGAAACACTTAATTTAAGTTTTAGGCAAAGTTTAATTTAAGCTTTAGAAAGGTAAAGTTGAGACTTACTTAATTCAAAAGTACAAAATGAATCAACTTTTTTAGACCTTTGATTTACTTAATTCAAGCGTACGAAATGAATCAATTAAGTTTTCAGATCTTGGATTTACTTAATTAATGTAAGGTAATGTTTGCTGTCACTGCATGCAGGTCCCCAGGGTTATCTACCGGAAGTGGATGCATTTATCAAGGGGCTTCACATAATACAAATTGGTGGAAGTGACTTTAGCCATGCGTACATGAACATGAGGATGAATACTGATCAGATCAAGAGCTTTCTACCAGGAGTAGTGAACTCCATAAGCAATGCTGTGAAGGTATTGGGATCAAAGGGGAGGGCTGTGTGTGTTGATGGGTGTTCTGATGCGCTGTGTGTGTTTGTGTGTGTGTGTGTGTGTGTGTGTGTGTTCGTTCTTTTTGTGGGCGCTTAATCAGGGTTTTGCAAGTAATAGCAACTTAAGAGCTAAATTGTTGAGCTAATTTTGTGTGTGTTGTTGGGATTTGTGATGGGCGTTGTCTGTGTGTGTGTGTGTGTGTGTGTTATAGCAACATTAGAGCTAATTATCTAGTGTGTGCGCTGTTGGGTTCTGTGATTTTGGGGAGATGGGGCGGCCAGGATCTGATGGGTTCTGTGATTTTTGGGGGTGTGTGTGGGGGGGTTTAACCCAAATAGGGTTTTGCAAGTAATAGCACCTAATTAAGAGCTAATTATCTGGTGTGTGTGTGTGCGCGCGGGGTGGTGGTTGGTGTGGGGGGAACCTAATTAGGGTTTTGCAACTAATAGCAGATTATGTGTGTGTGTGTGTGTGTGTGTGGGTGGGTGGGGTTAATTGGTTTTCTGATGGGCTAATAAAAGATCTAGTATCTTTTGTGTGTGTGTGTGTGTGTGTAGGGGTGTGCGGCGTTGGGGGTTTTGAACGAATTAAGGGCTAATTAAGGGGTTTTCTGATGGGCGTTTGTACATCTGTGTGTGGGGGTTTTGAAGTAATTAAGGGGTGATTAACCAAGAATGATGCGGCAGGAACTACATGAAACGGGAGCGAGGACATTCTGGGTGATAGATGTGGGGCCGCAAGGTTGCCTGCCGTTTGTACTGTCCAAGTATCCACACACAGCAGCAGGAGATCTGGATGAGCATGGGTGCGCCAAGCCTTACAATGAGGCGGTGCTGTTCTACAATCACCTCTTAAGAGCTCAACTGGGCTTGTTGCAAGAACAGCTCCCCGGTGCAACCATCATTTATGTGGACACTTACGACATCCAGTACACCATGATCCAAAATGCACATCGTTATGGTAAGCCACAAGCATGCATATACATACATACATACATACATACATCTATGTACATTTATACATGTACATAGATAAATATGCATATATATACATATATACATACATATATTTATCTATATATAGACATATATATGCATATATATATATATATATATATATATATATATATATATATAGACACGTGTGTGTGTGTGGGTGTGTGTCTGTGTATACACACCTTTTCCTTTTCATTGCCTTTCTCTTTCCTTCATCATTCACATGAATCAACTTAGTCACATTTGAGTTTGACATGGTAATTCCCGTCATTTGTGAGGTTAGTTAGTTAGCTCATACTAAGTTTGACATGTTAATGGCCATCATTTATGAGGTTAGTTAGTTAGCTCATATTAAGTTTGACATGTTAATGTCCATCGTTTATGAGGTTCATTAGCTCATACTAAGTTTGACATTTTAATGCTGAAGTCGGCTTCGATAGGTTAATGTTGTTGTCGAGTTTGTTGAGTTTAAGTAGAGAGTGCTTAACCTAGTCCCCTATGCATTCCTTGTTTTGTTCCTTTTTATCTTTGTATTTGTGTATTAAACACAGCTTCCTCATATTATTGTAAGTAGCCCCAACTGCAAGCACTAAGCAATGCTAATTAGTCCATGACTCTTTCCTTCTACACATGGTTTTGTTTTCTTTCTTTTTTGGAGGGGAGATGGTGGGCTACTCAACATTATGAAACATTGCCTTGGAAAGATTACCCACTACATCAGGCGCTATAGACACACGAAACTTTTAAGAAAACCATGTTCACCTTATAGTTTAAGGAAAGGAGGTGAGTTAATGGAGCTTGATTTTAGATCAATACATAGAGTAAGTTACTTATAGCAGTATGGCTTGACAACCCAAGGCAATTGCTTTTCCAAGTTTGCCTTCAGTGTTGACTTGACAACCTAAACCAAGTGTTTTTCCAAGTGTGTCAAGGGAAATAGGTGGCCTTCTTTCTTCTTAAAGATAACTTAGATGCTCAATTTTTTACAAAATTTATTAATTAATAACTAAATACTAAAGCTATGATATACATTTTTCTTTGTGGATTGGGAAAGATTAACTTAGGCTAGTGAGAAATGTGGATGAGCTCCATCAAAAGAAAAAAGTTTACACTACTACCTTGTCAAAGGACGATCAAATTGAAGGTAGCCTTTATATTTTACTCGATGGTATAGGCAAACCTAGACAAAGTTTCTCTCTTACTATTTTTAAAAGCGCCCTCAAATACTTTCGTTGTTAATGTTTTTTTCTTTCTAATGTCTTACTCTTGCAATTTCATTATTCAATATGTATTTATAAAAATCCTCATCTTTTAGCTTTAGCATTTTTCTTTTTGATGTGAAGGGCAAGCTTAGAAGGTGAATAAGGGAGGTAGATGAGTGAGCCATGTGGTGGTTGTACTGATATCTATATATGTTTATATCAAAATGAAAATTTGCTTGAACACCATACAAACATCAAGTCTAACGTATTAGCCCCCATAGCTACAGAAAATCTTCCTAACATAAATCTCTTTAGGGAAGGATGTGGGTTAATATGAAAGAGCATATGTCATAAAAAGAGGTTGTTAAAGAGTTGACTATTGCATAGTGTAGTGGTTGGGACATCGAAGTCCTAGGGGGAGGACCTGAGTCCAAGTCTCCTCACCTATGGGTGGTCCCAACATGTGCAAGTAATAAGGTTGAAATACCTATGGTCAATGTGCTCAAAATAACTTCCTTTAAAAAAATTGCTTGTTAACGATGAATCTTTCTTAAGGATATGTATTCTTCATGTGGACCTAAGACGTTGATTACGCTAGAGCTAAAACCACCATGTAAATGATTTTGAAATTGTGCTACTTGTTATATGTAATTGCCTAGGTAGGTGTCGATTGATGTGATTACCCATGTACTAGCTTACAATTTATGGATATTACAAGGGGTGGTACATGTAATCTTTCCTCCTCTTGGAATAAAATCATTGCCTAAGTATTAAGGTGTCCTCATGTGGTTTGATATGTGTATTTTCATCATACATGTGTGCACGTATAGTGATTACTTATTTTCACATCACATAATTAACTCTAGTTTGTTGAGTTGGTGTTTATAAAATGATGAGTGATTTATTATATGTCAGCTTAATGTGTTACCTTGTAAAAGACAATGATCATTTTGTTGACATATAAATTGTGGTTGATTCCCTTGTAAAGATCTTCATATAAGAGTCTAACCCATTTTTATCTATCCTAAGTTTATATGTGTCAAAATATAATAAAATCTATCTTAGATCTAATGTAGCTTCAAAATTTCTTATGTGGCAGGTTTTAAGTATACAACTCGTGCTTGTTGCGGAGTGGGAGGAAACCACAACTATGACTATGGTGTCCAATGTGGAAGTAGTAACCATGTGCATGGGCAATACTTAACTGCTTTATCATGTGTGGATCCAACAACTTACATCAATTGGGATGGTGTCCATCTCACTGATAGGGCCAATCGTCTACTTGCACGTCATATTCTTATGGGCTCTTACTTTCACCCTTTCTTTCCTCTTTCTGAGCTTTGCCCCTCCCACCTTGATACAGTGTGACCCAAACTACCAACTCCCCCTTCTCAAGGTGCACTTATACCCTCTCTTGTTGTTATCAACTCGTCTAGCTACGCATGACATATAAGAACAAATCATGCTATGCACAAGCATGCATGAAAGTTGAAGTCGTGTCTTATGTATGACTACATGCATAATGCAACACATATCTCATGGTTTATTGCTTAAGAATATTAATTTTTCCAAAATGTCTTAATTATTTAATCAACTCCATATGCTATTGCATGAAACATTTTGATAGTGGTTGTAGGCTTTGGTTCTCATCAAGTTTTTCCACATTTAAAGGTGAAAATCCTCCCTTGTGGATTGAATTTTTATGATTGGAATTGGACCATGTTGAAAAATAAACAAAGAGTCAACATCCCATACACATCTCTTGATTTTTTCTTTTGTTAATCCCATTGAAGAATTGTGTATTCCTTATTCTAGGTTCACTTATCAGAGTTGGATTTGCCTTCATTCTATTACACTACTGAAAGTGCAAATATGTGAATATCACCTACATGCCTTTCTTATCTTTATAGTTATAGCAAAACAATTCTATGCCATGTCCTTTCTTTCTTTCGAGCAAATAGTTTTATGTCATGTCCTTATTTTTTAGGATGCATGTGCGAATGATGCACAATACCCCTCTCAACCTAACACATTCATAAAGGTTAATATCAAAAGGATATGTAATGCTTTAAGTACACAACTAAATATAAATATAATAAGATGGGATCTCTAATTTATGAAGGCTTGCATTAACTCAAATTGTGAAAGGAGTACATGGTGAACAAACTCATCATAATCCATCCTAAGATAAATCACATGTAAGAGAATGAAATTAAAACTTCATTTTCGCGCACATAAAATATCTATTTTTTAAGTTCTATATATAGAAAGTCATCACATGCACATTAAAAACTTAGAGAATTACATAGTGCATGCCATGCTCATGCTCTTCATTAGGGAAGGTATGGAAAGAAAGGAACCCCCCCCCCAAAAAGGATATTTTTAATAAATGGATCAAAAAATTATTACCTCAAGTATTTATGGGGAAACCTTGGGTCAACTCAGGTAAATAGCAATAGAAGAAATTGACCTTTCATCCACTAGGATGCAACTTTTTCAAATGTGATAGGTCCCATAAGGACGAAAGTGTATCTTTTTGTGAACATGGAAGTTGCAACTTGTTTAAAAGTGAATGGGCCTCAACATGAGGAAATCTAACCTTTTTAAAAAGATGATAGTAACCTTTCAGAAAGATGCATATACGTGGGTTATTTCCCCCTTACTTTTGAATTTTGGATTTTCCTTTGAAAAAATGAATATATATCTTCTATTATTAATATTCTCTTCTCTATCTTTCTCTTTCTCACTTTTTTTCTTAGCCTCTTTTCTCTCACATCATTTTTCCTCCCCCCTCCTCCAACTATTCCTTCCCCACCTCTATCCCCCTCCTACATCTTTGCCTAAAAATGCATCCACGTCTGTCTTACTTCTCTTACTTCCCCTCTCCTCCCTCCTTCTTCCAATTACTTATTTTCCTCTCTTACTTTTCCTCACCTTCACCTTCCTCGCCACCTCCGACATCCACTATTCTAACCATCGTCCTCCTTCCCCTTCACTTTCTTCTTCACCATTAATGTTCTTCCTCCCCTCTTTCACTTTTTTCATCTTCTTATTCTCTCTTTACTCCTTCTACCACCCCTACTTCTCCCTCACTATCTTCCCATTCTTTCTTCTTCTTCACCTTCTTGAATAATTTCCACCTCCCCACCACATTTTTACCATTATTGCTTTTCCACATGTTCTCTCCGCATTTTCTAAAACTTAATAGTAGTAGCACCCTAGAACCATTGCAAAAATTTTAAACGTTTAAAAAAAAGTAATATTATCTCTAAATTAGGTTTCAAGGTATGCTACTTAAAGAAGGTCAACAAAATGGTTGATAAATATGCATTAAGGTTTAGGATCTAGGAGAATAAACATGTGGATAATTTTATGGATACATTGATAATTATATTCTAAATAACCATAAATGAGAACTATGCATTGCACAATATTGCACACTTTGATAGTGATGGGATGCACTTTGTTTTAAGAATGTTATAAGTAAAGCAATCAAGATAATGTTTCTAAATTTGGTCAAATCTAAGCTAAATGGGTATTGTAAGTTTTAGATCAATCTTGTGTAGCATTACACGGTGTTACATCCCTCCCACGAGTATGAATAGATGTTATATGGGCCAAAAGGGATAGTCACACCAATAAGTAGTTCGGTATTAAGAGAGCTAGACAACTATAGCACATATGTATGAATAAAAAGCACACATGGACAATATTAGACCATCATATTTAATAGCATGGTGGAAATCAATGTGATTGTGGTGGCTTGTCAAAAGATAATAGCGAGAAGAAAAAAGGAAAGGTTGAGAATCAATGGATAAAGACAACAGTGGCAGAGAAGAGGGTAAGAAAGAGAAAGGTGCAAACAAGGAAAGGTGTAAAGCAACAAAAGAACTTCTCAAATGGCAAGAGGAAGAAAGAATTCGCGAAGAGGAGGAAGCTTAGAAGGAAGCCAAGAGTAAGCTAAAAAACTATTACAAAAGTGACAGTCAAGGAACCCAAAAAAAAAAAACAAGGGCCAAGAAGGAGGTTAAAATGAGACATGGCAAGTTGAGAACCATAATAGAAGAGTCAAAGAAAAACAAAAACAAGGGCTAAGAAGGATGTTAAATAAAGTCAAGAACTAGAAGCTAAATAAGTGAGTAAAGGAGGTAGAGAAAAAGAAGGAAGAATGATGAATTAGAGGCAGTTAGGCAAGGAACAAAGGATGAAATTTAAATAGAAATAAAATCAAGAATAAATCATAGCTAAGAGAGAGAGAGAGAAAAGAAGCCAAGGACCGAGTGGAAATAAAACATAAGGAGTCTAAGGAACACAACAACCAGCAAATAAACTAGAGGGGCAAGCCTAGGAAACTCAGAAGACACAAGGCAATAAAGCTTTAGAGGTAACAACTATAAAAGCACCCAAGGGTAACAAGCATATGAAGTAGCTTGGGGAAGTCAAGTACAACATATTATGAAGAAGGTTAAAGCTACAAAGGAAACAATTGTATCTAAAGAGTTGCAATCACATCCCAACTATAGCTAGTATAAGAAAAACCAAGGATAATGAAGAAAGATATATAATATGATGAGCCTAACACCCTTGCTTGCAACATTGTTAAATTAGTACTGAAGCATTTGAATGATTAGTATAAGCTCAAGCACACAATAAGGATATCAAGCTTAAGCATTTGTATGATTAGAAGAAGCTCAAGTGGTAATGAACACACTATAGAGCTATCACAGTGTGTGATGCAGCCAAGAATTGGGAAAGTGAAGCCATCATCAATGTGTGGTGAAGGAAGTGCATCAACAAATGACTTTGAAAACCAATGCAAGGATTTCCCCGATGCACAAGTAAAAAGTTCCATCACCCTTAAGATTGAGCTAGAGGCTATATCTTGCTAATGTAGATGCATGATGCAAAAAATTTTGGCTGAGAGATTACTAGTCAAATGGATCCTGGACATTGCCACCACAAAGGAAGAGGGGATTTATGTAGAACCTTAATCTCTTTTAAAGTTATAAAAAGATGCATACGTACTCTTTGTACAAACCTTCCAAAATAAGAAAGGAACATTGAGAAGGTCATGATGATCTCATTGAATATCTTCAATGGGGAATAAATCCCAACAGTAAGGATTTCTTTCCTTTGTACAAACCTTGCAAGAAGAATGGAACTTTGAGAAGGTCATCATGATCATTAAATATCTTCCTCATATCTTCAATGGAGAGAAATCCCTACAACTGATCTACTAACAACTAAAGAGCACAAAAATACCAAGAACATAGTAGTTGAGGAAAAAATTTGTGGAACCAATCATCCCATGCTCTTTGGTTGTTAGCAATAGCAAAAGCTAGTCTGCTAACAAGCAAAAAGGCCCAAAATACCAAGAACATAATAGTTGAGGAAACTATTATGAAACCAATCGTCCCAAGCTCTTTGGTTGTCAGCAGAGCAGCAGCCTAGTCTGCTGACAACCAACAGAGAGCACAAAAATACCAAGAACATAGTAGTTGAGGAAATGATTGTAAAACCGATCGTCCCAAGCATTCAAAAGCCTAAAAAAATGATCATCTAATGTTACACCAATTTGACCAAGGCTTGAAAAATAATGAAGACTGAGAACCCAAGGTATGATTTATACAAAGTCAAGTCAACCAAAGGGAAGGACCAATTTAAAGGCAAGAATATGAATTTTGGATTCATCCCTTGTAAATCTTTGTGCAAAGGTTGAGATGGTTTTTGTTTCAAATTTAAATTTTTTAGATGTCTTAAGATAAATATCAATACTTGAATTCAAAAATTATAATTTTTTCTTGAGTATTTATAATTCTTGAATTAGTAATGTCTTGGCTTACTCGCAAGAATAAAAATGTAAATGTTATAATTTTGCACTTGAACATGAAGAAACTTTCACTATTTTTAAAAATTATTTGGTATCTTGATAATGTTCTTTTCTATAAATATGTCACCATTTGTTAAGAATATAACTTGGAAATACTTGTTTGTTAACTAGAAGCCATAACTTAAGACACTAGACTATAATTTTGACCATAATAATCTACTTAATTTATAATAAATCTATAAATATAACTTGGAAATACTTGTTTGTTAAGTAGAAACAATAACTTAAGACACTAGATTATACTCTTGACCCCATAATAAATTACTTAATTCATAATAAATCTATGACTTAAACTTTAGGTTAGATCTTAATAGTTCTAAGTCTTGGACTTAACTAAATCTAAGTGTTGTATTAAAGAAAATGATGGGAAATATATAGATAGCCTTCTTGACAAATAAAAATTCCCATCTTGGTTGATAATTTTTTTATTTAGCTTAATGTGGTTTTAAATTACTAGCAATTTTGGCAAACTTATGAGACGGTCTGACTAAATCTTGGATTTGACATTTACTAAATTGCTCTTGAAGTTAGGCAAACTTCTATAAGTCTAAAACTTGAGTTTGGTTCAAATCTTATTTTTATAAATTCTAAGACTAAAATAAATCTTAACTTGATAATTAACTAATTCTTTCTTGTAAGTTAGCTCATGGTGTCAAAATGCTATAGACTAAAATAAATCTTAACTTGATAATTAACTAATTCTTTCTTCTTGTAAGTTAGCTCATGGTGTCAAAATGCTATAGTCTTCCTATTTTCTCAAGCTGACTAAAGATACTATCGAAGACTGTTATTTACCACTATGGCTTTCTATCCAAATTCTATTAGAATGAGAAAAGACTAAACAATACAACATAATAGAACCTAAATACAATAACAAATATAAAACTATTTGCAAATGTGAATTTATACATACCTCCACCTTTAAATAGTATGTCGGTTGTGTTACCCTCTTGCTTGAGATGTTTACTATGGATGAAAAGAAAATAGTTTCATTAGAATATAAACTTTATTTTTGAAACTCGTGGGCAAAATAGATTAATACTCCAAGAATATATTTCACAAGCATGAATCTATTTACTATGTATAAGAATGGTGTAGAAACTTTATGTTAGAATCAAATGTTTATAAAAATAAAATAATAATATCTATATTTGAATCATTTAAAGAATTATAATTTCAATAGATAAATTACAAATGTTCAAATAAAACTTGGAAGCGTCACAAAGTAGAGTCAAAACTAATTATTGATATAAAAGTAGGAGAATCTCACCTTAAATTGATGATTTGTTTGCTATGAAATAAAATTTAAAAATGGTAATAATATTAATTGTGGCAAATTCTATATTCTTCTAACAACAAGAGTATGATCTCATACAAATATCTTTTTAAGTGTGGTAACTTAGATGTATGATGATCTAAACAAGTAAGAAATTCTTCGTCGGGTCATCTTTAATGCTATATTTCCGAATGATTTCCCACCGTTCCATGAGTCAAGAAAAATGAATATTTGGAGTAAAAACTCAAGTGTTGCCAATAGAAATCATGCAACAAAAACATTGTTTGTGATCCCATGTCCAGATTTTTGACCATTCATCCTGTTGTGTTTACTCTTAAATATTGATAGCAATGTCTCGAATACATTTGTATTTTGTTCTAATACACAAGCTAGTCAGATACACTCCAACATAAGGTGTTGTAGCTATGATGGTTGATAAGGATCATGAGGAGATCATATGGAATTGAATAAGAGATTCTGACAATGAACTTTCAAGTATTTTTAGGAGTAAGACTCAATAAGTAGTTCTCCTATTGGTGTGGTCTCTTACAACTTATTTTGGTCAACTTAAGAGGGATCTCTTTTGATATGCTTTTTTGGAAATAAAATATAGTGGAAAATAAATTTCAAAACTTCTCATATTGGTGTGGTCTCTTACAACTATTTTTGGTCTCAATTGGAAACTTAAGAGGAATCTCTTTATTTGATCTTTTGGAAATAAAATATAGCTAAAAATAAAACTCAAAACTTATCATAATACTTTTTCAAGACAAAATGATTATAGATTCTATGACATAATCAAAAGTCAATCCTACTTAGTGTTTCTGTTGTTAGCATTAACTATGAACTTAAAAGTGTATAGAATTTAGCTAAAGTTAGTCGATAAGGAATGTAATTTCATTGCTAGTTGGTCAATCAGCCTCATTACAAACATGATCAAAGTTCAAAAGGTTATCAGAACCCATACATTAGATTTTATATTGATTTTTTGGTCACTTATTAACAATAAAAAGGGATATGAATTTTCACAGTGAGAATAATTTGTTGGGAATAATCTTTTACATACTCTCTTTCCAAAAGCAAAAGGAATTTGGTCACACTCTCAAAATCTTGTGTAGTCATCCTTCGTTTGGAAACAGAGTTATGGATAAGGTAAAATTCAAATTAAATGGAATATGTGCCAAGCTGAAGAAGCTCGCGCTGCGCTGAACCACTGTCACCTCCTTCTTTGCCCCCCTTCCCCTCCCGCCTCTTCTGCCCCTTCTACTCTCGCCTCTTCTGCCCCTTCTATTTCTGCCTGCCCCAGCTGCTCACACGCCGGGAGAATCATCAATTGGCTTCAAGTCGATTCGCTCTATGGCTTCTGCCCCACTCGCCGCCTCTTTCCTTCAACATCATTTAGCAGCTCTCCCTTCGGAGCTGATTGTGCACTTCCAGGATACTCGTCTGCTTGGTTGAGGCTTCTTGCGGGTGGACTTTCATTCTCCAAAAGCCTCTCAGGTTTTGGTTGGCAACCCCTTCCCTCTTAGCCCTAGGAAGATTTAGTACTAGATCCAATGGGGTGAAGGATCAGTGCCTTACCCCGGTCTCACTTGATTCCCTGCTCTTCCTTGGTTGGAAGCTCTTAGCTTCCATAAGCGCATCGTTTGGCCAAGTTTTAGAGGCACCGGCCCTTCCGAGCTCTCTCACCTCAGCTTCCATAGGGCTGTTACCGCCACTTCTGATGGTGTACCCTGGGTCTTTGTGCTTGTTCTTGATCAATCAATTACTCTGACGACCATCCTTTGGCTAGGTTTTAGAGGTACAGGCCCTTCCGGGCTCTCCCGCCTCAGCTTCTGTACGACTGTTACCGCCACTTTTGATGGTGTACCCTGGGTCTTTGTGCTTGTTCCTGATCAGTCAATTCCTGACAACCATATCATGCTTCAGAGACCTCATGGCTTCCGGGCTCTCCCACCTCAACTTCCGTAGGGCTGTTACCGCCACTTCTAATGGTGTACCCTGGGTCTTTGTGCTTGTCCCTGATCAGTCATTTACTGGCAACCATATCATGCCTTAAAGACCTGATGGCTCTCATTTCCTCCAGAGGATGGAGTTTGCAGGCAGACCTAACCAATATCAGATTTGTCGTCCCTCACGAGACGACGGGGCCACATTGCTAGAGATTGTCCCAGATTGAGAGGCCATGCTAGGAGGCGGCGTGGTCGTGCTTGCCCATCAGATACCTTCTGCAATTGCCCAGACTCCCCTATGCCCCAACAAACCATGCACCGTTGGGTTGTGGTGGCTAGAGATGGCATGCACCCTCGGACCCCCGTACTTGCCCCTCTATCTGCACCCCTAGTGCAGCACCCCAACCCTTATGCAGCCCTTGCCTCACAAGATGTTGATTGTTATTTGGAGGATGAGGCTCTACAGGCACAGGATTTGGATTCCTCATAGGAGGATGTTGCATTACAGTAACATGATGATTGCACCCTCGAGGATGATGTTGTCGAGGGGACAGCTCACGCGGCAAAAACCTGCCCAGGTCTTGACCAGCTTGGGTATGGTGAAAAATGGTGTGCTTCCGGTACGATGGGCGAGGGTCGACGAAGCGGTCCCTGAGTGAAGTACAAGACACCTAAGGAGGATCCTGGAGGGTTCTGACCAGGCGATGCACGAGCTTGTGATGCTTAGGACACCCATACGTATGTCGAGGAAGATATATATATGTATGTTGGCGAAATGATTATTGTAATCTGTTACTGGATCTCGTTGGCTGACCAGCTGGTCCCAACGGAGAGTCTAGAATGGTACTGTTTTTGTGAAACAAGGGATTGAATGGAAATTTTGAGTTATGAAATCTGTGATCATATCTGTTTTGTCAATGGATTATTTTTATATTAAAGTTTTAAAGAGGAGTGTGTGCGTATCTGTTTTCTAAAGCTAAAGTTAAGAAAGGTATTTCAATTATGGGTGGGTGAGTACTTGTTTGGTTCTACCGATTCCAGTGGGGTGGTAGGGTGGTGGCTAACCCATGGGCCAGCTGGAATCAGTGGAGTTTTAATAATCAAACTGAAAAATCTTAGGATTACGCTAGGACTCGAGTAGCTAGTTAATCCCCTGATAAATTTCTCAATTGAGTGGATCAATGGCTGTGCTTGCCTGATCTTGATTAGGAAAAAAGCATTGAAATTACTCAGATGATCAAATTATATCAGTGATAGTTTCCTTCTATCTGGTTTATTCAGGTGAAGGATAGTTTAGAATTGATCTCGTTAGAAAAATTCGTTAAGAAAATTCAAAAAGGTGGAATCATCCCCGCTTTCCGGGCATGGGAAATTTTCCCGGTTTCGGTTTTCGGAGTGACCACCAGCCTAGTCTCGTGCCCGGACATTCGTGGGGCGAGGCCCCGAGTGAGAAACCGTGCCCTGCGCAGCATGAAGGGGCTGCTTCCACTGTCAGCTCTACCGGGAGTCCGCCGATGCGCGGAGGGGGCAGAGGGATCTCACACGACCATAATCCAAAAACTTTTGAAAATCTTGACCCTTAGGCTAAGGTCTTTTAAATCATTTTTAATTGATTCCTAATGCACCTTAGAGAATTTATTTTGAACTTCTGTTTCAGGGAAATATATTTTAGATATTAGGAGAATTTTTATATCTAAAAATATCTCAATATTGAATTGCCTCTCTCTAGAATTTTTTTTCTCACTAGATAAAAACAAGGAAAAATAATATTTTCTTATATTCAGAAACAGGGAATGATTACACGGGATTGAAGTAAAAGCTTATTCATTAATCAGGCTGCTGAGAGAAGGAATCTTACAACACTCTCGAAGCGGAAATTACCCCCATAAGTATTCCATCTGACCATTAGGCGCGCCTGTCCAAGTTGTAGATTTGGACACCATTGCTTCATATCTTGAATTTATAACCTTTTGGTGTATTTACCTTACTCCTTGATATACGATAATGGTAGTAGCCCTTATTAACCCTACGAATGGGTTAACATAATCAATGGAAAAAGTTTAAGTAACGAGTCACTAGAAAGAGAAATCAACGTGCCATTATGTGCATAGTATGAGTGTTGTAATCAATTTTAGGATTGTGTTGATGCCGGGATGACATTCCTAAAATGATGTCCGTGGAATGTAAAGATGCAATCAAGAAATCATGATGCTCTTTATAAGACCCAATTTGAATTTCAAGATTTTTAATTTCACAAGTGCCATTGTATAACGAGTTCCTTGGAATGTAGATTTTACTTTATATGTAGAGGGAGATGTGTGCAGTTGTAATTTCCTTATAAGATTTTCTAAAATAAAATCATGTGAACTTCTGTCATCATGCAAAACACAAACTTGATGAGACCAACGATAGAACCTTGCATGCGTAATAATGAATGGATAGATTGAGGAATACCTGGAGGGTTGTTTGACTCTTTGATTAACCTCATCGAGATCTCATCATGAAGATTGTCCTCTGTCCATTCTGGAATGGTGTCATAATCAACCTCACGAGTTTCTTCTTCGATGTAGTGGACCGCGAGCGGTTGGTTTCTTTGGAGGTTGTAACTTGGTGAAGCAATTTGTCATAATATGGCCTGACTTTAGGCAACAATGACAAGTAGGAGTAGGCCTAGGTGCTTTTGATGAGACATTGTGAGTACTATTGTGACTAGGCTTGGGGTTTGAAATTACAAAATTTGGCTTTTAAGTTGCTCCATTAAATACATTTTTAGGAGGAACATTGCTAGTGCGATTTGAATTGAAAGAATTAGGTTGAACAAATCGACTAAATGGATAATTATTACCCACAAAAGATGATTGCCAATTTCTTGGGACTAGGTCCTTGCGTAGGCCTAGCAAACTTGCCGATGGAGCGAAGCTTCTTCTCTACATCATGTGAGTAAGAGAAATAGCCTCATAGAGAGAAGAAGGTTGGAACATACTCACCTCTGCTTGCAAGCCTTCTTTAAGACCATCCTCATACTTTTGTTGCAAAGTGTCATCATGCACATCTTCTAGCATGCAAAGATGTGATAATGTTTGCCAAAAACGCTCAGTGTATTGTGACGCATTGTCACGATCATTTTAAGAGAATTTTCTCCATGCACGACATGCTTGCAAATGAAACTAAGGTGGAAGGAAAGACTCTTTGACTTTGTCTTGGAACTCAAGCTAAGTGGTTGGCTTGAGTTAGCATCATTGCGGAGTACATTCCACCATAGAGATGCTTTATCACAACCATGTGATTAGTGGCACATTTAATTTTGTCTCTTTCGGAGAAGTTTTCATCAGCAAAGTAATTACCAAATTGACTTAACCCCATGAAAGAACAATGTGACCATCGCTTCTACCATCAAATTTTGTAAAAGCGAAAGAGTGATGACTTATCTTTGATTCCTTACGTGTGCTTTGGGCTTCAAAAACTACTTTGAGAATCTTGGTGAGATGATATCTTCTAGAGAATCATTGGCCCATGCACGCTTCTCATGCTCCAATAAGGATTCCGTGTGTGCATGCGGTGTTGTTGCTCTTCTTGGAGTTGAGATTGGATCAAAGAAAGTCTTTGATTGAGTGTGGGTTCAGAAAGTGGAGAATTGGTGAAGCCATGAGCATTTTCCATATGCAAGAGCCCAATAGCCATGAGAGTATGGATCATATCACCCCATATAGTACTAATGCATTGAGACCCAAAAAATTGGACACCCTCAATAGCCTCCGTGCATCTAGCTCTATAGATTTGCCATGTTGTAATACTGGCAACAATCTCCCAATTGGTGTCAATCCTCTTTTTCTGGGGGGTGTATAATCAGAAAGAGGGACATCTTGGAATAAACCATGCTGGGCAATACCTCTACGAATGAAAATAGCTGAGTTTATACCACTACCCTTGGAGAAAAGTTGCGGACCCAGTCGCGGACCAGAGTGGGAAAGCCAAGCAACTGTCCCCCCAAGTCACATGCATGATGCGGCCACTCAATTTGCCCATAAGCTGGGCTACAAAACCCCAAATGTGCTGCAGTGATACATCCCCATAAACAATGCAGTACAGTCTTAGAATTTGACGCACGTCCGGGTAGGTGCTATACCGAAAATTGATCTCTCCACTGATTGGTGGGAGACCACCATGTAAAAATAACTAAAAGAAATGGGAGATCTAGCTCCTTTTGTATGAATGCCAAAGCTTATGCCAATATTTGGGGTGTATCACTAGAGAGATATCATAACTCTCTCTGAGGCCCCTGAGAGCAGAGATCCTATGCATATGTCGAGTGATGAGAAGCCTGGCATTCTGGACCGTGAAACTAAAAAAGGGAAGGTTTTTCAATGGATCGAAGGCATCAATCCACTCCCAGTCTCCTAGATCCCAATGAAGATATCTGATAGGACTGCCACCATATAGCCACAAACACCAAGAGCCCTGAGTCACTATCTAAGGAGAAGGATAAATGAACCAATGTTTCCCCGAACGACCAACAATCTTTACTGGACTAAGGGTAGTATCAAGGACGATCCCCTCCATGCTACATCTCCTCAATCTCCCTCCAAGCATGATAGAATAGATGATGCAATCTGTAGCCTCTTAGCCTGGGAGAGCAGTGACTTGTGTGGAGGTATGCCATCCTTGAAAAGACTCCCAACCAACTTGGATGATAGTCTCCATGAAAGGTCCTAGAGAGCCACTCACGCGGAATAGCTACACCAATCTGATCAATACGTATGATGCAAGAGCTCCTAAGATGCTTAATGATGCAGCTCTCCGATCCCCCACCGCGGAAGACTCTTAAATGTCTTCCAAGAAGAATTGTGTATGCACATCTCTCCCATCCTGACCAGCATGTAATGAGATGCACTAAGTGGTCGACTAGGTCTCATCCCTGATGAACTCATTCCACATAATAGGTTGTCAGGTCAGCCTCATCCAAAGACCTAGGAAGCCTTTATCAGCCTCTATGAACAAAAACCATGTGCTCATTAGCCAATCTGGCTCAATGCCTGGTAGGAAACCTCTGGCCACAAGTTTGTAGAGCAACTCGGTGGAATAACTGTGAGCCAAGCTACCCTAGCACAAGTGTATGTGGTGCCATCCAAACCTGACCAAACAAATTTGCAGATCGATCTCTGCAATTGACCAGTGCACGCACGAGAGAAGCACCAACAAGAGGCAATAAACCAAGTTGAGGCAAGCAATACATGATTAGCCCCCACCAAACCTCTGGAGGCTAAATCTAATCTCCTGGAGCTCCAATGAAGAAGCTTCTTTCGGATACTCATAAATACTAGAGCAAACTGTTGTGCAACAGAAATATTGATTCCAACCTAGCATTCCAAATATCTAGTAGCACATCCTCTACACTGATCCAAGGAAACCCAAGCTCTGCACCCTAAACAACTCTCGACGATGAGTCACTAATCCAAAAGCCAACAGATTTGTGCCAATTAATGAGTGCCCCTGCTACCAAACAAAACTCTTCCAATGCTACCCGAAAGGAACACAAGCATATGTGTGAGGCCTCCAAGGAACACAAGCATATGTGTGAGGCCTCCAAGGAACACAAGCATATGTGTGAGGCCTCCAAGGCCATGGCTATGTCATCAGCTAACTCAAAGTCAACCAGCTCCTCTTGACTATGAAGAGGCAACCTCAATCCAGAAATACCAGCAATGGAGTGGAGGAAGATGCTCATGATATATAATAATAATAATTGGGCTAAAGGGCAACCCTGCCGTACTGATGAACGAGAGATCTGAAACCGCTCTCCTCTATCAAGTGAGCACACTGCTGTGGGCATCATGATACATGCATGAGACTCCCTTGATCAATCTCTGAGAGAAACCCATATGGCTACCCTCAAGGAAGTTCCAATCCACTCTATGGCCTTCTCAAAATCCAAGAGTAGAATGGCTAAAGGCTAATTACTCGCTTTGGCCCATTCCACAGCCTCCCAAAACAAGAAAATGTTATCAAAGATGCTCCTTCCATGTAAGAATCCATTATAAGTATCATGAGTAACATCCTACAAAATTGGCTGCAACCTAATTCTCACTGCCTTAGTAAGAATCTTATATGCAGTCCCAAGTAAGGTGATAGGTCTCCAGTGGCCAATCAATGTCTTATCCCACTCTTATGGATAAGATAGATATGTCCCTCAATGAGAGAAGAAGGCATAGAATCTGTGTCCCATAGATATGTCCCTCAATGAGAGAAGAAGGCATAGAATCTGTGTCCCACATCTCCTGGAGAGCCGATGTGATCTTAGCCCCAATCGCATCCCAAAAAGTAATGAAAAAAACAGGGGAGTCGCCATCCTCCCTTGGACACTTACCATGAGGTAAGGCATGAAGAGCATGACTAAACTCCTGCATAGAAAAAGGAGCATCTAGAATGACACACATCTCCTCAGTAATCAAATGTGGCAATGCATTCCAAACCTTCCTCTGTGACTTGTGTCTCAAGTCAGAGTGAGGCTCAGCACTAAGAAGCTAGAAATTAGTCGCAATCTACATAACCATAAGAGGATATGAATGAAGAGTGCCATGTGAATCATGTTACTACGTGACACTATCTCTGGCATAAGATGGACCGTGAGTAGCAAAGAAATGTTTGTTGCATCTTCCATCCATCTGGGTCCAAAAGGATTCTTGGGCATGGTAACAGTACTCCACACACTACTCAAGAGAGTGATGAAGCTCTGCCCTAACAATACATAAAGAATCTGCAACCCATTGAGAATGAGGATGTTTTTTGTGCTCTTTCTGTAAGGTAGCCAGTCTACGTCTAATAGCCCTTTCTAAATCCAAGGCTTTGCCTCTTAGAAATGGCACGTGTGATAAAAGTCACTAATACCATGGAGAGCAGAGGCTAGGCTTTGTGAGGCCTGTGAGAAATCATGCGATCTCCAAATATCAAGCATGCAACGTGATAGCTCTACATCTGAGAACAAATGATTAGGGACGCGTACATGGGGTGCTGATCCATGGCAACTCGGATCTCTAATGCATAAAACCACTGGGCAATGATCCAATTTAGAGGTGCCTGCAACAATAAAAGTATGCCCCCCTCTGTCAAGCACCCAATCATCCACATAAAATCAGTCTAACCATGCATAAATACATCTTGCATACCTTCTCTTGTTAGACCATGAATAAAGAAGAGTGGATGGTCTCCTCGAAAGGTCATCCTCATGCCAACAATCTCTGCCATGAACGGAGAGTATAAACCTCTCCCAAGAAGCTCTCTTAAGAGGATGCACCAAGTCCTCATGTCCACCTCTTCTATCCATTCGGCATCTCAACCATGTTAAAATCCCCACCAATAATCCAATGGTTAGCATGAGGCATCAATGTAGTGAGAGATTTCCAAAAGACAATCCTCTCACCTCTATGGTTAGGAGCATGGAGGTTGAGAATACCAATGCGGTAGTACCCTGCATAAGAAGGATCCACTGCGCTCTTGTAGGAAAAATGACACCATGTCCAAGACTAAAGCTGAAACAGAGATACAGACACCACCTTTGGTACCAATAGCTAGTGACCAAAAGGTGTGTCCTGAGAGAAGGTTGCCTAATCTCCCACACTGGCTGGCATCTAGTTTATGCTCTTGCAAGAGTAGTAGATCCATAGGTCCACCTGTAAAACTGTACAATGAAGTTGAGTTTTGACAATTTGATTTCGACGCGGAAAAAGCCCCCAAGACCTTGAATGTTCCATGAGACAATCCTCATAATAAGGACTCATAGTAGGAACGACCAGATCTCGTGGTTGATGAAGGACCCCCTTTAGAGAAGGAGGTAAATCTCGCATATAGTAAAAGGGAGGGAAATTCTAACATGGAAAACTTTACCTCTCATTCCCACTCTGGGGAAAAGCCAAGGCTGGTCCTCAAAACTAAAGAAGTACCATGACAGTGCGAGTTGCAACCGAACTTCCCTTAGATAAACATATATGCCAAATGCTCCCTCCAGCATTCTGGCGTAAGATAGTCCTCTAAGAAAACAGGGTTTCTATGCAAGTTTTTAGTTTTGATTTTGTTTGAAAACCATGAATGATCTTAAATCCGTATTCCAATACTTCTAGATCCAGGTCTGAATTCTAAACAGAATTCCTCAAATTCTGTTAACTTGATCCTCAGATCAAAATCAAAAATCTTAACTTAGTTTCAGATTTGGTGGGAGATTTGAGTACATTTTTCTTAAACTGGGCACATCGTCCTTGATTGAAATTGACGAAGGAATTAGGTCTTGGTCAATAGTTTGAATCAGAGTTTGGGTCTTGAAAGGTTCTTCCTAAACTATCTTTCTCGAAAGGTACTATTTCAATTTCTCTTTTTCTAAATTTCGTTCGACGAATATTTGCTTACAGATTTCTAAAACATGAATTTCTTATGAGGAATAAAATAATCATTTATCTCGATCTCCGACTTCGATAGTTTAATTGAATTTTCTCATTACTATCTTAGTGAATATGAAACGGTAGCATTTCTTCTCACAGATTATCTACTTATTCATTTTTCTAATTTTTGCGAAAATTAAACAGAGGATTAAGAGAACCCTTATTTAATTATAAAGATTCTATATGCATCTAATTATGCATAAAATCCAATTCTGATGAAAGTCACACTTTTATCATCATAAAAATCATTTATGTTGAAAATCACTCTTTTATCATGAAAGAATTTCTTTTATGCATATGTTTATGCATATAAATCATTTATGATGAAAATCACTCTTTTAATATAAAAGAATTTCTTTTATGCATAAAAATCATTTATGATGAAAATCACACTTTTAATATAAAAAATATCTTTTATGCATAAAAATCATTTATGATGAAAATCACACTTTTAATATAAAAAAATATCTTTTATGTATATGTTTATGCATAAAAATCATTTATGATGAAAATCACACTTTTAATATTAAAAAAATATCTTTTATGTATATGTTTATGCATAAAAATCATTTATGATAAAAGTAACACTTTTATAATAAAAAATATTCTTTTATGCATACTTTTATGCATAGAAATCAATAATGATAAAAGTAACACTTTTATAATAACAAAAATATTCTTTTATACATAGAAATTAATAATGATAAAAGTAACACTTTTATAATAAAAAAATATTCTTTTATGCATAAAAATCAATAATGATAAAAGTAACACTTTTATAATTTAAAAAAAATTCTTTTATGCATACTTTTATGCATAAAAATCAATATGATGAAAGTAACTCTTTTGTAATAAAAATATATACTTTTATGCATAAGAATCCATAATGAAGAAAGTAACACTTTCATAATAAAAAAAATTATCAATAAGCATCTTTCATAGAATTTAATTCTATTGAAAATCATTCTTTTATAAAAATTAATCAATATGCATCTTTCTATGCATGAATGAAAATGACACTTTTAGAATGCTCTAACGATGGGAATTACTCTTTTTGATTAATAAAATATGAAATTTATTTCACAAATTTTCAAAAAAAATCGCCATAACCTCCTTTGTATAGCTGACCATTTTTCAATTTTTAACTCACTAAAATTAATTAGAAGTTCACCAAGAGTATTTAAATCATTCTAGTGTAAAAATTTTCTACTTATTTAAGAGAACATTATGAAAAACTTGGTTTCATCCAATAATCAATCATCTAGGATAAAGAATGGTTGGATTTACTAAAGAAGAGAGAGGAATGCCTTTTTTCAATGAGGCATACGAGAAGACAAAAATCATAAAAAACCATAAAAGAAATAGAAAAGAGAAGAATCTTCAACTTACATGGATAATTTGAGAGCTTTCCTTTGGCTTGATGGTTTGAGGGTTCTACTCTTGTTTGAAACAAGAGTGGCCACCAATCTTTTAGAAGAGGAAAGGTCAAAAACTAATGAATTATGTGAGTAAAATTCACAGTTTTTGGCACTTGGGAGAGGCAGGGTAACAGTGCAAAACACTATTGAGTTTCAACAAAGGGGAAGGCTTCTATTTATAGGAAAAAGTGAGCTTCTAACCAAGCCAACTGATTCTAGAATTTTCCAGATCAGTTTGGTCAATTTTTGACCATTTTTGGGTCAGCTTTGCTCACTTTTTTGGTGGATCTAGTTGAAACAAGAGAGAGAAGAGATAAAAATATCTCATTATTTGGGAGTTTAAAACTCATTCAAGCATGTGAAATAGGCGCCTCCTTCATGAGGGAAATTCCCCCATACTGAGGTGTCAAAAATGCATCATTTCATCTAAATATCTCTCTTTTTTAACTATTAACCTTGCTTAGTCAACTCTTCATCTTATGTGAGTATTTACTCATTTTTGGGAGATTTTTCTTTTATTCTTCTATTTATCTCCTCCCTACATTTGGATTAATCTTATTGGTCCATAGGAACCTTAATTTAAAATTTCAAAAAAATCTTGACCCCCAGGATAATGCCTCTTGAACAGATTATACTTAATTTCTAATGCACCTTTTGAAAATCTTTTTGAACTTTTGTTTCAGGGGAACTTATTTTAATAAGATGAGGTATTTTTCTATCCAAAAATATTTAAAAATTGAATTATCACTCTCTAGAAGATTTTCTCTATCTAGGCCAAAACTAGTAGAAACAAAATCTTTTATATTTCTGAAGAGGGATTTGATTACAGGGGAAGATGTTGGACATCTTGAGAGGCTCGGGAGGAATCTTACATTCTCTCCCACTTGAAAAACGCGAGACGCCCTCATCTCGCAAACTGGGGAGTAATTTTGCAAATAGATCGGCTTCATTCTCCCAGGTGGCATCTTCAAAAGGATAGAACTTCCATTTTACCAATAACTCTCTGAGAATTCTATTCCTGAGA
The DNA here is from genome assembly GCF_041138505.1 of Cibotium barometz. NCBI lineage: Eukaryota > Viridiplantae > Streptophyta > Polypodiopsida > Cyatheales > Cibotiaceae > Cibotium > Cibotium barometz. Next base: position 23,204,477 of record NC_141097.1, read on the forward strand.
ATCTTTTCTCGAACATCTAGAATTTCTTTAGATTGGAGTTCCATCTGCCCGTGGGTTGAAGAGATTAGGATTTCATCATCAAGTACATGATTTGGGCTTGGCACATATTTCTTTAGAAGGCTTACATGAAATACATTATGAACTTTGAGATGAGGAGGCAGAAGAAGCTCGTAGGCTAAGTCACCTACTTTCTTTGTAATCAGATATGGCCCACAATATCTGGGGGATAACTTCTTGTACTTCCCAAGAGATAGAGAACTTCTTTTGGGCCGTACTCTAATGAAGACCATATCTGCTTCTTCAAACTTTCTGTCTGTCCTCTTCTTATTTGCATACTGCTTCTGTTGATCCTGGGCAACTTTAATATCTTTACGAATTGATTGCATCTGCTGCTCCATGTCGTCAAGCATCTGTCTGGACATCTCGACCCGTGGGTTGCACCAAGTTAATGGAGTTAAGCAATCTTGTCCATACAGAGCTTTAAAAGGGCTCATCCCGATACTTTGGTGATAAGAAGCATTGTAGGCGAACTCGACTAGGTGCAGATAGCTTAGCCACTTCTTGGGTTCCCTGCCACAGCATGACCGAAGTATATCTTCGATTACTTGGTTTAACCTTTCGGTTTGACCATCGGTCTCAGGGTGATAAGCTGTGCTGAGATCCAAGAAAGTTCCCACTGCTTTGAAAAATGCAGTCCAGAACCTTAAAGTAAACTTGGGATGTCGATCACTTACTATTCTCCTGGGTAGGCCATGCAATCTGAAGATTTCTTTGAGGAACACTCTGGCCACATCCACTACAGTGTAGGTTTCTTTTACTAGGATCAGATGGGCAACTTTGGTTAGTCTGTCAACTACCACGAAAATGGAGTTGTAACCTGATTGCACTGAAGGTAATCCAGTAATAAAATCCATACTGATACATTCCCACTTCATCTGGGGGAAATGGATGTAACTTCCCAGGCATTTTTACTCTTTCAGCTTTGACTTTCTGGCATGTCAGACATTGACGTACATGATTCAGTACATCCTTTTTCAGACCAGGCCAAAAGAAGCTTTTCTTTACAGACATGTAGGTTTTGATGAAACCTGGATGTCATGCTATAAGGTTGTCATGGGCTTCATTCAGAATTTGATCCTTGGTTTCCTCATCATTGGGAATGCATAGCCTGTGCGATTATAATACATAATGCCATCATCCAGGCTGTACCCTTGAACTCTGTTCAACTCCTGTGGAGTTTTGCTTTCCTGCATAAGTAGGGTAGCAATAGGGCCAAAGAATCTATCCTGCATGATCTTCTCTCTTGCTTCAATAATCAAAGGATTTGATACTATAGTAATTGCAAGCAAGGATGCTTTTCTGTTGAGGGCATCTGCTACCACATTTTCTTTGCCTGGGTGGTACTTGATTTCAAAATTAAATTCCTACAGGGTCTACATCCACCTTCTTTGGTGCATGTTGAGGTCCTTCTGAGTAAAGATCCACTTTAAGCTCTGATGATCTGTCATCAAAGTGAATCTTTTTCCCAGTAGGTAATGTCTCCACAACTTTAAGGCATAGACTACTGAAAGTAATTCCAGGTCGTGGACAGCATAATTCCTCTCATACGTTCTGAGCTTTCGAGATTCATAGGCCACTGTATGACCTTCCTGCATGAGTGCACCTCCTAGGGCAAAACCACTTGCATCAGTTACTACCTCAAAGGGTAGAGAGAAATCTGGCAGCTTCAGAACGGGACTAGTTACCAAGGCGGTCTTCAGCTTATCAAAAGCACTCTGGCACCTAGCAGACCACTGAAATGGACTATTCTTTTTGAGAAGGTTAGTCAGGGGGGAAGCTATGAGAGCATACTTTGGTGTAAAAATTCTATACCAACCAATCAATCCCAAGAATCCTCTGACTTCTTTCACTGTCTTTGGTTCAGGCCAATCTATGTGACTGCTTGGACTTTTGTGGAATCTAGAGAAATTCTATCTTTGGATACCAGAAAGCCCAAGTATTCAACGTGGTCGGCAGAGAAAGTGCATTTGCTCTTTTTGGCAAAGAGTTGGTGCTTCCTCAGAATCTCAAGAACTTTTCGGACATGAGTCTCATGGTCAGCTGCATTCTTTGAGTAAATCAAAATGTCATTAAAGAAAACTAGAACAAAATCATCCAAGTATTCTCTAAGGATGTCCTGCATTAGGCGATTCAATGTAGTTGGGGCATTAGTTAATCCGAACGGCATGACAGTAAATTCATAATGCCCATAGCGAGTATTGATGGCTGTTTTCGGTATATCTTGATCGTTGATCCTGATCTGGTAATACTCGAATTTGAGATCTATCTTTTTGAAGATCTGGGCTCCATTTAGCCTGTCCAAAAGCTCATCAATTCTAGGGATAGGATACTTATTAACTGTCAGCTGATTTAGACCTCTGTAGTCCACACAGAGTCTAAGCGTTCCATCTTTCTTTTTTTGAAAGAGAACTGGCACACCCCAAGGTGAAACACTGGGTCTTACAAACCCTAGTTCTAACAGCTTTCTAAGCTATTCCTTGAGTTTGATGGCTTCAGGAACTGGCATTTTGTACGTGCGCAGGGCTACTGGCTGAGGGGGTCGATTCAATCACATGATCTACTTCCCGAATTGGAGGCATTTCAGTTAGCTCTTCTGGGAATAGATCATCAAATTCACTTAACCATTCTGGTTCTTTAGCCTTAAGCTTTGAGTCTACTGGGTTCATTTTGACAACATAAATTTGCTGCTTCTTCCTAAGTCCTTTCAGTAACCTGGAAGCTTTTACTAACTGAAGGTCTGGGGATCCGAAAACTCCAGTTCCTTGAACTTTGTTCCCATGAAGGTCATGGAAGGAAATGGTTCCATTGTGATAGTGTATGTCAGCTTGATTTTTGTGGAGCCAATCCATTCCAAGGATCCCATCAAAAACTCCCAGAGGTAAGACTTTGAACTGACAGTCGGTTACATTACCATCTAGATTGAACTGGATAAGATCTGTCTAATGGTGAGTGAAAAGAGTCTTCCCACTGGCCAATTCAACTTGCATAGGTTTCCCTAATTTCTGTTCTAAGACTAGCTTACGCAAGCATCCAGGGGAAATGAATGAATGAGAACTGCCTCTGAATCAATCAAAAGCTTAAAAGGCTTACCCTGATATTCTGCTGTTGTATGGATGACTGAGAACTGACGGTTAGGTCCTTGGTTTTCAATTGCAGCAAAGATCTGCCCTCTTTCCTCTTTTACTACATCTAAAATTGTGACTGCTCTAGCTGCTCTGCAGTCTGAGGCGGAACTCTTTCTCTTTGGTTGCCCCAGTTCTGGGAAGGAGTTCTGAGTTACTCTGGATAGAGGCAGATGGCTGAGCTGGAGTTCTTCTGGGGTTACCCTACCTTGGGCAAGATGGACCCTGATTAGACTGGTATGAAGGGGTTGGTCTCTGAATTCGGGGTCCTTGACTTCCCTGTCCCCTTGACATGGTAGGAGTCGGGCAGTCTTTCAGTTGGTGACCAAAACCTTGGCATCCAAAACATCGGTTTTCACTTCTGAGCTCATCTTTCTGATTTCTAGAAAGAGGTGATGCTCCTGAGAAAGTATTCTGGGGAAAGGGTCTTCCTTCACTTCAGAATCTTCCTACATCCTGATTCTGATTCGGGCCTTGCTGCCTCTTCGCGAGGGTGGAAAGTTTGAAGTACTTCCCTGGGCTTAGAATCTTTTAAAGTTAGAGGGTGCAAACTTTGGCGGGACCTTTACTACAAAGGCTTTGGTAAAATCCTTTGCCATTCTTACTGCTTCAGCCATGGACACTGGCTTGGCATTTTTGACCAGTGTGTCCAAGGGTTCGTTCATTCCCCAAATGAACCTGGCCATGAGTTGTTCTTCATCTAGAGGTGGTGAATATTTGAGTAGAAGAGCAAAGGCCTGGTGATATTCCTCGATGGTTTTGCTCTCCTGCTTTAGCTCTAAGAATTCGTTCATTTTGATCTCCAAAAATCTAGGGAGACAAAATCTTTTTCTTAAATAGGTTTTTAGGTCGTTCCAAGACTGAGTATTTCTATCCAGACGGTTGGTGTCACAGTGGTTCCTCCATGCTACCCTGGCTGTTTCCACTATTTTCAGCCGGGCAAGAGCCATTTTGCTCCGCTCATTGTAGCTTGTGACATCAAAATATTCTTCCATGGTTTCCACCCATTTCTCCACAGCCTCGCTCAGGTTCTCCCCTTCTCCTTTGAAGGGTCCTCGCTGAGTCCTATGAAGAGCCTTGCGAACATTAGGGTCAAGCTCGTCATCTTCAGAGAGAGGGTCTGGCTGACGGCCACGGTTTCCTCGTCTCATGATTCTGCCAAAAATTTATATATTATTAAATTTTTATTTTGATATCATCCACGAGATCCTAAGACTTAAGAGGTTTGGAAAACAATTTCTTAAACAAGACAATGATCTTATTGGAGATCTATGACATATGTCCGATAACAAATTTTTCTTTATCATATCGTCCGTAAACAATCACTTATACATATCGTCCGTAAACAATCACTTATACAACAGGAAATTTTTCTTCAGAAAACATTTTTATATTTATATAAAAGTTGCAATATGTACATAGAGCATCTCGGCTCCAGAATTTAAAATCTCCTCGGGAGTCGCATAAGACGACGGTACTAGGTCCCAGCCATGCCCTGATACAAACATTCACTTACTGACAAGGGAGCTATTATTTTCTCCTTAGGAATAAAACAACTAAGGAGTCTGTAGACTTGGCATGAAAGTCTGAAATTTTGAGGCGTCGAATGATATAGAATGACGCCACGCACCATTTTCAGCTTTAACAGAATCATAGCCAATGAGAGGTCCTGCCACAGCATTGCACGGGCGGTCGCAAGAGGCGTGGACATATTGCCCTGCAAACCACTTATGCTGTAGTCTCTCCACTGGGTTAGGAAAATATAAATCCTCGAAATGGCATGCGAGTCTTGCTCGGCTTGTTCGAGTTGAGGCGAAAGAAATGAGATGCTCGAAGACGAACACAATCATATCTTAAGACTGGGTGAGGTCGGGAATACCAGATAAATAGAGAACTTCCATCTATAAAAACAATTTCTTTGATTAAAATTTCTTCATTAAAGAAGCTTACGGAATGAAAATACATTATGAAAAATGCTTTTTCTGAGTTTTTATTATCAATTTTTTTAATAAGAATTTGTTTATCCTTATTAGCTTTCAAGAAAGCTCTGATACCAACTCTAAGATCCCTCTGCCTTCTCCGTGCATCGGCGGACTCCCGGTAGCTGACAATGAAAGCAGCACCCTCATGCACGGGGCAGGGTTTCTCACTCGGGGCCTCGCCCCACGAATGTCCGGGCACAAGACTAGGCTAGTGGTCACTCTGAAAACCGAAACCAGGAAAATTTTCCATGCTCGGAAAGCGGGGACGATTCCACCTTTTTGAATTTTCTTAACGAATTTTTCTAACGAGATCAATTCTAAACTATCCTTCACCTGAATAAACCAGATAGAAGGAAACTATCACTGATATAATTTGATCATCTGAGTAATTTGTGTTGTTGTTGTTTTGTGAATTCTGGGACTGTTGTTGTTGTTGCTGCTGCTGCTGGCCATAATTTTGATTACCTGTTCGGCCACCTCCTTGGCCGCGTCCACGGCCTCCTCTACCTCGTCCTCTTCCTAAACTTATGTAGAAGACCTGTTGCTCTGAACTGTTTTGGTTTTGTGAAGGCTGTTGGTCTTCACCCAAGCTCTTCTTCTCTATAATCAACATAGACACCAAATCTGTGAAATTGAGAATGTTTTCCCGAGTCTGAATAGACGTCTTGAATGCCTTGTATTATGGCCCGAGACCACGTAGAGAGACTTCCACCTTATCATTCATCATCTACTGAAACACCAATAGATGCAAGGGATTCCACAATACCCTTGATCTTCAATCAAAATTTTCAGCTAGGGAGGGCAAGTTCTCATCCTCTTTTTCCACAAATTTCCTGATAAGCCTTTTTCGAGAGCTCTATGGGATAGAGGAGCCCGCTACAATAGTTTCTTGGACCATATTTGAAATAATATCACTTGGCCCTACATTTTCAGTGCACTTGGACAATGTCGGTTGAGAAATGTTAATGATATCCGATTGTTGCTGACGAGCTTTTTGAGATCAGGTTGATGAAGCCATTCTACAACATACAACATTACAAATGAGTTTAAAATGAAGGATAGAGGTGACTTGTGTGTATTAAGAGTGTATGTGTACGTGAGTGTGTTTTAGTGAGTGTGTGTGTGTATACCTGAGTGTATGTGTGTGTGTTTTACTATGCGTGTGTATACCTGAGTGTATGTGTGTGTGTTTTACTATGTGTGTGTATACCTGAGTTAGTAGTGACTAGTCACTTTAAACTTTTTTTAAAGTACGGGTACTATGTGGCTCTCCTCAGCAACATGTTTGCGATGCTCGAGCTCCTCGACATCAACCTATATACCATGTATTCACTAGTAGTTATTAATTACTAGTCACTTTAAACTTTTTTTTAAAGTAACGGGTACAAAAAGCATGGTACCGGTACGGTACGTATTGAGAGTACTGAACAGATGAGTACAAGTACGGAATGCAACTATGAATTGCATAGAAGACTCTAGTGCTAGTCATGGGAGGCGATCTCTGTCAAGCATGTATATATGCTAAATATAAGTGATAGACTGAAAAAGGGCATCTGTAACCAGTGGGCCACCCCAAACTTTGCATGTATAATGTCATGTGGTACAAATGGCTTACTCCTGATCATGCGTGACAACATCATCACTTACAGCCTCTCTCCTCTAGTGATCCTCCCCTAGGCCTGGCTCCCAAAAGGCTGCACCACCATACATAGACGTTAGTCGTACTAGAGTATCAAAGAGCCTACACTTAGTGCAAGGTTCTTGAAAATGTGCTTGGAAAAACTCTCTCCATACAGGCTAGGGAGGCATGTCCCCTCGGAAGTCGGTCAGTTGGCAGCTATGGTCATGTAGAACAAGGGGCCTATAAAAGCAACTCCTAGATATACATACTTTTGCACAATCTCCATTGGGCATCTCTGTATATGAAAGAAAATCGTGAGGCGACTGCATAAGATGTGTTGAAGACCATAACCTTGGTTTTGCCCAAATTGACCATAAGTTTTTCTCCCTGCAAAATCCGTCTGATGCATTTAAGTGTTTCTGTAGACCCTTGGCTAAATCTGAGATCAAGACAATGTCGTTAGCATATAGAAATATGGGCTCTACTGTCTTAGCCAGTGGTGAACCTTTACCTCCGAAACTATCCACAAATACTGCAATCTCATCAATGTATAGGCCAAAGAGTGTAGGCCACATATATCTCTTGAGGTCCCACTGGGTGCATGTACTCGGCCGAGTACTGCCTCATAGTGCCATCATACCCCATATCATCTCATGTAAGAACTGGAGCTCTTGCAACGTCCTATGAGATGGGATCAAGGGACAGAGTCAAAGGCTTTGCAGAAATCCACAAAGCAGCAATACACATGTCTCTTTGAGGACCTCGCCTCCTCTATGATAACCCGTAAAGTAAAGATATGGTCCAGTGTGGAGAAGTTTCTCCTGAAGCTTGCTTGGCTTGATGCTCTGTTTCCCATCCTCTCTACCATAGAGCTCATCATGTCCTCTAGTACTGCCGCATAGATTTTGGCCATTGTGTGACCAATCATGATAGTCATGTAGTTACCTGGATCTGTGGGGTCTCCTAATTTGTGGATGGGGACAATGGTGTTAGTCCAGGAGGGTGGGAAGCCTTCATAGAGTCCTCTGGCAAAAATGGGAGCCAATACGTGGTGCCCATGGGCAAAATGTTCCGCATGTAGATCCTCATAATCTTTTGCTCTCCCATTATGCAGCTTTTTAAGAGCCCTAGTAACACTGGGGGAATCAAAGAGATAAGATGATGTAGGCCGAGGGATGTGTGACATTTGTGGTATAGGTTGGTTTGGCACATCATACAGTTGTCATGCTTCCCAAAGGCTAGGATTTTTTAAAGGTGTAGATGCTCTTTTTTCTTCAAGAATGCGCCAAGCTTCTGAGTTTCCTCGCTCAAAAAGAGCTTGTATAACTCTTATTCTCGATTGACGAGAAATGCCCGTATCTTTCGGCAAGTGAGTGTACGGAAGCGTTGCATCTTATGTGCTAAAATCAGCCCATGTTCCCTCTTGTGTAAAAAATACTACCTTTCATTATATGGGATGAATATATAATAATTTCTGAGGCTATCATATGCCCTAAAAAAATTTTTCAATATTTGATCCTATCTTTGAAAATATATCACTTAATATTAGAGGATCAACCACAAATATGCTGCTTGAAATCTCTATGGGCATTGTAGAAATGTATGCCCTATAATCAAAGACTATTAAGTATGGTAAAAGGAGAGAAAATGACAAAACTATGGCTAAAGAATGATGCTTACCTTATGCAATAGAATATTACAGAGTCAGATATTTCAATATCTGTCTTCTCTCTAACATCACTTTGTTCTCAGTGAAATGCTCAAGTAATATTCAATCTCAAGGTTGGAGGAGACATTGATAATCATTTGACCATATAGCTTGCCCATTCTATCATAATTCATACCACCAAGTCTCTTAACTTCCTCTTTATAAAAATTATCCTCCATCTCGAAAAGCATCTCTCTTTGGTCAAGTGCTTTTCTTGTTTTATACTCATGTGTAACATCTTTAATAGTAGGCCCTTCAACTTTGCGAGACCTCTTGGGAGAAATTGTAAGGATATCAAAGGCCCTAGTATCTGTGATGGGAAGTTTCTTGAGAACTTTATCAAATTGTAAGGATATCAAAGGCCCTAGTATCTGTGATTTGAAGTGTCTTGAGAACTTTATCAAATCTATACCTAAGCCTGCTCACCACTGAGAAATCCTTGTTCTCATTAAAGTGACCCTGTGTGCATCTACAGCAGCAATATAGGCATCATTCATGAAATCTATAAGAAAGTCTTTAGATGCTTCTTTGCAAGCACCATAATGGAGAAGCTTAACACTTTTTGTATGGGGTATTACTTTTAGTCAAGACACCAATCCTATCACATATTTGCGTTACTACATGGACGAAGGCAGCCCTTGGTTGGGATAAGATGATGAGTGTCAGTTTGGGCCTTCTTGATCTCTGAAAAACACCTCTTCATGTAAAAAAATCTTGACTTTCTTTTCTTCTTAGGACTGGCTGCAAAAGCAACATGCGCTATCTTTGGATCTTCAGTATATACTTTTCTTGTAATTTGTCATTGCTATAGATTGCACACTAAGAAATATTTGAGAAACCCTGTAATAATAGTCAAAATATTTTCAAGATTAATAGAAGACCCTCAAACAAGAAGAAATAAAGAAAGTGTACATGGCAAGTGGTTTCAAAAAGACACACAAAAGTACTCTCTCTCTGGCTATTGTAAAATGGTGACAAATATAAGTGAATGAAACCAACTAGTACAATAGCAAAACATTTGAATAAAGTAATCTTTAGGAATAGACATTGTCAAGAAGGAAAAAGTAAACTTTTAGTCCACTTTTTTTGAGTAGGCACTGAGAAATTAGAAATGGGAAGATGCCATTGATGAGGTGATGGTAGCATTGGATATAAACGCTACCATGGATGAGGAGATGGCAATATTGGATATAAATGGATACAAATGCAATATTAGATATAAATGGATCACTCTTTTAATATAAAAGAATTTCTTTTATGCATCTAATTTATGCATAAAATCCATTTATGAGATGAAAATCTCACTTTTAATATACTTATTCCACATTCCATTTCATATATGTACTCATTCTCATCCAATCACATCATTTTCCATCTCATCAACTCAATTTCATTCACATCACATATTATAAATTCACATCCCAATTCACATGCCATCACATCTCATCCATTCACTCATATCACATACACATTCGCATTCATTATTCTACATACACATCCACATTTGTACATCCACATCATACATCTAATTCCACATCCGCATTCATACATACACAACCATATCCACATCCATACATCCACATCCACATTCATACATCCATATCCACATCCACATCCATACATCCATTTCCACATCCACATCCACATACATACATCCATATCCACATCTACATCCATACATCCACATCCACATCCACATCTACATCCATTTTCACATCCTCATTCATACATCCACATCCACATCCATACATCCACATCCACATCCACATTCACATCCATACATCCATTTTCACATCCACATTCATACATCCATTTTCACATTCCACATTCACATACATACATCCATATCCACATCTACATCCATACATCCACATCCACATCTACATCTACATTCACATACATACATCCATATCCACATCTACATCCATACATCCAGATCCACATCTACATCCATTTTCACATCCTCATTCATACATCCACATCCACATCTACATCCATTTTCACATCCTCATTCATACATCCACATCCATACATCCACATCCATTTTCACATCCTCATTCATACATCCACATCCATACATCCACATCCACATCCACATCCACATCCATATCTACATCCATACATCCATTTTCACATCCACATTCATACATCCATTTCCACATCTACATCCATACATCCACATCCACATCTACATCTACATTCACATACATCCACATCCACATCTACATCTACATTCACATCCACATCTACATCCATATCTACATCCATACATCCACATCCACATCTACATCTACATTCACATACATCCACATCCACATCCACATCTACATCTACATCTACATCCATACATATGCACATCTACATTCACATCCACATCTACATCTACATTCACATACATACATCCATATCCACATCTATATCCATACATCCACCTCCACATCTACATCCATTTTCACATCCTCATTCATACATCCACATCCATACATCCACATCCACATCCACATTCACATCCATATCTACATCCATACATCCATTTTTACATCCACATCCATACATCCATTTTCACATTCCACATTCATACATCCATATTCACATTCACATCCATACATCCATTTACATCTATCTGATTTCTATCACATCTTGTCACATCTATCTATAGAATGTAGGAGAATTTTAATTTTTTGATATAAAGATTCTTTATGCATCTAATTAAGCATAAAGATAATTTTAGTAGGAATAACACTTTTATAAAAATTCTTTTATGCATCTATTTAGGCATAAGTTCAATTTTAAGAAAAATAACACTTTTGAATTAAAAATAAACCTTTTATGCATTTTACTATGCATAAATTCCAATTTAATGAGAATAACACTTTTAAAATAAAAATAAATCTTTTATGCATCTAACTATACATAAATTTCAATTTAATGAGAATAACATTATGCATAAATTCTAATTTAATGAGAATAACACTTTTAAAATAAAAATAAATATTTTATGTATCTAACTATGCATAAATTTAATTTCAATGAAAATAATACTTTCGAAATAAAAATATATCTTTTATGCATCCTTCTATGCATAAAATCGGTATTAATAAGAATAACTCTTTTGAATTAAAAATAAAATTCTTTATGCATCTTTCTATGCAAAAAATCAAAATTGATGAAAATAACTCTTTTGAATTAAAAATAAAATTCTTTATGTATCTTTCTATGCATAAAATCAAAATTGATGAAAATAACTCTTTTGAATTAAAAAATAAAATTCTTTATGCATCTATTTATGCATAAAATCAAAATTAATAAAAATAACACTTTTGAATTAAAAAATAAATTCTTTATGCATCTTTCCATGCATAAATCCAATTTAGTAGGAATTACACTTTTAGAATGAAAGAATTTCTCTTATGCATTTCGGCACTCGGGAGAGGCAAGGTAACAGTGCAAAAACACTATTGAGTCTCAACAAAGGAGAAGGCTTCTATTTATAGGAAAAAGTGAGCTTCTAACCAAGCAAACTGATTCTAGAATTTTTCGGATCAGTTTGGTCAATTTTTGACCATTTTTAGGTCAGTTTTGCTCACTTTTTGGATCTAGTTGAAACAGGAGAGAGGAAAGATAAAAATATCTCATTATTTGGGAGTTTAAAACTCATTCAAGCATGTGAAATAGGCACCTCCTTCATGAGGGGAATTCCCCCATATTGAGGTGTCAAAAATGCATCATTACTTCAAAATATCTTTCTTTTTTAACTATTAACCTTGTCCTTAGTCAACTCTTCATTTTATGTGAGTATTTACTCATTTTTGGGGGATTTTTCTTTTATTTCTTCATTTATCTCCTCCCTACATTTGGATGAATCTTATTGGTCCATAGGAACCTTAATTTAAAATTTTGAAAAAATCTTAACCCCAGGATAATGCCTCATTATACTCGATTTTTAATGCACCTTCTAGAAATATTTTTGAACTTCTGTTTCGGGAGAACTTATTTTAATAAGAAGAGATATTTTTCCATCCAAAAATATTTAAAAACTAAATTACCACTCTCTAGAAGATTTTTTCTCTCTAGGCCAAAACTGATAGAAACAAGATCTTTTATATTTCTGAAGAGGGATTTGAGTACAGGGAAAGATACTGGACATCTTGAGAGGCTGGGGAGAAATCTTGTAGTAGGACTACTTCATGCATTTTTTGAGCATTTTTAAACATCTCATAAGGCTGTAGTCATTTTATATAACAATAAACACTATTTTCATAAGTTTCTCACTAGATGATCCAAATATAAGCAAGGTTTCATATATGTTGTTTTGTTATCAATGCAATTTTAAAAGTTAAGACCATCACTTTGTTTTTTAACTAAATTGAAATGTTTAGGTATGAATTCTTGACCGATTACTTTAGTTGAGACATTGATTTATTAGTATAAATAAAAAGAGATTCTAAGAAGGAAATTTAACTGAACTAATTATTAATGCAATAATTATTTTATCATGAAAAAACTCTCTTTCATCTCTTAAATACTATATAAGGTTTAGAAGAAATTTATAATGAGTTGAGATCGTTTTTTCCTTGCATGTAGGAACCTACTTTGTAAATTCGTAACCTATTTGGATTATAATGCTAGATATACCTTGAAGATACTTACGATGATTTATCAATTATATTGAAGGTTATTTTTATCATTTTGATTATTTTCTAAGGTTTCCACATTCATGAAGACATGAATGTGAAAAGCTTAGATTATTTTTATCATTTTGATTATTTTCTAAGGTTTCCACATTCATGAAGGTTATTTTTTTCATTTTGATTATTTTCTAAGGTTTCCACATTCATGAAGACATGCCTTAGAGAGAAATGCTAAAATACTTCTCATATTCACAAGATATGAATTTTTTTAGCAAACCCTTGAAAAGACATTTTTATAGCCTGCTGAGCTACCAAACTAGCGTTAAAATATTTACCTTGGAAAATTGACAGGGGCCTGAATCACTAAGAACTCTCACGGTGGTGCTCAACCGCAACATGAAATTTTCATCTCTTCTTCCTCCTAGTAGTCAGCTATTGAGACTGGGCTAGAATGGGCCTCCTCTAATTTCTCAAATTATAAGGAGGAGGTCCTTGATTACTTTGGGTTGAGACTGCACGCTTCTAGAAACAAGATCCCGAGGTAGAAGAAATAAGATAGGTGATAACAAGAATTAGGGCAATCACTCATGAAATGTCCTGGTTGTTGCTAGTATCTAAAGCACTTGCGTCCTTTCCTAAGCTAGAAAGTCATGACCTCTAAGTCCACTAGCTTTCAACATATGGCTCCAATGTGGACCCTTATTGCTTTTAAACTTAGGCATACTGGAATTTGAATAGGATCTCTTCAAGGAGGAGGATGTAAAAAGGGTTTCTGTTGGGCTCAAGGTAATTCCTCTAATTGCTTCTAGCCACACCAGTAATCTTTAATCTAAGTAAGAGCTATCTTATTCTTATCATTGTACCCTACGATATCAAAATATTCATCCATAGAATTAGTCTAGCTTATCATTGTCTCACCAAGGTTGTTACATTCACCTCAAAAGGGACTTAGGTGGGATCTATGGAGCGCTTCCTTATGCAGGGAATCTGCTTTGAGTATAATATTGTGAGCTTGATGCCTAGACCTCATGATGCTTCTCAAATAAAAGACTCTTCTTAATTCAATACTTTGGCAATAATAACTTATTAAGAAAATATGTCCTTTATTTCTTCAAAAAGATTATTACATCGCTAAGGAAAATTCTCAATCCAAGGATCCAAAACAAGCTAAAAATTCTCACTTAATAAGAAAAGATGTCCTTTGTTTCTTTAAGAAGATTATTACATGGCTAAGAAAAATTCTCAATCTTGGGATCCAAAAAGCTGAAAATGACAATACTACCTATAATTACAAACTTTTTGCGAGAAAGATACAAGATGATGTAGCGTGACTTTAAATACTCATCTAGGGTGAAAATACTTCTATCGTAAATTTTGTATTCCTTTCCAAAATCTAGACTTTTCATAATCATGGCCAAGTTTAGATTTGAGGCATAGAATAGAAGATAATCTATGTTTATTATTACAATAAACTTTTCTTCGTCTTCGTCCCATTGATGATGTCACATAAACAATAACTGATAAGGCTATCCAAAATAAAGTCCTTAACAATGGAGATAATAATTTGAGCCATCACTCTATCACTAGATAGATGCTCAAAAGCAACTCGAATCACTTGACCTTACAAGAAAGAAGTTCCAAGGAAGAAGACAAGTTCTAGGCCATACTGCATTTTTAATTTTTACACAACATTACTTGGGCTCTCCAAAGTGGGGACTCCAAATAGATAGGATCGAGCTCTTTGAAAGGGAAACCCAATAAAATACTGTAAGTTTTGGTCTTAGAGGCAGTGCATCATACTACTATAAAAATACATCCAAACATTGTAATCTCACATCTAAACCTAGCTCAAGTCTGATACCAACTACCCCTCTAACAATGATAGCAAAATCATACTAAGGGTAGAGCGACTCACTTGGGGCCTCACTTCACCATGTCCTAATGCTTAGCTATCCCGTCAAATCCTCCTAATCTGACTAGAATAATCCTTACATATAGGAAACAACCTTATCTACTTGAACAATGATTATAACCAATTTTGGTTGTTGAGTAATTCTAACCATTTTCACAACAAGAGAATGAGAGCATAGCCACGTCTACAACCATGCACCAACAAAGGAAAATTGGGATTTTAAATTTCCATGGCTTGGCTATGTGTATGGCTATACACGACACGACTACAATTGTGTAATAGCTACACCTATAGCTGTGCTATGCAGTCTGCCAAATGGGGACACAATAGGAGAGATGTGTCTCCACATCTCTCGCATTCTGTCCCCATTTATATATGTAACATTACAAGTATAAAAAAATAATTGCAATTCATACACTGCATGAGCATTACAATACTTTGGCAAGTGGCATTATATTGCATATTCTCCATCCACAAAAAATTACATGAGTTGATTGAGTCCAAAAAGGCCATTATATTGCATATTCTCCATCCCTAAAAAATTACATAAGTTTATTGAGTCCAAAATTACATAAGTTGATTGAGTCCAAAAAATAAAGCATAATGAACCTCATCTCATGCATTCCGATTATTATCGCCCCTTACAGCTCCACCCTCTTCTCTTAAATTTCTATTCAGTACTTCTTGCTTGCACATGGGCACTGTTTGTACATGATTTGTAGTAACATGATCCTAAAACACAACAAAACTAACACAAGAGAAACTCGGTTTTGAAAAAATAAAGAGATTATAGTTTATAGTAGTAACACGGTTTGTAGTAACATGATCCTAAAACACAATAAAACTAACACAAGTGAAACTCAGTTTTGAAAAAAATAAAGAGATTATAGTTTTAGGAATGTACTTACTTGCCATGCTTGCCAAGAATGGCCTCCAAAAATAACAATTCATCCTTTGTCTTACATTCTTTCAAAGAGATCTTCTAAACCCCGTTGTAGTGCAAAATCATGTTCATCATGTGTAGGGAGGCGGTCCACTGCTTCAAGCTATAGACATACAAACAAATAAACATTCATTTTATGTTCATTGCGACTCTCAAACCCTAAATAAAACATGTAATCATTTTTTTTTGCTTGAGATTACCTTAAGCTTGCTTGTGATGCTTATGTGGAGAGAGGGTTTTCTTGCTTGTGAAGGGAAAAGAGAGCTTATTTATGACGGGAGAAAAGGTGAGAGCTTTGTAAACCCTACACAAAACATGTTATTAATTGGTTTATTTTCAATTGAAAAGCTTAAAGAAAATAAAAAAGATAAAAGCTTGAGATTATCTTAATGCTTGTGAAGCTTGTGGAGAGACATCTTTCTTGGTTGTGAAGGGAGAAGAGGGTTTCCTTGTGAAGGGAGATGAGGGAGAAGAGGTGAGGGCTTGTGAGAAGAGGTGAGGGCTTGTGAGAAGATCTTGATATAGTAAGGAAAAGAGGGAGATTAGGATAAGGTACAATGTTGTGCCATTGCTAGGGTTTGGCATGTAAGATTTGAGCTCCAACAAGGAGATATCTGATAGAGAGCAGGTGGTGCACCGTGTGGGAAGGGGGTATCCTATGTTTTCATAGTACACGACTATACACATAGCTATGGTTAGCACGTCTATAGCCGTGTCCATAGCTACATCCTGTTAAGAAGCATCGGTGTACCCATGCCCGTAGCCACGTACTGAGGAAAAAAAGGGAGTAATTTTTCGCTCAAGGAATGGATTTTTGATACATATTTGCATTTTGGATGTTGGTTTACCCACTATGCCGCCTTCTTCTTCCAAGGATGACATGCCACCCATTAAGAAGTCGGCGTGAGTGATTGTGTCAAAAGATTCCATGTCCATGTGGGAGATGCAAGGGAGAAATTGTGCATTTATGGCAAATCACAATAAAGCATATGTAAGATTACGGCCGATTCGAAGATATACAGCATGCGAATTGTTCGGTGAGTATATGTAAAGGCTCGCATCGATGTGAGGCAAAGCACTTTGAGAGTTCATCGATGTGTCGAAGGCTCGTGTTGGTGGATGCAGAGGCACTCCGAGGTGATAGTAAGAAACGGAAGGTGAAGTGGTGATGAAGGCTCCAGTGACAAGGGTGCTACGGTACCTGAGAGGTGGTAGATGAAGAGTAGAGAGAGATGCCATCCTGAGTGGTGCAGTGGTGCAAGCTCTAGTGACAAGGGTGCTGCAAGCCTGAAGGGAGCAAGATCTGGTGATAAGGGTGCTGCATACCTGAAGGATGCATGCTTTGGAACAAGGGTGCTACTTACCTAAGGGGTGGTGAAGATAAGCAGAGAGTGAGTTGCCATCTCGATGGTGTGATGTAGCAGAGAGTGGGCTACTAGCCCCCAGAGAGTACTGAGATGATGAAATGATAATGTCCTATACTATAGCGTAGAGAGTGGGCTGTTTTCCCAATGGTGTGAGCTGAGGAAAAATGTTGAAGTGCTCTATGTAGCAGAGAGGGCTACACATGACTAATTTTTCCTAAGCTTGCTCTACAAGCAATCTTTGCAAAAAATGATTAAATAATTTTACATAACAGTCCTCGCATTTGGGAGAGCAACTATCCTCATTTGTATAGAATAGCAACAGTATAATCATGGAGTTATTCCAAAGTATGAATCTTTAAAACTACTCACAAAGAATTTATATCGTGTGTACATACAGAGTTGGGTTGGACTCACTTACAACCAGGTCACATATTAATTTGTAGCGTGTATATGGAATTGGGTTGGACTTACTTACAACCAATTCACACACCAAAGTGGATTAGACTCACTCATAATCCTTTATTAGTAAAACACAACAAGAGAAGGGAAGCATAGCCGCATAGGATAGCCGTGTGGAGGAGAGAGAGTAGTGAGAGGAGACTTGGCACAACTAAACAAGGTGTGTAGTTCTAGTGCATGGCTGTGCATGCAACTATAGCCACGCGAGGCTATATAGACACATGGCTATAGCTGTCAGAATATGCAGCGGAGATGATGACCAAATCTGGGAACACAAGAGCAAAAACGCAGGCAGAAAAACAGCACAAGAGAGAGACAGATGTAGGCGTGTAACTCTGCTCTATATACACAAGAAGATCCCGAGATATGATACAAATAAGGCATGGGGGCTGAGAACCTATATATACCTCCCTGGAAGGGCAGTCGGCCAGCACTAAAAGTGTCCACGACTGAAGAAAGAGGTCCACGACTGCATAAATGCAGTCGGCCAGCTATCTGATGCCCACGACTGGTAAAAGGCAGTCGGCCAGCAGCCCTGAAGCCCACGACTGATGAAGATCCAGTCGGCCAGCACTGGGGTGCTCCCGGCATCATCTGGCAGCCCTCCCAAGCCTCAGAAAAATGGGAAAAAAATAGGGGAAAAATACGGAGAGTGGGGAAAAATGGGAAGACACCTCATAAGGGCGGGCACACCCACAACAAAGGCCCTGGTGTATAAAACTAGACAGGAGATGACTTCTAACAATAGCCGTGTATTGGGAAAAAAAATCTAGAGAGCTCACAATATCCCCTTGATGAGAGCAAAGGATTGGGTTTTTTTGGGAATACAATATCACAAAAAAAGCCTAAAATGTAATACAATGAAATATGGGCTTAATCAAGATTGGAAAATTGAGAAATTGATTAATGTATTAGGGTGAGCTTGGCTCAACATCGGCTGCATCTTCCATCAAATCTCTACATGCTAATTGTTCTCATATGTCTCATTGCAAGACCAACAAAACGATCTATCCCGTTGCTAGTGGACTCGATCATCATCATCATCAATAAGCTCAGATTCAACTTCTTCCTCATCATTTTGTTTAGGGACACCTTTATCTTAATTAGTTGGTGGTTGCTCGTGTTCATCTTATACTTGATCCTCCGCATGTTCATTTCTGATTGCCACTTCGTCCATGAACTCTTCAACATCCTATCTTGCAAAATACTATTTGAAAAAGGAGCCGCTTGTGTGACATACTATTTGAAAAAGGAGCCGCTTGTGTGACATACTACCATTTCTTGTCATTTATATATGCATGAAACACTTTCTTGTAAGAAGAAATACTGACTATAAATTAAAAATATAGTAAAATCTTGTTCATAATGGTGAGGTAGCACAAATGTATCTCTCTCTTTTAGCCAAAATTTTGTGAAATCAATCGTCAATCCATTTAGATACCTTTTCACGGTTGCTTGAATGTCTCCACACACCACATCCTTGAACCACTTCACATCTAATATAAAAATCTGGAATGTCCTAAATCCAACCTTTAGGATATTTTGAATCATGCCACAATAATCAAGAATTGCTCCACTCTCTTGCTCAAAGTTTGCCATAACCCCACAATCTTGAGTATTTCTCTTTGTATCTATGCGTGGAGTGTGAAAATGCCTTCCTTTGGACCACATGGCATTGTATACCTTACATTACCACTAACACCAAACGAAATATATTTATGAAAATGAATAACCATATCTACTGTTGGAATTAGGGTTGCAGGAAAGCACACAAAGCTTGGAGAAGAAGAAGCAAATTGCACACAACACACAATGTATTAGATTGTGTCAATGTACAAAGATAAGTTAGCCCTCGAATAATGGGCGTATATACAAGCCGGGGCAAAAAACCTCCTAAAGAAGGAAAAAGTGTCCCAGCGGTCCTAAGTGTGTTCACACACATCACTGCCTATATATATGGCAACAAATCTCCCCTGGGAGTGATGGTGTGAACAAGAGCTAGCACTCATGTATAGGGGAGTGCCATGCCCGAAGTAGATCAATCCACAAAGGGGAGCAAGCCCAAAGCTTTGCGGAAAGCTTCGAACTTCTCAAGAGGAAGCGCCTTTGTGAAAAGATCGGCGAGGTTGTCTTGTGTTGGCACATAGGCCAAGCTGATCTCTCCTGCTAAGAGTCTCTCCCTAACATAGTGATAATGCATCTCAATGTGCTTTGTGCGAGCATGAAAAACTGGGTTTCTCGCAACAATTGCCAATGCGCTCTGAGTGTCAGTGAAGATAGAGGTGGCAGACTCCTGTCCAACACCCACGTCAGCCATAAGCCGTCTGAGCCACACACACTCAACCGTAGCTGTGAAAGCTGCCCTGTACTCAGCTTCACAACTAGAAGTGGCCACAGTAGGTTGCTTCTTGCTTAACCAAGATATGCATGAGCTACCGAGCATGAAACAAAAACCACTTGTGGACACTCTTGTGTCATAACAACCAGCCCAATCTGAGTCCGAAAAAGCATGCAAATCTGGCAACAACGATCCCCCCTTGGGATAAAACAACCCAAGATGTATGGTGCCACGAAAGATGCGTTTAACTGCCTTTCAATTTTGAGACCCTGGGCTATGCATAAACCTGCTCACCTGTGAAGCTTAAACACACACAATCTAACAATGGATCAGAATATACCAATCACTTATTTAAATCTTACTATGGCATAGCACAACGCTTCACCGTACCTTCAATCCCTGAACAAAACGGTTTAGTAGAACGAAAAAACCATTCATTATTAGATACGGCCCGGGCTATGTTAGTTGTAGTAGGTCTTACTACTGGTTTTTGGCAAGAGGCTGTCACAGTGGCTTGCTATCTACATAACCGATCCTACCATCATTCAATTGAAGTCATCCCCTACACCTTGTGGTTTAATATGCGTCCACCCAACTTCTCCAATTTATGGGTGTTTGGATCAACAGTCTACATCCACATACCTACATAACAACAATCAAAATTAGACTAGCATGCAATTAAGGTGATCTGTGTTGGGGAATCCCTCTACATCACCTGTAAAACCTTGCAAACCAATTGTTGCCACCCCAAAGACAATTTCCACTCTGGAAACCTCAACATCTCCTACAGAGGATACTTCATCTCCTACTACAGAGGATACTTCATCTCCTACTACAGAGGATACTTCATTACCTGATAACAATAACATGGCATCATACACAAAGTCCTCCTTGGTGGCACACAAGATCCTCCGCACCGATCCAGGTGTGCTTGCATTCGACTACCACCTCCCGCAGAGTAGCTGCAGCACTTACTCTTGGAGCTGCTCCACCCCCAGCACAAGCTGTTGCTACTCTCCCTCCAGCTATGACTCCAATATGGTGCAGCTCTCCATGCTCAATACGCCAATGTACTGCACCCTATCTCGGTGCGAAAGGCCACACCGTGAAGCTACAACTACGCGAGACCATAACTCTGAAAGGCGTGCCCTGCCCATGAAATGCCTCCACCTACACCCAATGTTAATGGCGCACCCCTAATTCAGTTAGACAATGGCACACCTAATTCGCCCCTTCCCATGCATACTCCAGCTACCCAACACGTGGCAGATGCATGTCCACGATCCATGCACACTTTGATGGGGAGCTAATATGGTGATCTTAAAACAGGGGAGCCAGAAACAGACTTTACTCATGACATCTACTATATTTATGCCAAAGGAGCAAAGAGCTTTGTGGGCACAAGGCATACACCTAGCAGATGAAGTAGAAGATGATGAAGAAGAGGAATATTTGAAGGCCAATCCAGAAGTTGTCCCAGTGTTTGATATAAATGTGATGACTATTTTGGGAGATTATGAGGATTGTTTTGCTGTAGCTGCAGAAGAGGAGAGACCAGCAATTACAGGATATCTAAACAGGGACTGAGATGACTAAGGAACAGTTCAGAGTTCTACAAGAATCACAGCTGTCACAGTTAGAGGAGATGCAGAATGATCTATCAACTTATCAAGCTATTGCAATAGGAGAGCAAAGATATGAAAACAGTATGAAGAAATCAGCTAGAGTTATGGAGGATGATCTGAATGAATGGAATTTGGGAACAGAGAATGACCCTAAAGTTGTCAAAGTTAGTGTTCATGTGGAAGGAGAATTCAAAGGTAATCTTTTGAAATTATTGATGGAATACAAGGATATTTTTGCATGGGAATATTCAGATATGAAGGGGATTGATCCTGCATTTTATTCCCATAGGATTAATTTGAAGCAAGATGCTAAGCTTGTTATCCAACAGAGGTACAGAATGAATCCCAATTATGCAAAGCAGGTTAAAGATGAAATTGACAAGCTGCTCAGGGTGGGATTCATTAAGCCTGTACTACATGAAGCAACATGGCTATCTCCAATTGTAGTAGTCCCCAAGAAAAATGAGAAAAATAAAAGAATCAGAGTTTGTGTGGATTATAGAAAGCTCAATGCAGCCACCATCACAGATCCTTTACCATTACCTTTTGCAGATACTCTGCTAGATTCAGTTGCAGGGCATCAAATGTATAGTTTTCTGGATGGGTTCTCAGGATATAATCAAATCAGGATGCACCCCGATGATGAACCAAAACAGCCTTCATTACAGAGTGGGGAGCATTTATGTTCACAGTAATGAGCTTTGGATTAAAAAATGGACCACCAGCTTTCTCAGAGGTGGCAAGTAGAGTGTTTGAGCCCTATTTATCTTCTTTTATGAGGGTATTTATGGATGATTTCTGTGTGTTTGGATCCAAAGAGATGCATTTGAAGCACTTGAGGAAAGGTTTTGAGAGATGCAGGAAGTATGGTATGTCATTGAATCCATACAAATGTGCAATTGTAGTTAAAAGAGGAGTCTTGTTGGGCCACATAATTTCAGAGGAAGGTATACAGGTGGATCCAAGAAAAATTCAGAGCATCATAAAGTCCAAGAGCCCACTGAATCTGAAGGAAACATCTAGGTTTGTGGGTCAGATCAAGTGGCACAGTAGACATTTAAGATATTTGTCAGACTTATGTGCACCTTTGTCAGACGTATGTGCACCTTTGTCACATTTAACCAAGAAAGGAGTAGAATTCAGGTGGTCAGAGGCCCAGGAAAAGGCATTTCGTACTTTAAAGAAAATGATGGTGGTAGCTCCAATTTTGCAGCCTCTTGATTAGTCTTTACCATTCCATGTATTTGTTGATGCTTCAGACATTGCCGTAGGAGCTATTCTTATGCAAGCAAAAATCAAGAATTGGTTCAAACCTGTGTACTATGCAAGCAGAATGCTAAATTCAGCTGAGAAGAATTACTCAGTTACAGAGAGAGAAGCTTTGGGCATGGTGTTCTCTTTACAGAAATTTCGACATTATCTCTGGCTAACAAAGTTTTTTTCACTCTCTCTCCATCCCACTCTCTCTCTCTCTCTCTCTCTCTCTCTCTCTCTCTCTCTCACACACACACGCACGCACGCACACACACACATAAACACACTTGCTAGTCAAATTTTTAAAAAAAGACTTTTAAAAACTTTCAACATATTTTGAATTAGAGAATAGTTCATAGTACTTTCCCTCTCACACACACACACGCACCCCAAACACAACCACTCACATAGCAAGATAATGCAATAACTCTCTCTCTCTCTCTCTCTCTCTCTCTCTCTCTCTCTCTCTCTCTCACACACACACACACATAATACTTTCACTCTCTCTCTCTCTCTCTCTCTCTCTCTCTCTCTCACACACACACACACACACAAACACACTTGCTAGTCTAATTAAAAAATATTTTTTAAAAACTTTCAACATATTTCGAATTAGAGAATAGTTCATAGTACTTTCACTCTCACATGACACACACATACACCCCAAACACAACCACTCACATAGCAAGATAATGCAATAACTCTCTCTCTCTCTCTCTCTCTCTCTCTCTCTCACACACACACACACACACACACACACACACACACCCATTCAGTTTGCTTTTTCTTACACACATAGACCCCAAACACAACCACTCACATAGCAATGCAATAACTCTCTCTCTCTCTCTCTCTCTCTCTCTCTCTCACACACACACACACACACCCCCAAACATGACCACTCACATAGCAATGCAATAACTCTCTCTCTCTCTCTCTCTCTCTCTCTCTCTCTCTCTCTCTCACACACACACACACACACCCCCCAAACATGACCACTCACATAGCAATGCAATAACTCTCTCTCTCTCTCTCTCTCTCTCTCTCTCTCTCTCACACACACACACACTCACACACACACACACACGTGCGCGCGCACACACACATAATAAAACCCAAACACAAACACACACAATGATGTTGACTTGCTAGTCAATTTAAAAAAACCCCAAACCAACCAGTCAGAAACACACGGCTGCCTCGTGCATGCAAATCACCAAACCATCTATAGAGAGAGCATGTAAACCGGCTCACAAAATCACCACAACCCATCAGAAACACACGACCGCCTCGTGCATGCAACCGGCCCATACATAGGTAACATAGGTGCTGAGAGAGAGAGAGAGCCCATTTCTAACCTTTGTAGCTGTGGAGGCGACGGCAATCCCAGAACGGAGGGCGCGAGAGAGAGTGTTCCTCGTCGTAGCAAAGCCAAGAGAGAGTGACTATGGACACAGCGGCAATCCTAGCCCATACATAGGTAACATAAGTGCTGAGAGAGAGAGAGAGAGAGAGAGAGAGCCCATTTCTAATCTTTGTAGCTGTGGAGGCGACGGCAATCCCAGAATGGAGGGTGCGAGAGAGAGTGTTCCTCGTTGCAGCAGAACCAAGAGAGAGTGACTATGGACACGACGGCAATCCCAGCGTATCTACAAAAAAAGAAAAACCTGTTAGCGCATGTGAGAGAGAGAGAGAGAGAGAGAGAGAGAGAGAGAGAGATTATTTCTAACCTTTGTGAGGACACGGGTGGCGGCAATCCCACAATACCTAACACAACAACAAAAAACCTTTAAGCGAGAGAGAGAGAGAGAGAGAGACAGAGAGAGAGAGAGAGGAACAAACCAGGTATGCAGGAGCTAAAGGGCGAGGAGCGGGAGAGAGAGATTGCTCACCTATTTTTGAATCCAAGGGATGTCTGGCAAGTCAAGGTGGGGGGCCTTACGCACGGGCAATGGCAGCGGGCAGTGCCTGTAGAGGGTGGTGGGAGGGTGTAACTACCTGGATGGTAGCAGACAATGGTGCAGAAGGTAGTGACCGACGACTGCAAAGTTCCAGGGCGGCAATTGCAGCACTGGCATAGCATGCAAAAGGAGTTGATCCCTCCATGCAGTGGACAGCAATGGAGGAGCTAAAAAAACATGCCACGCGGAGGGGAGGTGTTAGCCCCGTTATATATAATAAGATAGTTGTGAGTGTTCTTGGAGGATTTACACTTTTGGGTATTTTAGTGAGTTGTACATGCACTTTGAGCGTGTTCACACGCTATGTGTGGGACATTGGGGATTGTTCACATGCTTGGGTATGATGGTGATTTTATTCACGCATGATTGTAGTTTGTCCATTATTTTGGCTTGTTCACCACGATGTGCATTTTGTGTATTATTAGCCTTGATTCACACACATTTTGATATTTCTAGCACACTATTTATGCTTTAATAGCCTTGATTCACACACATTTTGATATTTCTAGCACACTATTTATGCTTTAATAGCCTTGATCACATGCTTTAGCACATTTTGGGCTTCTGTCACACATTTGGGAGATTTTGTGAGTTCATGTACACACCTTAGGCCTTATTGGTGTTTGTTCACACACGCCTCATACTTTGTGCATTTTGGATGCCTGTATGCCACCAAGGTGCAGCAATGTGTATGTATGCCATGCAGGTGAGCTATATGCATATCATGATTATTAGAAACTTAGCTCTTGAATGAGCAGGCAGCATTATCAAGTTATTTTGATGAGTGTGTGGCTATGTACATGTGTGCATGTTTACATCCCTTTGTATGGGATCTGATGAGGAGCTTTGGTGCCTACTTGGATTTCATTGGTCGATTTGGGACCCTTTGCACATACCAACACTTTTGGGAGGAGTGGTATGCGTGCAAGTATGGGTTTGATCCATATCATTCCGTTGACGATGATGATGATGTTCGTGATGTGGCTATGGATGATTATATGGGTGATGATGATCTCATGACAATCATTCATGGGGAGCATTCACGAAGTCTTATCATGTGACAGTATTAGATCCTTGGAGGACGTGTTTCCAATTTTCTTACACTTTCGCTCCTATCACAATGGTGTTCGCATGGGCCTTGATAGTTTATGACTCACCCATTACATCAACTAGCCATCATCTTATTGCTTCTCATTTACTTAGATTGACTCATTCATTATATTATGATGGGGATGATGATGTATTGTACACACACACACATGATGATATTGATATATTGCATACACATGCACATGATCATAGTAATATACATGCACATGTTGCCACACTGATACATATGCACATGATGATGTTGTATGCGATAGTGATGTGTATGAGTTAGATCATTTGGGCATGATCTCGAGGGCAAAGTTGGCAGTGTGCATACCAACAAGCATCGATACTTCATGTCTATCATCTTTCCTATGGATCATAAGGACACTCTAGTTGATCAGAGTGGGTTCATTCTAGAGGATAGTCTGCATTTGATTAGTGATGCATCCATTAGCACACTTGAGATAGTGATACTCCACATAATAGTGACAGAGAAACCTATGAGCGTAGACCTGAGTTCCTAATGTTAGATGCATCAAGCTATTCTTCTAGGATTTCTATTTCGTTGATACGACCACTACTCCTAGTATTCAAATAGCATTCTTGGAAGTACTCGTTTAGATAGAGTTCATGTATTTGAGAAGTTAGGTATAATGCATGAGTATAGTGATGATTTTCCTCAGGTTAGACCTCGTAGAGGAGATGTACGATTGTGCAAATGGATCTAGAGAGATTTGTATTTTTTGGGCATTTTCCTTGATCCAACGATTAGAGAGATTGACCTATCTTGGGATATAGGTTATACATGGATTCCATTGATGGAGACACGGACCATGATTATGATGATGATTTTAGAGATTATGAGGATGACATGGTCAATGATTTAATGGATGATGTTCATATCCATAGTAGATCATATGGCATAGATCTTGAGAGATTTGTATTTGATCTAGACATCTCCTTAGATCCTATATTGTTGGAGATAAATTTATCATGGGATGTACGTCACATAATAGGGGCATCATTGATGGAGATAGACCATGTTTATGAGGATGACCTTGAAGGTCTTGGGGATGCCATAGATAATGATTTAGGATATGATACCGTTTATCCTTCATGTGAGGATACCTCTTCATTTTTCAATGATGATGTTGATGATTATATTGATATCTTGGATTATCATACACACATAGAGGGTCTTGCACATGAGGATATAGTTCATAGGTTGGATTGTAAACACTCATGCACATATAGATGCAGTGGATCATGCCTTCGACTTATCGAGTGGAGCTATGTAGGATGATAATAGCATGGGTTCCCATCTGATCCTACATGAGGTTGACCTTGATATGAGTTCATTTGGCTCACATGGGTGTCTGCATGATCCTATGTTCTTCGGAGCCGAGATATTCATCTTTGGGTGCATTTTATGCCACTTGAGATGTATGGTGGATGATTATATGGCACGACAATCAGATGCACCTATGACACACCTTTGGGTGCATTTTATGCCACTTGAGATGTATGGTGGATGATTATATGGCACGACACTCAGATGCACCTATGACACACCTTTGATTGGCCTACATGATGACTCTTTTGTGCTAGGACCATTCCATATTTCGATCATGAGTGATGGTTACATTCAGTTGGACACACCACGAATGTCAGATTTGCATTATAGTCATGAGGACGGACTGACAAGTTTTCCCTTCGACCCAGGAGCTACTTCATCGACATCAGAGGTCCATGATGCATGCACCATATCTATCCATTTAACCCATGAGGATTGACCGGGCATGTCATTCACATTGGCTCTTTACATTTTCTATTAGATCTAGGTGGTTCGAGGGCCATTGCTTTGGAGTCTACATGGCTTGGATTTCTCTTTTATCTAGGTAGATGCGATTGTATGGATTACCTCATCTTCGGCATGAGACTCATATCTTTTCCATTTGATCCTATATAGAGCACTCGGATAGCTTCACCATCAACTGTGAATCCCTATCTTTTCCATTTGACCTTAGAGGATACACTGTTAGCTTCATCACTCCTTCATCATCGACGACGATGGTTCCTCATCCTCTCCATTCCATCCAGATTGTTGTGGAGCCATTGTCACATGCCTTGGATTTCCATTTGATTTAGGTGAATACTTCATTAGCCTCATCATCGAACGGGAGTCCCTCATCTTTTCCCTTTGACCCTGGAGGTCATACTACTCATGTTATGGTATTTGGGTCTTCCATGATAGTGACTTATTTCATGATTTTGGGCTTTTGTATATAGCCTTTGCATATGTGTGCGCACGACCACCCTTTGACTTCGAGGATGAAATCATTGTAGGAGGGGATGGTTTGTAATGAAGAGATTTTAGTGAGCATATACATATGGGGGATGGGGCTAGGCACATGGGGCTTAGGGGAATTTGCATATATGTTGTATAGGGCATATGGGGGCCTTGGGACTATAAAAGTCACTAGCCTTAGGATATTATACCTTTTAGACATCTTTGATATCTTTTGATACATATGACCATTTGGTTATCTTCTTGCCTAGAGCAAGCTTCCATGGTGGTGAGCTCTCCCTTTTGAGAAGCTAGGATGGTGACCTACACCCTTGTTGTCTACTCCAATATTGATTGGGCCACTATCTTGCAAGAAGAAGGCTGAGTGACACCAAGGTACTGACTTTAATATTCAAGAGTATTAGTAAATCTCCTATGCAAGCATGTTGCTATGAATGAGCTGCTATAGATTAATGTAAAGTGAAACCACATATGATATATAATGCACTTAATGGTAGCCATGGTGGTCATCTAAATGGTGAATCCTCCCTAAAGATGGCCTTGAATGTAAGTGAAATCATCAAATGATGTATAGTGCATATAATGGTAACCACGATGGTCATCTAAATGAATTATGACATGGTGATTCCTCCCTAAGGATGACCTTGAATGTAAAGTGAAACCACCAATTATATATAGTACATATAACCATGATATTCATCTAAGTGAATTATGATATGGTGATTCCTCCCCTTGCTCCTCCCTAAAGATGGCCTTGAAACAAGAATTTAAATTCACCAAGAATAACCAAATTTGAATTAATTTGTGGGGAATATAAGTTGCAACTCAAGGAGGGTTTTTTAACACACTATCACTTCCACCTAAGTATTAGGGTTTATATCTTGCTCAGTAACATTATGTTTAAGAGCACTTTGTCCTTTTATGGCGTTTTGTCCTACTTCCAATGGTTGGAGTGTGATATCCACAATGAGGAGTAATTTCAACATGGATCGGTATACACACATGTGCACACACACAATGAGGAGTAATTTTAACATGGATTGTTACACACACATGTACACACGCATGCACACACGTGTGCATGCATGCCTAAGCACACATACACACATGTGCACGTGCATGCACACATGCATACATACAAACATGTCCTTTTATGGTGATTTGTCCTACTTCCAATGGTTAGCACACATATGCACATGTGCACATGCATGCACACGTGCACACATGCACACACATGCATACATACAAACATGTACTTAAATAGAGAGAGAGAGAGAGAGAGAGAGAGAGAGAGAGAGAGAGAGAGAGAGAGAGAACATAAGCATGGTGGTTTAAAACACTATTTCATAATCCTTACATGGTGATTTAAAACACTATTGAATGCATAATCCTTACATGGGCCATGATGAATGAGAACCTATAACTTGGGAAAATGAGGTTAAAAAATGAGTGAAAAAGTGAGTGAGTGAGTGTGTGTGTGTGTGTGTGTGTGTGTGTGTGTGTGTGTGTGTGTGAGAGAGAGAGAGAGAGAGAGAGAGAGAGAGAGAGAGAGAGAGAGAACACAATAGTAAATTGCAAGTTTTTCAAAAGAAAAAGATATAACAATAGTTGGTAGAGTTATTGGACCTAATGGTAGCTCCATAGCAAAGGTCGTCTTCAATTATACTTTTTACACGTCTTTATGGTTTTGAAACCTTTAGTACTTCCCAAGGAGGAAAGTCATTGAGCAACGTCCTTTTGTGTGAGAACCTTTAATGAAATAGATAAGTGGTTGGTGTATTGGCTTATGTTCCAGATGCTGAAGTTAATAGCAGCTTTTGAGAATTGATTGTAAAATCTATGGTTATAAAAATTTTCGATCAATAATTTTTTTAATGAAGTAGGTAAGTGGTGGTTGGTGTATTGAAGTAGGTAAGTGGTTGGTGTATTGATTTACGTTCAAGACACCAAAGTTCATAGTAAATTTTGAGAATTGATTGTTTGTTCCAGATTTATAAAAAATTTGATCAATAATTTTTTCCCTCTCATATTAGAAGAGTGTCAATGGTTTTTAATCTTTACATTTTGAAAGTTCTAGCATCTAACACTTTAGGGAGAGAGTGAGACCCAAGGGTGGCTAATTAGAGAGAGTGACCTAATGCCCACATGGCCATAAAAAAAATTTTTAGTAGTAGTGTGAGGATTTATTATGGTGTGAAATGACTTGAAGTTCTATGAGTTTCTTTTCTTTGCCTCTCTCTCTCTCTCTCTCTCTCTCTCTCTCTCTCTCTCTCTCTCTCTCTCTCTCTCTCTCTCTCTCTCTCTCTCTCTCCCCCCCCCCTTTTTATAATTCACACACACACTCATTCACCCCTTTGTGGAGTGAGGATGGGCCAAAATCGAACTCGTATCTAGGAGGAGAAAGGGCGTTGCCTGGACCACTCTGTTATTATCCCGAGCCCCTTGCCTTTTAATGTTAAAACTTGCATGTTAACTTGTTTTTAAAGGCATAGTTTTGAGCTTAACTTTATTTTTTATTTTTTTTATTACGTTAAAAACTTGAAATTTTGCATGTAGAAGTTCTTACATTTGTTGTAAAGGTTGTTTTGGTGGCAGGACTGAAAGTGAAGAGTTATGAGAGCTCCATAAGAAATGGATGGCCTAGGAGCTTGGCAATAAGTGAAGATTTTTTGTGGTCTAAAATGAGTAGGTACTATACTTGGGTATAGTACTAACCCACTTAGGTATTGAGTGGCATACTCACTCAATGTGGCATATAATTAATTAGTGCCCGCTTGCGAACCCTCTCTCCATCATCTCTGCAGATAGACACGCTCTGTCTCCTATCCTCAAAGATGGCAAACAAATTCTCTATCTCCCATCCTCTCTCTCGCTTGCGAACGTGGCTCCTTCATCAACCATGCTTCACGTAGGCTTCTCTGCCTCCCTCACGTTTAACCTCAGGTGGCACGGCTCCCACCTCTCCCCACACCTCACCCTACCATGGCTTCCAGCTTCGGCTCACACCCATGAAGACTGGAGACAAAGAGACCCCATGAAAGACCAACGAACAAGGAAAAACCACACTGCCTTGAAACCTCCAAAGGAATCCAGAAATGACAGCACCCAGAAACCTCCATCCCGCATGTACCCTCCACGTGTCCAAGAAAGCAAACCTCCATTTACATAACGTTTATCTTCATTTACATAACCTCCATCTACAAAGGCTCTGAGGTAGCTTCTCTACAACAAATTAATTAATATGAATGAGAATTGGGCACCCATATTTGTTTCCTTTTTGGTGTGTGTCTTATGAATGTTTAAATGTATCTTGAATTTTTATTTTTACATGTTAAAAGGTTTTTGAAGGCATAGTTTTGTGTATTTGAAAGTTGTTTAATCTTCCACTCTTTATTAAACACTACTTACTCTCTCTCTCTCTCTCTCCACATAGCCAAACAAGAGGGAGAAAAGGGGCGAGGGAGATTTTTAAAATTCGGAAGCAATTTTTAAAGCTTGGGTCACGTTTTCGTATAATGTAATAAGGTTAGGATTTTTAGATTTTTAAAATTTGAAATGAGGGCTGTATAATTTTTAAAGCTTGGATCACGCGGTTGGGTATACTTTATTTATTTTTTCAAAATTTTGTTGGGACCAATAAACTTTGAAGCTTGGGTCACGGTTGGGTTTATTCCCAACCAGGGAATGTATGCACGGAGGCTTGTTTTTCTAAAAAAATCTCCTCTACCTTCGAGAAAAAAAAAATTGTTTTACTTATTTATGTGGGGGGGGGGGGGGTTACCAAAAACTTATGAGAGTCGACGGCCAACTTTTCTTAAAAACTCCAGACGTACGCAGGCCAGACTCGGCTCAGGTTGATGGCGATCATTAAATTAGGTACAGTTCGGACATGTGATGGTGGTAAATGCTTTTCCATGTACTACGCTGGCGCCGAACGCTCCCTTCAGGGAAGGCAGCACCGAGCACAGCACTCACCTTCGCCCATTCAAACTCTGCGACTGTCACTGCAGCCCCGGTGCTCTCTGATTGCAGCAGTATGGACATGAGCTGCTCCGAAGAGAAGAAACATCAGAATCTTCTCTGCAACCGCGTAGAGGAGGTGTGTAGACTTGGCCAGGAGGGCGTCGTGGCTGAGCTGGAGGGTGCCCTGCTGAGGAGCCCGGAGGCTTTCCCTTACTTCTTACTCGTGGCGATGGAGGCGGGGAGCATAGTGAGGGCATTGGTTCTGCTGCTCGCATATCCGGTGGCGTGGGTGCTGGATCGTTGGGCCGGGCTGCAGGGTACTGCGATGAGGTTTCTGCTGTTCGTGGCATGCGCGGGGCTGCGGCTACGAGACGTGGAGTGCGTGGGGAGGGCAGTTCTGCCGCGCTTCTTCGCGGAGGACGTGCGCGCACGCGTATGGAAGGCCTTCTGCTCTTTCGGCGGGCGGCGCTATGTGGTGTCGGAGTGGCCGCGGGTCTTGGTGGAGGCTTTCGCACGCAACCAGCTTGGAGCCGACGAGGTGGTGGCAACTGAGCTCTACGTCACGAAATCCGGTAGGTGTCTCGGCTTTTCGAAACCACGCCGCCGTCTCGCCAGCAACAATTTGCCGCAACTGCTGATAAGCACGATGCCGCCTCCTGATAGAGGACACTATCTAGGCGACAAGCATGTAATCTCCGTTTCCAACAATGTATGTGAGTTGATGTGGTTCACTAATAGCGTGTTTTATCTTCAAAAGAAAGATAATCATCTCTGTTATTAACTAATTTGGCAAAGATGGCAGGATTCCGAGGAGGTTGCGTCTATGCACGATCTTGAGAAGCCGGTGGTGTTTCACGACGGGCGTCTCGTGCAGCGGCCGACACCGACGGTGGCGTTGTTGGTGTTTTTATGGATGCCAGTGGGGTTCGTCTTGGCAGTGGCGAGGTTAATTATATGCGGCCGCGCTCCGTATCGATGCTGGGCGGCAGTGTCGCGTCTATTTGGGATTCGGGTAGTAGTGAAGGGGAACGTACCGCCACCGTCCGGCAAGGGGTTGCTGCTGGTGTGCTGCCATCGGACGCTGATGGACCCAATCTTCATATCGATGGCATTGACGAGGCCCGTGACAGCGGTGACGTACAGCCTGAGCCGGGTGTCGGAGCTGATTTCGCCGGTGAGAACAGTGAGGGTGGAGAGGGATGCGGAGGCGGATCTGCGGAAGCTGAGGGCGCTGGTGGACGAGGGGCACGATGTGGTGGTGTGTCCAGAAGGGACAACGAGCAGAGAGGCGTTTTTGCTGCGATTTAGCGCTCTGTTCGCGGAGGTGACGGACAAAATAGTGCCGGTGGCCGTAAGAACGAAGGTGGGAGTTTTCCATGGGACCACGGCTAGAGGCTTCAAGGCGATGGATGCCTTCTTCTTCTGCATGAATCCCCGACCGACATACGAGGTGATTTTTCTTGACCAGATTCCGACAGAGATGACATGCGGTGCAGGAGGCAAGCCGCGTGACCAAGTGGCTAACTACGTCCAACAGCTCATCGCCGCAGCCTTAGGCTTCCGATGCACCTCGTTCACACGCCGGGACAAATACCGCTTCCTCGCAGGCAACGATGGGTTTGTCGCCCCTAAAACCCCCCCTCGTTGCCCCTAAAGCTGCCTCTCCCACACAATAATACTTGTACCTACACATTTTATTAGTCTAAGGTTATCTATGGGAATATGTACGTTTTTTCCCATGGAACATGTTTCTAGCCAAGCCTCTTACGTTTTTTTCCCATGGAAAATGTTTCTAGCCTAGCTTGTGTTTCAAGGGTATACCCATAAATAACACTTTTGTGTACTTGTCTTCATGGAAACTATCCATTTTCATCAAACCTCTTCTCTCTCTTATTTTACCAATCTAGTAAGCATGCTAAGACTCTGTCTTGACTCACGGTTTTTGTCTCAAGATTCGGATTTGAAGCAAGAACCGATACAATCGATCTTGCCAATTGAATGTATCAAAACACCTTGGAGGTGTTCAAGTACATGTATCCAAGCAATTTGTGGCATACATAAGATGCATGCCTTACATCATGAGACCAACTTTCACAAGAGTGCACATCCATTGGCACTCCATTTCCACAACAAACAAGTTGACAAATGTAGATGTAGGGTCTTGCTTAGTGGGGTTATTGCATAATGGCATGTATTGGTGGAACGATGTGTCCAGTAAGCAAATGATGTACCTACATGAATGTTTTCATGCTTGTTTGATAAATGAAATTGATTGGTGTGATTGATATTTGGTTCTTTTAAGAGAACCAACAACTATCAACCATCCACAAATCAATTACACATCTCGTAGTCAAGATATAAAGAATATTGACAAGGTATATTTGTTAGTCAATTAAGGCAATATTCATATGCATGAATCAAGTGAGTTAATGGATTACATGGACATTTCTATTAGGAGGGAAGGTTTATAAATATTGATTGTCATGAAATAGAAGTGAAGTTTATTTTGGAAATTTGCAATGGTGGTTTCTATACGTTGTTTTGGATATATTGTTGTAATGGAGAACCTTAAATTCCACAATATAGTTGTAATGGTCTATGAAGCATTGCTTATTTGTGTGTATTGTAAAGCCAAAATATTCGAAGGCATAAGACATTTGAGCATTTATATCATGTAACAAGTAGTGCTTTGCTAAGATTATGTATAATTAAGACATTCTTATTCTCACTCGAGTCATGAACCTCAACTTCAAACTTTCTTTTTGTTTAATATTTTAAAATTTTCATGCTTTAAAAAAAATCCACCTTAGCTTAATAAAACTATGAGTGAAATAGTTTGCTTGGTTTTTGGTTCTTGAATCTAGTGTAGTCAATTTTTACATGGTCAAACCTTGTGAACAATGTTTATTTCTTCCTACTATTGATGTTAACTCGATTACACAAAAATTTACAAAACTTGGCCATTATTTTCCTAACTATGCCAAAACAAGTGCATTTAGAAAAGAGTGAAGTTAGCCAAAAGTGTTGATGTCTATGGTTTGTATTTCATTCATTTTAGAATGGCCAAGTTTCGTGTGTACATGCAAAGCTAGTAAGTGAAGCCGTGGCATTTCAACACATTGGAGGCTACATGTTAAGCTTGGGTATAAATTACTTTCAACAACTAATGGGTTTATTTATGGTATATAATCCAGTTTGGATTCCATTTGATCGGGAAAAAGGAGTGCATTTCTGATCACTTGAGGTGGTTTTCTCCCACAGTATTTAATTTTACACTACAACAAGCCAAGCCCAACATTGATGGCTTTGAAGTGGAATTTTATTTATTTCGAGGCATGTATCATTGGTTTCCACATTGGAGCTTCCATCAGTATGAGAACATCCAAAGTAATGTTGGGAAAAATATTAAAATCATAGCAATAAAGGTAGTCGAAGAACACGTCGGAAGCCTTAAATATATTATTGTTGTATAGATAAATATGAATCAAAAAATAAGATTTATATCATATCCTCCGGCGGGGGGTCACTCTATCAACCCCCTATGTAGCATGTGACTTCAAGGGGTATTTAAAAAACCCCTTACGGATTTTTAAATTTTAAAAACACCCCTTCCATAACACTTTTTACAAGAAAAGTACCCCTTCTGCGCTCAAATTTTCACCTTTTCAATTAAAAGTCTCCTTATGTACGTAAATTTTATGTACTCCACAAGAGAAAAAAAACCCTTATGTTGAACTCACATGCTATCTTACATATTTTTGAGTTAAAAAATGCAATGATGCACATAGATGTCAATGATGCACATAGATGTCGATGTCATTGGCTGGTGTGTGCCCTTTGGAGCAAGTATTCTCTCTCTTTCTCTCTTTCTCTCTCTCTCTCTCTCTCTCTCTCTCTCTCTCTCTCTTTGTGGCACGATCATGGTAGATAGCACATTCATGGTAAATACATCTAACGATCGTGATATAGCATGTTCGTATTTTACTATAGTGATATAGCACTTTAGTGCTTCTGTAGCACTATCATGCTTTTATAGCACTATAGTGATATAGTAGTGATATAGCACGTTCATGCTTCTTTCTGTAGCATTATCATAGAGCATATGGGGAGGATGGGGATAGCAACTAGATTCTTCACTAAAACAAAAAAATCTTGCTTGCAAAACCCCTGGTTGAGCTAATTGGAGAAATCCAACCAACAAGAGGTCCTACAATGGCTTGTTGATGAGTATGTTACCATGGAGAGCCATGGGTAAGGTGGTGGGAGAACAAGTGGAAAATTTAAAGGTGGCCCTAGATTCAGTGAGACAGAGACCATCGCAATAAGAGGGGATGAAGCAACATAAGGTATCATCACTTGTTTATATGGCTAGTGGCTTATGATATAGCTGTCATAGTAAGAGAGGGTGAAGCAACATAAGGTTCTGTCACTCGGTTATATGGCTAGTGGCTTATCATTAACCATATAACCGAGTGACAGAACCTTATGTTGCTTCACCTCCTTATTGGGTGGTAGCGTATGTTGCTTCACCTCCTTATTGGGTGGTAGCGTATGCCTTTCTAGAAGGGTGGTGTATGACTTTCTCACTCACTAAGTATATACCTACTTGAGAGGGTTGCTAGCTTTGCTACAAAGAGCAGAGACTTCTTAGAGGAAACCTGCCAAATAAACAGACCATGATTATGGTTTAATACCAGGATAGTGGTACTAAAAACCATACCTCAGAAAGATAGGGGGAACCATGTTAACGATGTGCAGAGAGAGAGAGAGAGAGAGAGAGAGAGAGAGAGAGAGAGAGAGAGAGAGGGGGGGGGTGAGAATACAAAGACCTTACTTAAACTATTGCATGTTATCTAAATTCTAGTGTGGGTTTCAAATTTGGTGGTTTTTTCTTTTAAACCTAGCATCGAAAGCATCAGACAGTAGGTCGAAAACCAAGATTGTAGTATATAAAGACCACGATCGTACTATGGGTATACCATGATTGTGGTAATCATCTGTAGATATCTTTCCTTTTTTGGTAGACCATTCCGATGTATACCCAATATGGTTTCTTTGACATTGAGTGCAATGGTATTTAAGACTCATCCATTGTTGAAAACCTTAATCTTGTTAGGTTTAGGGTAGATCAGAGTAGAAGAAGGAGCTCATGTTTTAAACATAGCTAATGGCTAAAGAAAAGAGATTAAGATAATTGCACACTAATCGGGCATAGAGAGAGAGAGACACAAAAGTTGAAGAAATTGTATGCTTATCACATTTCCATTAGATTGTGCCCTTTTTTATAAAGGTAACTTTACAAAGCATATGCCAATATATTCTTCAAGCATATGTGGATTTTATGCTTTGATACTTTCTCCTATTTTTTTAGATACATAAAGTCAACATGTTGAAGCTCCATAAATGTTAATATATCACATGTGCTTTTAATGTAGGTGGCTCCTTTTCTTGCATTTCTTTTTTCCTTCTTGAAGTGTATTCCAAAGATCAAATATGCCTCACAACCTTAGACTTTTCACATGGATATTGTGTTGCTTCCGCCAATGCCCTCCTCAACAAGATGTCCATGGCAATGATTTGTTATGATGACCATGTTAGTTCCCTTAGGTTTCATTTATTGTTTATGATGCTAGTTCCTCTTTGGGTCTAACCCATTTATAATGACAGATGATGATTCACCATGTGAACACTAGTTAGGCTTACAATGATGCTAGTGCCTCTTTGGGTCTTACCCGGTTACAATGATAGATGATGATTTACCATGTGAACACTAGTTAGGCTTACAATGCAAAATTATGCTTAGGACATAGGAGTTTTTAGCCATTAGTTTGAGGCATTTAATCTTGGCACTTTAAAATGCCCAATCTGATTCTGTAAAATTGGCCTCACTAGTGGAGGCCTCTTCTTGATGCTCTTCTTTTTCTTATTGGCTTGTAAGAAGCCCTGTTGTACCTTCTTCTTCAAGAAACAATTCTCCTCGAAGTGATTGTCTTTGTCGCAAAAACCACAAGGCTTCTTCTTTATCTTGGAGTCATTTTGGAGTTTCTCTTGTTGAAGCTCTTGTTGTTGTTGTTGGAGAACTTGTTTTTGGTGAAGCATGCCCCATCATAGGTTCCATTTTTCTCTTTCTTCTTCTTGTACTCCTCAAGGAGTGCAGCTTCAATATCTTCTAGAGAAGGATCAGGTAGGTTCATGAGGTAAGAGACAAGATGTCCATAATCCTCATGTGGCATACTCTTCAACAAGATAGTTATTGCGTCCTCTTCTTCTATTGGTGCTCCAATAGCTAGTTGTCCATAATCCACATCGGGCATACTCTTCGACAAAACAGTTATTGCATCCTCTTCTTCTATTGGTGCTCCAACAGCTAGTCTTTTTGGAGTTCCTCTTATTGAAGCTCTTGTTGTTGTTGGAGAACTTGTTTTTGGTGAAGAATTCCCCATCATAGGTTCCGTTTTTCTCTTGCTTCTTCTTGTACTCCTCAAGGAGTGCAGCTTCAATGTCTTCTAGAGAAGGATCAGGTAGGTTCATGAGGGAAGAGACAAGATGTAACACGTTTGCAAGTTAAATAGGTAGTTGACCTAGACTACCTGGAAAGATTCCCTTCCCGGATATTGAAAATATATATCTTTTTTGAGTATTGGATAAAAATTTACAATTTGATTCTCACAAAAGACTAAAATTGGCTTAAATTTTAAAGAACTTAAAGTAAATCAAAGAACTACCTTCAATATATATATATTTTTTGTACTTGAATCATCTTTAAAATAACCATGTTTATACAATGCTTTATTTTTTTATTATTACACAAATAACAACTTCTAAAAAGAAAAAAGTTTGTAAGATTTAAAATACTTAAACATACAAGGCAAGCTAGAAAATTAGTTTATTTGAAAAAAAATTCAAGCAATATAGTTAGCAAATTTTAAGTTAATGAAATCGTAAAGCTTGTGTAATGTTACATTCTTTTATAGGGTAAAGCTTAATCTTTTGAGAAATAATGTCAAGAAAATTGTAATGTTTGTGCAATGTTGCAATCATTAGGATTTCTCATTAATGATATATGAAAATCTATAATTGAATAAATAAATCACAACGCATCATCATTTGAAGATAATAAATAGTGCTCTAATACTTATCAACAACAAAAAATTTAAATCACAAGTAAACTAGAATCAATTAAATTCAAAAAAAAGAATGTAATGCTAAAAAGATTACTAAACATATTAAGTAAAGTCTAATTGACATACAAAGTGTCTAGTTCACTAATGCAAAACCTAGCATGACTAAAAGCTATCCAAAACATAATATAACATCCTATTATTGGTGCATATGCACCTTGTTTAATTACAAAGTATCAATTCTCAAATATTAAGTCCTACCAATCCTACTAGCTGTGTAGAAGCACTTTATTTTAGTACCAAAAACTTAACTAAGGATCAAGTATTTGTTCCCGAGTTGGGGATCTTTCTCGCCTATCATTATTATTTTGATCTCCCTCCACTATTGCTTCTTCTGTGTTTGAAAGCATTAAGACATCACCTTCGCCCTCCATTTGAGCTAAGGAAAGAGGATGCATAACATCACCTTAGATGCTTGATGGATTTTTGACATGATATTAGAGCGGGATGTAGCAACTCTTGACGTAGCTCTCAGCTTGGTGTAGGTGGCATAGCTCTAGGCTTGGTCTACGTGATGTAGCTCTCTTCATGTAGGTAGCGTAGCTCTCGGCAGTTTAGGTAACGTCAGCTCTGCTTTTGGTGTAGGTGGCGTAGACAGGATGTAGCAGCAGATGGTAGCTCCTGGCTTGGCATAGGCAGCATAGCCAATGTAAGCAATGTAGGCAATAGCAGTAGATGGCGTAGACCAAAGCAAACGACAGTTCACGACAACTATGATAGTGTAGTTGCCGTCTCGACGAGGTGGCAGCAGCAACTACGATGGTGTAGGCTGACCCGAGCGTCAGCAATAACTACGATGGTGTAAGCATAGACCCGAGCATTGGCAAATAGCAGCAAAAGGAAACAACGTCACGATGATGGAGCTAAGGCACAAGACGGCGACGACCTTATTTTAGAAAAAGAACATGGTATTTTTGGAAGATGGGAAGATGTGTTTGTCTTTTTTGGAGAGAGGTGAACTTTTGTAGCAATTTGGATGTTCAACATCCAAATTGCCACAAAACTTGTAAACTTTTGTAGCAATTTGGATGTTCAACATCCAAATTTCCATACAACTCAACCTAGAGTGAGAAAATTATCTTATTTTTTATTCTCTCTCACTTTCGTGAATGTGTGACACACACAACCTCTACTCTCCACTCACACACACGCTTCAGTTGTGCACCTTTCAAATTCTTTCTTGGTATCAAGAGCCCATAAGTGTTCCTCAAGCTCATAGTCTCTTCAAGCTTCTGCAGCAATCAAGCTCTTGCAGCAATCTAAAAGAGGAGATGATTCCAAGTGTGGAGCTAATTTCAAGTGTGATTGAAGTCGCTGCAATCAACACTACCTTCAATGGGAAAAGAAGAAGTTGTTGTAGAGCAAGCAAA
This sequence comes from Cibotium barometz, assembly GCF_041138505.1. NCBI lineage: Eukaryota > Viridiplantae > Streptophyta > Polypodiopsida > Cyatheales > Cibotiaceae > Cibotium > Cibotium barometz. The sequence continues at coordinate 23,245,374 of NC_141097.1, forward strand.
GAGTGAAGTAAGAAAGGGAGAAAAATAGAGGTCAGCCACCAACATCTCTCTCTCTCTTAGAGCTTATCTCTATAAGGAGAGGAGAGGAGGTCATAAGGAAGGGTTTCTCTCTCTCTCTCTCTCTCTCTCTCTCTCTCTCTCTCTCCCCCTCAATCCTCTGCATTCATCAATCACCCCTTCACAAAGGAGGAGACCCCTCATTTCTCTCTCTCTCTCTCTCTCCCCCTCAATCCTCTGCATTCATCAATCACCCCTTCACAAAGGAGGAGACCCCCCATTAGAATAGGTGGTTGCTATCAAAGCAATCAAACAAGAACAAAAGGGTCTCCCTCTTCAATTTGTGCAATGCTCAGCAAGTCACGGAGGACGCGAAGCTGATTAAGAAGAGGAGGAGGATGAGGTTAAGAAGAGGAGGAGGAGGTTAAGAAGAGGAGGAGGAGGCCTTGGCTATTGTCCCCCCTATCGAGACGACCAGCAAACGGGGCAGCAGGGTCATCACCCCCCCTTATCGGTGGCCAACAACAGCAGAGGCCATCGCTCCCTGTTATCAAACAGCGAGACGGCCAAGTCCCTGTAGAGTAGAGGCCATTTCCCCCCTATCGACAATTAGCAACAGCGGGTGGACAAGTCTTTATAACAGAGCCATCACCTCCTCACACGACCTCCTGTGCTTGCCCCCAATTTTTAAATTCCTTTTATGCAAATATTGCACGTATATTTTATATTTTGTATTTCTTATGCTTTTATGAAAAAGCTATTAAAAAATATAATCTTTTTTAAATCTCTACAAGCCATGTTCGTATGGTGGCTTGCTCTTTAACCTTAAAACACGGCTTTTTTCTTGATAATATTTTTTTACGCCTCTACCAGATTCAAGCCCAACCTCATCCATTCACCTCTACCAGATTCAAGCCCAACCTCATCCATTCACCTCTACCTCGACTTCAATCCTTTTGATGTCGAAGGAGGAGGACATTAAGAAATTTGTCAGCACACCGGGCTTCATACTTGGAAAGTGGTGGGTTAAGTATCGACTTATGTTGAAAGGGTTATGGCCTCTCATCTCAACGGCATTAAAGATGTGGACATGACCAAGGCAGAGTAAGTAGAAGATGACAAGCATTCTCAAGCCATCATCATGCGACATTTGGATGACTCACTCGTCCACTATATTGACGATCTTAACACTGTAAAGGAAAAATGGGATGAACTAGAGAAATTATATGGCGCCAAGGGTAAGAATTTATAATTTTCACTTAAGATTGAATTTTTTGGTCTCGAGCTAAAGGATAGAGAGGAACTTGGGCCATTAATCTCACATATGAAGGAGCTAATGGCATAGTTATCATCTATCGACTCTAAGGTGGATGATGACGATACCATTGTTGTGCTTCTCAAAGCGGTGAGTAAGCAATACTCTACCTTGGTCACTGCACTCAAGAATATCCCAGTACCGACTCTTGAAGGAGTCATCTCCTCGTTGCTTGAAGAAGAACAAAGGATCTCATCAAATGGAGGTGGTACATTATCATCCGTGTCTACATCGGCCTCCAGTCAACAAGCACTTGTGACTATGTTAAAGAACCTCAAGTGCTCTTTTTGCAAGAAAAAGGGGCATACAAGAGAACAAGTGCTATATTAAAGATCCTAACAAAAAGCAGTGTGGTAAATGCCATAAGCTAGGACATCTAGCAAGAGAGTGTGGCAATCAAAAGGAGGAGAACAATTACTCTTCCACATCTGTATTGCCTCTTAGTGGAGATACACTCCTTTTTAAAGGAGGAAATCACATCACCAAAACTCTTGTAATTATAGTGTGAATTATAACAATGCTAATCACTTTGTAATAGCATTAAGGAGGAGGAGTGTTAAAACTCACCATGTAAATCCACGCTATAAGAAAATTTCAAGGTGAGAGTGGTGTGATGTGTCCATCCAAGGATGAAAGATGTGGTACAATATGAGCCATGTCTACATTGGTTGTAAGAGCCCCAAGTGGGTGGAAACCATAGGTCACAAAACTTATTTAAGTGACCTAAGGTAGCTTGTATTGAATAAGCTGAATAATTAAGGACCCAACCTTAGTTATATCCTTTTATCTTATCTTTTTTCTCTCTCTCACTTTCATGAATGTGTGACACATACACAGTCTCTACTCTCCACTCACACACACACACTTTTGTTGTGCACCTTCCAATTTCTTTCTACAATGTCGACGTTACCCTCTATGACAAGCTATTTTCATTGCCATTTTGTCAATACATGAGCTAGGTACCTGCTTTATCAACCATCTAGAGGAGCATCTGTTTGAGTAGTTGTAAGAAGGTGCCTTCTTGCATTGAAGCTTTTTCATGCTAAGTTTGGAGAGAGGTAAACTTTTGTACCAATTTGGAATTGTTATAAAACTTGTGAACTTTTGTAGCAATTTGGATGTTTAACATCCAATGACTGAATTGCCACAAAACTCAACCTAGAGTGATATACATGAGGTTTTATTTGATATAAGGCAACACTATCAATTCCTAAGCAAAAAAATCATGCTTTGAATGTTGGGGAGCATGCAAACACTTCATCACCAAATGTTCCGCGAACATGCCAACGAAGTAGTGGACTTCTTCCTCTAAGAGTTCACTTAGAGAAGGGAAATTTACTTGTGGATAGTGAGGAGGAGTACGTATCATAAACTTCCTCAGGGGATAAGACTACCACTAGTGATAGTAGAGGACTCAGTAGTAGTAAGTAGTAGTAAAGAATAAGTAGTGTGGGAGTTGCACTGAGCAGATTATGGTTTTTTATTGACAATCCAATCGTTAATGTAAGACTCCAAATTATGGCATAAATTTTTACCTTTATTCAAGAAGTTGTCTACTTTTCAAGTAACATTTTGTTAAAAAATCTCAAATTTTGAGTTTATTTGTCATTTTGTATCATGTCAACTTTGGACACAGTGTCCAAAATTTTGTCATTTTTTGGACATGCTTTACTCTCATGAGTACAATGTTTTCAAAAAAAAAACTTTAAAAAGGCCTTTTTGGAAGGAATCTTTGAAAGATGCCAAATGTTTCTTTTTTGAGAAAATATTACCTATTTTACTCAAATGTTTTATGTCCATAATCCTCATTCGACATACTCTTCAACAAGATAGTTATTGCATCCTCTTCCTTTATTGGTGCTCCATGTTGGAATTAGGGTTGCAGGAAAGCACACAAAGCTTGGAGAAGAAGAAGCAAGAATGCACACAACACAAAGTGTATTAGATTGTGTCAATGTACAAAAGATGATTTAGCCCTAGAAGGATGGGCGTATATACAAGCCGGGAGAAAAAACCTCCTAAAGAGGGAAAAAGTGCCCCGGCGGTCCTAAGTGTGTTCACACACATCACTGCCTATATATATATGGCAACAAATCCCCCCTAGGAGTGATGGTGTGAACGAGAGCTGGCACTCATGTATAGGGGAGTGCCATGCCCGAAGTAGATCAATCCACAAAGGGGAGCAAGCCCAAAGCTTTGCGGAAAGCTTCGAACTTCTCACGAGGAAGCGCCTTTGTGAAAAGATCGGCGAGGTTGTCATGTGTTGGCACATAGGCCAAGCTGATCTCTCCTGCTGAGAGTCTCTCCCTGACATAGTGATAATGTACCTCAATGTGCTTTGTGCGAGCATGAAAAACTGGGTTTCTCGTAACTGCCAATGCGCTTTGACTGTCAGTGAAGATAGAGGTGGCAGACTCCTGTCCAACACCCAAGTCAGCCATAAGCCGTCTGAGCCACACACACTCAACCGTAGCTGTGAAAGCTACCCTGTACTCAGCTTCACAACTAGAAGTGGCCACAGTAGGTTGCTTCTTGCTCAACCAAGATATGCATGAGCTACCAAGCATGAAACAAAAACCACTTGTGGACACTTGTGTCATAGCAACCAGCCCAATCTGAGTCCGAAAAAGCATGTAAATCTGGCGGCAACGATCCCCCCTTGGGATAAAACAACCCAAGATGTATGGTGCCACTCAAGTAGCGAAAGAATTTAACTGCCTTCCAATGCTGAGATCCTGGGCTATGCATAAACCTGCTCACCTGTGAGACTGCAAACTGAATGTCCGGCCTCGTAATGCATACATAAATGAGGCAACCAACAGCTGTCTGATAGAGTGTGACATCAAAGTGATCTCTAGCATCATGAAGACTCAACTTCAAACCTGTCTCCATTGGAGTAGCAATAGGCTTGCAGTCTTCAAGGCCAAATCTCCGCAACAATGTCTCAATATACTTTGTCTGACACAAAGCAATACCTCCATCACACTGCTTAAATTGTATCCCTAAATAATGATGTAAATGCCCCAAATCTGACATCTCAAAAGAGGCATTCAAATCAGCCTTAAAATTAGCAATATGACTCTCATTTGGTCCTGTGAGCAGCATGCCATCGACATAGAGAGCAATGATTAGATGTACACCATCCACACGTTTAACATACAAAGTGCTTTCTGTTGGACTATTCTGAAACCCATGTGCAGTCAAATATGCATGTATCTTTTCATACCAAGCTCATGGAGCTTGCTTTAAACCATATAAAGCCTTTTTCAACCTGCACACTTTGTTTTCCTGCCCTCTTTGAACAAAACCACGAGGCTGCGATACATACACCTCCTTATGCAAATCTCCATTCAAGAACGCAGTCTTTATGTCCAGCTGATGTACATTCCAACCATTATGAGCTGCCAATGCACAAATGCTACGAATGGTAGTCATACGACAAGTGGGAGCAAAGGTCTCATCAAAATCAATGCCCTTTTCTTGAGCATAACCCTTTGCAACAAGTCTAGCCTTATAGCGATCAACACTGCCATCTGGCTCTCGTTTCAACTTAAAAACCCACTTACATCCAATGGCCTTTTTACCAATAGGCAAATCACACAAAGACCATGTACCATTCTTGATTATAGCATCATATTCACTTTGCATTGCAGCCAACCAATTTTCTGATTTTTGTGCCTCATCAAATGAAAGAGGTTCTTCCTCTTCACACATACTAGACACAGCCAAAGCATAACAATCTGATGCATAAGAGGCATGCTGAAAACCTGAACGAGTACGACTAGATATAGGTGCATCAATTTTACTATCACGCAAGGTTTGCACCAGCCATTTAGGCATACCTCTAGCCTGCTCATTTTCAGCCCTATCCTCAGAAATTACATCCTGTAAGTCTGCATCAGAAATAGGCTGATCTATGATGTCGTTTGAAATCTGCATAGGCTGAATATTTACCTCATTAGGACTTACATTTGAATTTCCACCTGTAAACAGAGGCAACAATGTATCAAATACATCCCGTGAGCTCACACCTATCTCTTTGGTACATGATAACAAAGGCTGCACAACATCTTCCACAAAAACAACATCTCGACTAATCAAGATACGCTTTGACTGCGGATGATACAATCTGTAACCCTTGCTCTCAGCACTGTAACCAACAAAAATGCATTTGACAGCCTTATCATCCAATTTTCTGCGTTGTTGCACAGGCACTAAAGCATAGGCCAAGCAACCAAAGACACGTAAGTGACCAATAGAAGGCTTCCTGCCATTCCAAGCTTCGTATGGAGTAATAGACTGCAAGGCCTTAGTGGGACACCTATTGAGTACATATGCAGCACACATGACAGCCTCAAGCCAAAACGCATGTGGCAAAGCTTGGCTCTTGACCATACATCTTGCCATCTCCATAAGTGACCTGTTTTTCCTCTCAGCAACACCATTTTGCTGAGGAGTATACGGCACTGTACATTGGTGTTTTATCCCATGACTAGCCAGAAATGCATCAAACTCTTTAGACAAGTACTCCCCCCTCGATCAGAACGGAGGGTGCCCACAGTACAATTGGATACATTTTCAACCATAAGAAAAAACTGTTTGAAGCACAAAAACACTTCGGACTTTGCCTTCAGTGGATATACCCAAGCATGCCTCGAGTAATCATCAATGAAAGTCACGAAGTACAAGTGTTTACCAAATGACGGAGTTTGCATAGGCCCACATACATCACTATGTACAAGTTGCAATTTGCGAGTGGCTCGCACAGAACCATCCTTTGGAAACGCAGAATGCTGCATTTTGCCCAAAATACAGCCTTCACAAACATGTTTCAATGGTGCCTCAAGAGGGGGCAATGAAGCAACCATATCAAATTTCTGCAAACGCAGCAAACTAGCAAAGTTCAGATGACCAAAATGAGCATGCCATAGTTTTGCATCTGAAACTGCCTTTTCATCAGAAACTGCATTTGCTGAATCTTCCACACACTTGTCATAAGAATTGAGCCTATACAGCCCACAAAACAAGGTGCCAGATGCAATAATCGTATCACCAGAAGTCAAATCATGAACAGTACATCTGTCATCCACAAATTTGACTACAAATCCAAGCCTAGCAAGCGCAGAGACAGACAATAGATTCTTCTTTATCCCTGGCACATACAAAGCATCTGAAAGTGTGAAAGCGCTGCCATTTGTAGCAGTATGCATAATTTTACCAATGCCCTTCACTGGGTAAGAAGCATTATTGGCACATGTGACAGTATTCCCATTAGAGACAGCCTCAAGACAAGTGAACATATCAGGATGCGAGGTAATGTGCTTTGTAGCACCACTGTCAAAATACCATACATTAGAGTCAACAGAAACTGCCAAACATGCATCATGTACAGATGGGTCATACTGGCAATACACGCTAAACGCCCATTCTGTATCCTGCACAACATTTGTAGAATCTGCATTTGTAGAAGCATCCGTTATTGTGGCTGCATTTGACTCTTTCTTCTTTGCCTCTTTAGCCTTTAGCTTAGGGCAATTCTTAAATGACATGATCATTTGCCTTACAATAGTTGCACCTGGTCTTTTTCTTGCCTTTATCAAGAGCCTTCTCAGACTTATTGTTGCTACCTGTGGAAGGAGAATAAGTTGCAGACCTACTAATAGGAGAAGAAACAGTGGAAGGGGCTGCCTTACCACTTCTTCTCTGTTGGCTGGGCAGCACGCTGCCTGGCCCTGTTTTGCCTGGACTGCGCTTCTTGCAAGAGCTTGTTGACTAAAGTATCATACTTGACAGCATCAAGTCTGTCCTCATTAAGAAGTCTCCACGTGGAAGCAAAAGTCTGATATGTCTCAGGTAAAGCATCAAGAACAGTCTGCACAAGAGAACGATCAGGAATAATCTCACCTGTAGAAATCAACTGTTCTTTGAGATCTTTAATCTTAGCAAGAAAAACATTCATGTCATCATCTTCTTGCATAATCTTCAATTCTAGCTCTTTACGCAGGTAAGCGATTTTTACCTCGTTTACGACCTGCATACAAACCAGCTAGAATATTCCAAGCTTGTTTTGCTGTTTTAGCTGAACGAATATGTGGGGTGATGTTACGTTTGATAGAAAGTGCAATCAAGGCATGAGCTTGCGCATCTTTACCATCCCAACGAGCTTGTTCAGCAGTGGGTTCAGCAGTGGGTAAAACAGCAGCAACAGTAGAGCTGCTAGAACCTGCAACATCCTCTCAACAGATCCTACATCCAAAGAACCTGGACGTACATCCATACCCTGCACAATGTTCCACACTCCTTTTGCAACCAAAACATGCTGCATCATGTATGCCCAAAGTGGATAGTTGCTGTCTCCATCCAATTTATCATCAGCAGAGCAGATAACATGCGAAATATATCATTGCTGTTATCAGCCATGGCCACTGACTGAAACTGATGCAAAAGCTACCTGTAATGAAGCAAACACTGAACAGAAAACAACTCGTGCTATGTAGCACGGTCCACAATAGAGTACGTATGCCTGTTTTGCAGAAAACTGGACTGTCGAAATTTTTGCAGAAAATGACGAAAACACCTGTGCAAAACTTGAAATGCAAAAACGAAGCCCGAAACGACCTCAGATACGATTTCTGAGAACGCCAAGCCCTATGGGCTTATTTGCAGAGTATAGAGACTTGGAAGCGCTCATGAAAGCTCACCTTAATCGGAGAACATGAGTCGGAGGGTGTTGGCGGCGTAGCCCTGGGAGCCGATGCCTACTCTGATACCAATTGTTGGAATTAGGGTTGCAGGAAAGCACACAAAGCTTGGAGAAGAAGAAGCAAGAATGCACACAACACAAAGTGTATTAGATTGTGTCAATGTACAAAAGATGATTTAGCCCTAGAAGGATGGGCGTATATACAAGCCGGGGGAAAAAACCTCCTAAAGAGGGAAAAAGTACCCCGGCGGTCCTAAGTGTGTTCACACACATCACTGCCTATATATATATGGCAACACTCCAATAACTAGGGAATTCTTCGAAAACTGTCATTTCAAGTTTGAAAATTTGGATTTTTAAGCTTAATTTTGAATGCTTTCCCTTAGCCCCAAAAAGTTTTTCTAGGATTTCCCAAGACTCGGATGAGCTACTTGCATCTAAAATGTGATGAATATAATCATCACTAAAAGCCCTAATTCAACAATTGTAAATGCTTTTTCATCCTTAGCTTCCCACTCTTCCTTGGCCTCTCTTGTCCTAGGCTTCTCGTCCTTTTCATTAGTGATAGCACATATATATCATGCTCCAAGTCTATCGTTGTTTCTACTAGTTGTTTGTATGTATCATGCTCCAAATCTATCATTGCATCCTTTGCCTTTACAAAGTCCACATGGTCTACTGTTATTACAGAGATAAATTTTGGTCTATGACTACAATTAGTAGCATTTTTCTCTTCTCCTTGGTGAAGAGGTCTCTTTGCTTGAATAGTCTTCTTCTCCCCCTTGAATTTTATCCTATCTGTAAACCTTGGAGTTCTCATCTATACATCACCAACTATTTATCAAGTGGCTCCAGGAGATGGGCTAGTCTTTTGCCTTGACAAAGTTCTATCTATTAGCATTTGAAGATCAGGTCCACTACCAATGTATTTCCCCTCTATGACAGCTAGTTGTCGAGCGCATTGCAAGATTGTATTTATCAGATCTGTGATGCAAGCATCATAGAGGCTAATTTTGTGCTTATAACCCTCTCCTCTTCTAGCCAACTCCCATGTTTTGATTTTGATAGATAAGTCCTGGGCACCAATGCATTGATTGTGGGATCCCCACCTTGCACACACATAGGATTCTTAGGTCTTGACACGATCTCATTTTAAGAAGAAAACATATATCTTACAAACAACAAAGAGCTTTTATGAACCTATACAAGAAAGTGTCCCCAATGTCCTACTTTAAAATGCCACCAAACAATTGAGCTAGCTATCAAGTTTTGCAATACTCTTATCTGCAACTTTACCGGTTGCCCACCAAGCACGAATTTTTATGAACTGTACAAGAGCATCATCTTTTGTCTTGCATGTCCTTCACTTTGCACACATTGCAATGTGCACCTCTCTATACTGTGAGAAAATATATTTATTAGTATGAATATTAAGGCTACCATCTTTTTGCCATTGTTTTGTAAACCCTACGAATAGCATCCAATTGGCTCCTGCCTCCTCAACCCCATAAATCCATAAAAATTTGTTGGCTTCCCTTGTTGCTTAATCATAACTAAATTTAGATTCTCCCAGAATAAGACCTATGCCTCTTCATCTTCTTCCTTGAACTCACATGTGGAAATTGTTAACAACACTTGGGTACTGAAAATAAAATTAAAATATGAGAGAAGTGTGTAAGGAAACTATTGAGATCAGTGAAGGTTGCTAAAAATGAAACTACTCACAAGGGGTCATACACATGGGCAGCCATCGTAGGCCATCCCTCAATTCTATAAATGTGATCAAAGAAAACCTAAGAGTGTCGTCACAAATCACCACCATCACCGTCAGCATCCATTCGATCCATAATGTCTACCCTTGAGCCTAGTCCTGTTGTTGACTCATCAAATATATACAACATCTCTCATCCGAATTTTGAGCTTGTAAGGGGAAACAAATGTGGAAGAATGCAAAATGACTTTTTCTCTTCAGCGAGATTGCTTCTATCCCTTCATCTTGTGGTCGATTAGTCTTTCAACTCTACATGACCATTTGCTTTAGCCTGCACAACAAATATATCCATAAACACTGTGTTTTGAAATTTCCAACTACAATACATAAAAGTACTAGGAATTCCTTACTTATTAAGCTTAAAAAATCCTTGGAGCTCTTGTGCCATCTCAAAAAACTCTTTCTCAGACATGTGTTCTCCCACCTTTCTATCTTCATCTATAAATGCTTTCAAAATTAATTCCCTAACAATAATCATCTGAATCTTTCTCGAACCTGCATTGTGGTTCATGCTAACTACTTGAGCAACAATGTCTTTTGTGTTTCTTAAAGCTGCTCTACACATCCCCTTTGGTACCTCATGTGTGTGCATCCCCCACTGTATAAACAGTCTCCTTTGTGTGGGAAGAGTCTTTGGGCATAAAGTAATATACACACACTGAGCGTATCCCCACACACATAGGAACATGCTTATAAAAGAATCAATCCAAGTTCCCAAAACTATCCATTGCCAAAGAGCCCTTTGGAGGAGACTTCAATAAATTCCCCTTTCCAATAAAGTCTATTTGGAACCTTTGAACAGCGGGCCAGGAACAAATATCTTTCATTCATACACTAATAGGTTCCACTACAACAGCTTTTTCTTAGAATAAATGCTTTGTTGGATTTGGTAAGTGTTTGTGGTTTTGTCCATGCATTTACATCGTACTTTTGTTCCATTCCCTCCATCCCATTTCCATTAATCAATTCATAAGTAAGCGTGGGTAGATCAGTCACGTTACCCTTATATATTAATTTATTTTAATAAGATATAAATAATTCATAAGTATATATATATATATATATATTTATTTATTTATTTATATTTATGTATTTAACTTAATTGACCAAGGCTCTCTTTCACCGAGTGAACTACCTCCCAATGGGTTGAGCTTGGCGTGGAGTAGCATCATTATCAACAAACTGATCTCTATCAAGAAAAAAAAAGATGATTTGGCAAGACTGGTTGGTTTAATTTCATGTAAGAACATGCTTACAAAAGAAGCACTCCAAGTTCCCAAAACTATTCATTGCCAAAGAGTCCTTTGGAGGAGGAGGAGACTTCAATAATTTTCCTTTCCAATAAAGTCTATTCGGAACCTTTGAACAGGCTAAGAACAAATATCTTTCATTCATACACTAATAGGTTCCACCACAATAGCTTTTTCTTAGAATAAATGTTTTGTTAGATCTGGTAAGTGTTTATGGTTTTGTCCATGCATTTACATCGTAATTCTGTTCCATTCCCTCCATCCCTTTTCCATTTATCAATTCATAAATAGAATTCCCGACAACACAAAGCTTGGGTATATGTATGTATATATATGTATGTATGTATATGTATGTATATATATGTATGTATATGTATGGGGATGTGTGTGTGTGTACTATATATATATATATATATATATATATATATATATGTATACATATATATATATAGTACACTATATATATATGTATATATATGTATGTATGTATATTTATGTATGTATATGTATGTATGTATATATATATATATATACAAATATATATATATGTATATATATGTATGTATATGTATGTATGTATATTTATGTATATATATGTATGTATATGTATTTTATGTATATGTATGGGGATGTATGTGTGTGTGTACTATATATATATGTATACATATATATATATATATATATAGTACTATATATACATATATATATATATATATGTATACATATATATATAGTACACACACATCCCCATACATATGTGTGGGGATGTGTGTGTGTGTGGAGATATATATATATATATATATATATATATATATATATCCCTTTGGCTTGAATCCTAGGCTGTGATATACATATATATATATATATAGTGTACTATATATATATGTATACATATATATATAGTACACACACACATCCCCATACATATGTATGGGGATGTGTGTGTGTGTGGAGATATATATATGTATACATATATACTATAGAATGTGTGTACTATATATATATATATATGTACATATGTATGGGGATGTGTGTGTGTGTGGAGATATATATATGTATACATATATACTATAGAATGTGTGTACTATATATATATATAGTACACACATTCTATAGTATATATGTATACATAATATGTATGGGGATGTGTGTGTGTGTGGAGATATATATATGTATACATATATATATATAGTACACACACACATCCCCATACATATGTATGGGGATGTGTGATATGTATGGGGATGTGTGTGTGTGTGTGTGGAGAGAGAGAGAGAGATATATATATATATATATATATATATATATATATATCTGTCCCTTTGGCTTGGCTGTGAAGCAGGTTTATTGGGCACATAACTCAGCCCTCTGATGTCTCTAAAAAGAGACATGGGTCTGTTTTCAAAAGACGTGGGTACGTCTAGGCTGACATGGGTACGTCACAATTATGGGTACATCTACTTGGTCAGTGCGGCCATGACCTTATGCACATGGCTACGCAGATCGGATATGAAACAAGATCCGAAATGAGTGAGCGATCCAGAGAGAATCGGAATGCTAAAGCTACGGATTCGAGAAGGATTTGGATGATTGAAGAAGAAGCAGACCCGGAAGGCCGGGATCGGATGTGGAACCGGGAAGCGATTTGGAATCAGGAAGAAGCGAATTTGGACTAAAGTAGCGATCTCGATTCGGGTGTGATCCGGAATCAGATTCGAAAAGGAGAGCGGATCCGAAATCTGATCAGGTTTGGATCTCGAGAGAGTGTGGATGGGTGCGTATCTGGAAACAATCACGGATCCGGATTGAGGGTCCCATCTGGAACAAAGAAACAATCTGGAAGGACCTCTGGTTCTATAATCCAGAATCGCATGGAGGATTCAAAATGAAGAACGAATCTGAAAGGAATCTGGATGTGGATCCGTAAGTTCAGAATGGAGTGTGAATGCAGATCCACAATTATGATTTTTAATGTGCACTTATGCAACTTTAATTCCTTCAATTATGGCACGAATTGTGCTGATTTTATGACAGACACGTGCCCCCCCCCTATGTAACCTCGGATTCTCTCTCTCTCATCAATATATCTGCCCGTTTTTTGAAGAAAAAAACTGGTCATGGATCTAGGCATGAAAGGCAGTTGTGGGTACGTGGGTGTGTCACGCCACACATATATGTATAAGTCCCTCTTGCTATAACGACCAGGAAATTCTCTCTCTCACCCACCACAAAGCTCCTCAACTCTATCCTCCTTGGTGTCACACTTGCCATCGCCTACCTCCTCATGTCATCTCCTACCTCCTCATGCCCTCCCTGCCCTTCTTGGTGTCAAAGTCGCCAACCTCTTCTATGTAGTCTTCTTAGCAGCTCGAGCTCCAATTCCCAAGAAGAAAACAACTTCTACACCTCAAGGTTGCTTTCCCTCTCTTGCCAATAGGTCAAGGTTGCCTAGAAAACAGCGTCTACACCTCAAGGTTACTTATCCACTCTCACAAATAGGTCAAACCCGAGGTTGCCTACGTGATCCATGGATGGCTTTATCCTCCTTAGTGTGTCTCCTTAGTTTTACCTCCTCGATCTCTCTAAAAAGCCATGATCTATGGGTACTCCTTGAGGCTTTTAGGGCGTTCGTTGGGGTGATTACTCCATCCAGGCGAAGGAGACATACGCTTTGGCTCCTCCTGGTAGTAGGGTAGTTGTTGCGAGCTCAGCTTGTGGAGAAACGTGAGAGGGAATGTGCGAGGATTGGTGAGTGTAGGGCAAGAAGGAGAATGAGGAGGGAAGGAGGCGATGCCGCCATGTCCAAACCCAACGTCAACCGACTTGGTTCCATGGCTTATCTGGCCATGGAACCAAGCTGTGGACATGTGGTAGGGCTTCCGATGAACTCCATCGCCTACCTCCTCATGCCCTCCTTGGTTTCAGAGTCACCATTGCTGCCATGTCCAAACCCAATGTCAACCGGCTTGGTTCCATGGCTTATCTAGCCATGGCACTAAGCGTGATTGAACGCCATGGCCAGATAAGCCATGGAACCAAGCCGTGGACATGTGGTAGGGCTTTCGATGAGTGAGCCACCCTGTAATGGGTGGTAAGTGAGCCGATGTTGCACTCATAAGAGCTTTCTCGTAGTTCTACTATGGCGGAAGGTGGGGATGGCGCCAAGTTCACATGGATCTTATGGGCTAGGCTACACACCTACTATAGGACCACGCAACTACATGCACGCAACTACATGGTTCTCTTAGAATTTCTTCTCTGTTGACTATGGCACTATCCACTAGGTATGGTTGATGCCTATTTTTAAAACCTTACTCCCTAGTTGATGAGTGCCGCAAGACTAGAGCTCACCTGCATCAAGAGGTTACTCTAGGATCCATCACCCATTGACATGCGCACACTCTCTTTCATCACCTTATTAGATGGAAGAAGATGGATTTTTTAGCTAGACTAGAGTAGGATCTTTATCAGCTATTTTTGGGATAGGACAACAAAAAGGCATGGAGGCTTTTTCAGCACCCATTGACCCCTATCACCTCTTCGGACATATGTAGCTAGTATGCCGCCACCCTTTACCATATCCCACATCAGCCACCCCTCCCATACCCACTAGAGCCCCACCCTCAGACTTCCACCCTCTTACATTTGAGTATGGGGTGCAAGAGGCTATTGATAGGTTGTAGGTAGGAAAAGCCCCAAACCATGATGGATTAGTTTCGAGCATCTTTCCTATGTGAGAGATACACTGGCACCCCTGTTGACACATATGTTTAAATGGGCTAATTATGAGGGCTTTCCCATCAACTGGACTACCATCTTGAAATTCGGCAACCCAATGGATCCCAATCACTACCACACCATCGTGATTGGTCACTACCACTACCACATTGGTCATTTTTTTGCAAAACTCTATGGATCCATTCTTGAGCATGAGCTTAGCAGGTGGGTAGAGAGCCAGGGAATGAGAGCGCCAAGTCAAGCGAGATTCAACCAAGGCTTTTGGACTTTGGACCATATCCTCACATTGAGAGACATCATTGAGGAGGGGAGAGCACATGGGAGGAGGATTTACCACTACTTTGTCGATTTTCGTAAAACTTTTAACATACTACCACAATCCAGACTTATGCAGAGGCTGCAAGACTTGAGAGTTTCCAATGAAATGATTTGGGGGATCAAAGCTTTATACAAGTTTGTAACATCAGAGTGCGGACACCAGAGGGAGAGTCAGATAAACAAGGATATTCGCTCTCTCTAACCTTGTTTGGATTATACATAGATGAGATCTCTAATTTCATTGACCAAAGAGGTGGACGAGGAGCACCGCTGGTAGGAGTATGGATACCAATCCTTTATGCTAATGACATTTCTCATCATGGACATTTTGGAGGGGATACAGAGAAATTCATAGATATTACAAGACTTTGTGTGGAGGTAGATCGAGAGACCATTAGTGATGATGATTTCTAGATTGATCAAGAGTAAGCCCTCGGTGCCACATGAGATCATACGAGCAGAGCTGGGAGCTGCACCCATAATCACAGAGGCTATCTTCCAGATAGTGACCTATTTACATAGGCTATGGGGTTAGCCGTGGAGTCCTCAAGATAGTTGGCAGAGTATAGAGG
The DNA here is from genome assembly GCF_041138505.1 of Cibotium barometz. NCBI lineage: Eukaryota > Viridiplantae > Streptophyta > Polypodiopsida > Cyatheales > Cibotiaceae > Cibotium > Cibotium barometz. Next base: position 23,261,038 of record NC_141097.1, read on the forward strand.
AGACAGTGGTTGTTGGTATGCGCAGGCCACCACATGGTTTAGGCTACATAGGATCCACATGGTTTGAGCTACACGGTGTGATGGTCCTGGGTGATGGTCTCTATAACACCACCAGTAGCCACACAAGAAGAAAAGATACAGGGATCATAACTAGGGGACTCCAAAATCCCAGCTCCAAGGCACCAATCAACTCTATTGTTAATCTCTATTACTCCACTCTGACACAATTGGACTCATGAACCACCTTCTTTCTGAATCTGCTGACTCCTCAAAATATCCTTCTAGGTCCAAGGCACCAAATAACTCTGTTATTACTCTCTATTATTTCGTTGACACAACTGGATGCCCAAACCACCTTTTATCTAAATCTACAAACTCCTCAAAATATCTTCCTAGGTCAGATCTGGCCTCCTACAATCTTGATCTTCCACCCTAACACCCCAGCTGACCTCCTCTAAACATCTCCTGACTTGATCTATCTCCACAGCTGACTTGATCTATCTCGAGCTGACTTGATCTATCTCCAGCTGACTTCTATCTGACACTCGGCTGACAGTTTTAGACTTTCAGTCTATCTCTTGTCATCGAGACCCTCAGACCTTCCTCCAAATTTAGCAGACCTCAAATTCCTTGCCTCGAATCTCTACTGAACATGCCAGATGTCCTCTGCTATACTGCCCAACTGAACATGTGAGTTGTCCTCTTGTTGTTGCTGACTCCTACCTGATTGAATCCTGACAACTGATTCAGTTGATCTGACTCTGACTTCCTCACCTTTATGTCCTCTGACTCTTCCAAACTCCCAAACACTCAAGATCCTACAAAGATTTAGCTTAACTATCCCTAAATTGATAACAGCGGACTCTGTTGACACTAAAACCATCTAGTCCACATCTGTCTAACTGATCCTCTCACAATCCTCTGACTAATAGACTTGACCCAAAACAGCTTCCTCTCAGCCCAAACAAAACATATCTACCCCTCTACCCCTTAAGCTGACTTCCCCTAATGCATAACTAACTTACTGTTAACTTTCAACTAACTTCAGATATGACTCAGCCCCTGACTCCTCATACCTCAGAGCTTCACCCCAACTAATTTCTCTCAAACAAATTCAACCAAAACAACATATGCAGCCCAAACAAAGCATCACATCGTAAAACTTTATCATCCCATACACAATAGACTCAAGCCAAACTCTATGTTTTCTCCAAACTTCCAAAACAAGACTAGTCTCAACATCCCTGAGAGATTATGCTCAAACAAGAGGAAAACAAAAACATAAAAATGAGGGGAACTTCACAGATGGATCCCAGCCAATAGTCCTTCAAATCTTCATCTTCAAGTCCATAGCTTCATGTTTTAATGATGGAATCTACATAGCCACCTCTATAGGCCTTCTTCTTTAAACACACAAAGGAACAGTTGAGCAAAGTTTTGGATGAAACTAAGTTCTAACAGAGTTGCTTACAAAGATCCTAGGGCTTCTCTACACTCAACTGATCCTTTGCCTCCTTTACACACCCCTTGCTCTAGATTTTTTACCCAAAATTTTTCACACTGCTTGCTTTTTTTCTCTCTGTGCACTCTCGTGTCTTTCTTCCCTCCTCAGATATTCTCTTTATCGCCTCCACAATCCTCAGCTCACAAAACCCAACCAAACACTACAAGACCTCAAACCTGCAAACCTCCAAGCCTACGCTGCAGACCTCCAAACTCTGTAAAGCCTGCAAACTCTCACCCCATACTCTCCTCTCGTAATTGCTTCTTTCCCTCGTCTTCAACAAACTCGCCAGTGCCAAAAACTGGAGAAAAACATGCATGCTAAGTAAGGAAACATTGAACCTTCTCTCTTTTTGGGTGATAGTAGCCTTTTGTTGGGCGGCTAACCATCATTCTCCTACCACATGGATTTCTATGTGATCTACGACCGAGAAACACATAACCATGCAACAACATCATCATTATGTCATCCCTAACCACTATATCATGGGTTCACATACCATCCCATGTCTTCTACCCCTTCCTCCTTCCACATGGATTTCTATGTGATCTACGACCCAGAAACACATAACCATGGAACAACATCATCATTATGTCATCCCTAACCACTATATCATGGGTTCACATACCATCCCATGTCTTCTACCCCTTCCTCCTTCCAAGGCCATCCAAACCACACCATCTTTCTACACTTTGTCTTCTACTTCTCTGGGCTTGTCCATGTCCTGACTCCATTTGTCCCAAAAATTCCACTCATAAACGGGATTCGCATGGATGCACTACCCCCATTTCAGTATTCTATTCAGGCTCCCTTCTTTAACCTCAGTCGATCAAAGCTCAATAGAGTAATCAGTAGAGCAGACAGAATATTATTAGATTGGACACTCACAGGATGTTAATCCCATTTTGGATTAACAAAGATGCTCCTCCAATTGAGGACATTAATAAATGTCATGTAAAGGAAATATAAAATTTGAATTGAGATACTGGCCACCCAAGGCCTTAGATAGTAAGTTTTGGGCACCCAAGTGTGAAGAAGGACTAGTTGTATATTAGGCAATTCTCATAATGAAATGGCATAATCCTCCTTTGTGCTATGAGAACTCTTGTGCTATGAGAATTCTTGTGCTTTGGGGGGAGAGAGAGAGAGAGAGAGAGAGAGAGAGAGAGAGAGAGAGAGAGAGAGAGAGAGAGTGTGCTCTATCATGGGTCAGTTGATCGGTTTGTTTTGGTGGATTTTTATTGGATATTTTCAAGTTTTACATGGACTCATCAGGTTCTGCCTAGATCACTTGTGTCTAGGGTTTTCTTATTGAGGGCTACACACAACATGTGTTTCACTTTCTTACTTTGGAGTTTTATTTGAACAACACAACGTTCATATACTCCGGATTGATGAGTTGGCCATCAATTTTAATGCTTCTTTTGGCATGATTTATGTCCATTAGATGGTATGCATTGATTTTTATGATCAACTATGGTCTTTATGGATTCGAGGAGCTTCTATGCTTTTATCCATGGTTTTATAAGGATCTTTTGATCTTTTGAATAATTACATGTGCTTTGAAGGTAGCATTTGCCTTCGTTTTTTGCACATAATTTTGGAGTATATTTCTTATACTCTTGTATATATTCCAACTCGGATACCTAGTTGCTTATGTATCTAGGTGAGTTATTTTTCTACCCTAACTTTATTGTGTTTTGGGTAGTTATCATTAGAAAGGCGCTAATAATTCAATTTCTTTTCTAATAATGTACTCATCAGAAGGAGTTATTCCTTGATGTAGTCTCAGGTATATAGAGACAGGTTTTAGTATGTGAAAGTCTGGATAAGGCCATCTTATTCCTTTTATACAGGATTTTATTCATATTTTCCTAAACGATATACTAGGGAGTTTCAAATTATTAAGGTATGTATGGGTGGTATCATGGTGGTATGGGACGCTAGTGATCTCTCACATATATTATCTTATGGGATAATTTGGGCTCAAGATTGTTGCTTTGCTTACATCACTTAGCATGTTGACCTCAACATTCAAAGACAATCTTATTTTCTAAATTCACTAGAAGTTATAGTGTGGGCATTCTCTAGATAAATTTCTTTTATCTATAGCCTGTATGTTTTGATGAGGGAAATCTCATCGGTATTTTCACTTGCTGAAATCTCTTTCTTTAGAGTTCAAACAAGTTTATCTTGTTCGGATAAGGAAATTTAGATTCTTCCCTTGTTGGCATTCCTTTCTCTAGTTTCGTACTTTAGGTGATTTATATAGTCAACCTGGTTGTTTACGGATGGACATATGTGACTTATCGAGACACTGATGACTCTCTATGTTGATATGGGTAACTCGAGACATCGATTATTCCATATGCAGATGTGGGTATATCGGGGCGCCGATGAATCCCTGGTTTCTGCTGTTATAATACCATGTTTTCCTACTTTATTCCGAACGAGGAAGTTACTTTGAATGTGAATTGCTCTGATCATCCGCAGTAGTCTGATGGGAAAACAGAGTATGAATCAGATTATAGTGTATATGCTTCATGCATATGTCTCTGGAAAACCATCAAATTGGGAAAAGTATCTTCCACTGATGGAATTTGCCTATAACAGTTCTAAACATACAGCTACAGGTTTTAGTCCGTTTATGCTTATGTATGGGTATCAACCCAGAGCACCTATTGATGTTGGTCTTAAGGACATCGAGCTTGATGCATCGAGGGATTTCTTGCATGATATGCAGGAAATGCTGATCCAAGCTCGGGATTCTATCACGAGTGCTCACGATAGAGCACGGTTTTATTCTGATAGAGGACGCTCATCTCGATCTTTTGAACCAGGAGCATTGGTTTATTTAAAAGTTCCTAAAGACTCTCAAACTTTATCAACGAGAAAATGCTCGAAATTATCTCCTAGATATTGTGGTCCATTTTGAGTTATTCGTCGAATTGGCACGGTTGCGTATGAGTTAAAACTGCCTCCACATGTTAGAGTTCATCCAGTCTTTCATGTCAATAGATTGAAAGAGAAGCTGGGAGGTGAGGATAACATAGTTACTCCTCAAGAACTCGTTGAAGGCGAAGATTTATCTTATGTTCCACATGAACCTGAAAGGGTACTTGATTTCAGGGAAAGGAAACTTCGTAGTCGACTAATTCCTGAAGTTAAAATTTTGTGGAAAGATAGGGAAACAGAGGATTCGACTTGGGTGTCGGTTGAGAATATTCAGCGCAAATTTCCTTCTTTTCATTGCAAGAGTGCAATGTTTTGAGAGAGGGGAAGTATGTTATGTACACATTATTTGTGCATATACTAGGAGGCTAACCCACATTAGGCTTGTGAGCATGGGAGCATGGGAACAAGCTCTAGTGGAGCATGGGTTAGGACTAACCTTAAGGGTTAAGGTTAGGGTCAGGCATCCATAGGTCACACATGGGAAATGGAGAGTCAAGAGTCACTTGAGGGCCCTCCTATATAATAGGGGCATGGGGCACACTCAAGGGATGTTCTCTTGTGTAGAGGATTGTATCTACATTCTTGCCATTTCACTATAGAGCTGAGTGCTGCTGTATTGGAGTTATACCTCTTGGTGGTATGGGACACTAAGGTGAAGGTATGTGGTACTCCATTATATTTCATGTGTGTAACCCTTGGGTGGGTGGTAGAGTTTATGCCCGATTTATGCATGTTTATGCATGTTAATTATCTAGAGAGGTCTTAGGGTTTTAACACCATCCCCAATCCAAGGGTTGTAGGTTTTGACAGAAAGAGGGAAATCACATAGAAATGATTTTTTTATAATTATGTAGTAATTAAACTTAATTACAACATGAGCTAATAGTCACTTGCTTAATATAAGTGTAAAAGAGATTAATCCTAGGCTTAATAAGGATCTGATACCACTGTTAGGTTTAGGGTGGATCAAAGTAGAAGAAGGAGCTAATGTTTTAAACATAGCTAATAGCTAATGAAAAGAGATTAAGATAATTGCATACTAATTGGGCATAGAGAGAGAGAGAGAGAGAGAGAGAGAGAGAAAGTTGAAGAAATTGTATGCTTATCGCATTTTCATTAGATTGTGCCTTTTTTTATAAAGGCAACTTTACAAAGCATATGCCAATATATTCTTCAAGCATATGTGGATTTTATGCTTGGATATTTTCTCCTATTTTTTAAGATACATTAAGTCAACATTTTGAGTCTCCTTGAATGTTGATATATCGCATGTGCATTTGATGTAGGTGGCGATGTAGGTGGCTCCTTCTCTTGCATTTCTTTTTGCCTTCTTAAAGTGTATTCCAAATATTAAATATGCCTCAAAACCTTAAACTTTTGACATGATGGAGGGGGATGGAGCCTCAACACAAGCACGGAGAGATCTGCTCTTTGAGAGAATTCTTTGTCCCTGAAAAAAGTGCAAGCATGCTTATATCCATGAGCATTCATGTCCAAGTCCATGGTATTTCTATCATTGATCGACTAGCAAACCTCTATAACTCTCTCTCAATCCCATCCCTCCCAATATATTGCAACTTAGATCCCTTATATCATTCCCTAAAGATCCATAATCTCTCTCTCTTTAACAATTTCATATCCTCTCTCTAAACCACTTTCTTTGCCATTTTTTATAGGATGGCATTGAGGATGTGAATCACTTGATTCTACAACCACATGAGGCTATGGTAGCTCTGCAAATGAGAGAGTTGTTTTGCGATGTTTTGTTCCAAACAACATGCAAAACTTGCAAGCATTAATGATGATCCAAAAGAAATGGAGTACCAACTTTAAGCAAGAAGAGCTAATACACACATACAACGCAATGGAGGAGATGACAGAGGTATTTTCCACGGTCAAGGATCATGATGTAGTAGATGATGCTCTCATGAAAGAATGAGAATTTCATGAGAGCATCATCCAAGATATTAAGGCACTTCCCAATTATCCCAACGATTAAATATATGTTTAAATCTAAGTCTATTGCCCAACTTATGTGACATGGAATTCTCACCCATCGACTCATAGATGGTGTGCACTTCTATAGATTCTACATCATGGAAGAATATCAAAGAGTTTTGTCTTGAATTCAAATAGGATCCTCGCCACATTTTCCTAGGTCTTACAACAATGGATGGTGTGAACCCATTTGGCTTATGTTCCACCACGTGGAGCACTCAGCTCGTAGTACTAGACAACTATAAACTCTCCCCATGGTTAATAATAAAAAAGAGGCATCTCTTATTAGCTCTACTTGTTCCAGGGAAGTACAAAGTAAAAAAAATCAACGTGTTTCTCTCGCACCATTGGTTAAAGATCTACAAAAGCTAGGGGAGCAATTATAATTTGGAACATGTCCAAGTGACGGGATAATGGATCCTCCATCATTAAGGGCATACTTATGTGGACAATGCATGATTTTCTAGGCTATAGAGAGTGCTCAGGTATAAGTTTTAAATAATCCTTCCTTGCACCTTAAACAAACTAAGTATTTCATATATAGTCTTAAATTCTTGGAGGTTGTAGATCTAGTAACAAGTGGATATCATGCATGCCCCATATGTGGTCTTGGTTTAGATGCACGAAGATCCACATCACTCAAGAAGATGATTTACCAAGGCCACATTTGATATCTTCCTAACGATCATCCATTGTGGGAGGGGAATATTGGGCGACCACCTAGACTAATGAAAGCAAGTCTGTGGTTTACAAGCATGGAGATAGAGCAAAAATGTTAAACTTAATGGGATGAAGTGCCCATGGTATGACCCATGACCTAGAGAACCCTCAACCTTGCAAGTACCTCCAATGGGATTCCCTATATATTTTCTTTGCGTCAACTCCAATTCAACATCAACAACACCTCGTCTTAGCTGACGTGTTTGTTGCCACAAAGAAACCACACATCTAAGCATCACACTATGAGATCTGGGGATACTACCTTGTCATGCCAAGATGCCCCAAACCTCCATCTTCCCATGCTTATCATTCCATGGGGTCATGTCTCTCCTTTTGCCACTCACAGGTTCTCCTCACTACCTCGTCTTGAAGGGTCAACACCACTTCCCCAACTAGTGGAGGCCTGCTGACATAAAGCCTCTCTACATCACCTATCACTTTCCATACCACCTCAACAAGCTACTTACCGTCAAGGATCTACCCAAAGCTGGCCATCATCTTGTCTTATCATCTGGATCAACACCACTTCCCCAACTAGTGGAGGCCTGCTGACATAAAGCCTCTCTACATCACCTATCACTTTCCATACCACCTCAACAAGCTACTTACCGTCAAGGATCTACCCAAAGCTGGCCATCATCTTGTCTTATCATCTGGCTATGGATCAATCCCAAACTAATCACTTAACCTCGATCGCTAACTCTATGGCATATCCTACACCATCCACTTCTTGGTAACAATGAGGCAACAACTTCACCACCAACTTGGGTGATGCAAGCACACGATCACCATTAGAAAGGGGGTATGCATGTAGGTTACTATGGTTTTACCTGCTTGACATACCATAAGGTGCTTTGCCATCTTACCAGCATGAATAGATATCTTTTGTAAGAAAGCATTGGAATATATAAAGCCTCCTTACTTTGAGATTAATGTCAAATAGGAAAAGCCTATAAACTTAGTGTACATACCTATAAACTTAGTGTACATACCTATTAGTAATAGAGACTGAACCTTTTTTAGCCTAGTATGAAAACTAGTCACTTATATAGAGCTTATATATGTCATTTTTTATAATAAGAAATACACAATCATTCTCTTGCAATAGTTTTCTTGTGAGTTCTCTTCTGCTTGGATAGGTTTAATTGTAGGCTTCCCTCTTTGATTAGCTTCTTCTTCCCCTATTTTATGAGAGAGATCCATCACAAAGGATCATCTTTTCTTGCATCCATATATGGATTGAGAGCTCTCCCTTCACCCCTTTGCCAAGAAGTATTCCGATGTGATAACATAGTGAGGACATGAGGGATGAGCTAGTGCACTCACATGAAAAGTTGTATTTGCGGCTCAAAGGCAAGACCCAATGACATATGCTTCGGCAAAGACAAGGTAAGCACTTGACTTGAACAAATATCTAAGTTCTAATTTATAAGGAAAGTCTCAAATTTGGAGAGACTTAACTAACCCCAAGAGCCCACGTAAATGAACCTAAATGAGGATGAGATGTGCCATATTATTAAGCACCCTCCCTTCATTATTACCCCCAATAAGTGTACACCAACCATGTCATAGATCCTATTTCTACATTTTTGTACCCCAGATAAGGTGTGAGTCTATAAACATGAACCTGAACACGTGAACTTGAACACACAAATGTGCATATGTGAACCTATGGATGTGAGCTTACAGACGTGAGCCATGAGCTGTGACATGTAAGTCATGAGCTTGGAGACCTGAGCGTGGAGGTGTGAACCTAGACATGTGAGCTTAGCAGCATTTAAAAAAAACTTGTTTTAAATAATTCTGACCTAGTCTCAAAACACTATGGACCTTTGATGTAAACGTGATCTGAGGACTATAATAGAAATGATAATACAATCAATTGCAGTGCATCAGACCACACATCCTCAAACCCACCAATCCTTCAATCCTTGCATGACCAAGGATCCATCTCCAGTGGAGATTTAGGAAGAAATGAGCTAACGGAACACAAACATGAGTGGAGGAATAGTGGAATACTTAGAAACACGAGACACCCACAATCCTTTGAACTTTGGATTCACCAACTAGCTCTGTAAATAGTACCTTAAATTTTATAAAGAAAGCATCTACCTTAATTTTGGGCACAACTCTAGTGAAGGAGTAGGAGCAGGACTGGGAACCTTAAGGTTCAGTCCCATAGGAAGTGATCAAACCATGTGATGCCACAACGTTTCAAACATTTGATGTCAATCCTGAGTTGGATTTATCCTAATAAGACCATGATCGACAAGAAGCTCAACAACCATAGTCATGACAACAAATGAGACATGTCTCTTTTGCTACACCACTAGGGATGGGTATTCCACAATACACATAACAACAAGCACACACAATGCAAGAAGTAAGAGTCCTACAAGCACACATAGTACAAGAAGCAGGAGTTCTGCTCTCCATAAGAGCCCACTATAGAAGTGTCTTTACCATGGAACCAAGCTCCAATTCTTCTTCATTTGAACGCAGAATAAGGAACACATGGAAGGGTAAGGATCCAATGTTATCAACAGGGACTACCTCCTCTGATAAAGAGAACAAGGGCAATCACACAATGTGTCCTTAGTCATTAATAAGCTTGTAACATCAAAGTTAAGGCTGACGGAGGACAATGCCATTGGAAACTGTGCAACCCAACCCCATAGGGCAAGAGATCACATACGTAAACAAAGGGTCTTGCATAACCACCTCCTTCCATTCCAATGTCATGTGAATATGGAGAAGACATGCTAAGGATGGCATTTGAAATGGGAAGGGGGGTTGCAACCAACATAGCACCTAGAAGCCTAGAGTAAAGTAAAACCAAGCCAATCTGCATGTAAAGGATGATAACCAAATTTGATAAAACTAGAGATCCCGTTCAATGCCTAGAGAAGTTCAAACAAAATTATGAGACCATGGGATGGATTGATGATCCCACCAAGATCTATTCATTTTTGGACTTTGGCTTGAAGGCAAACCAACTCACTAAACCCACTCAAAAAGGCTAGCTATAAGGTCTTGAGGCACATTCATTACCAATGGAGCCAGATGAAGCCTTATCATAGAGATCTATAATCTCAAGCAAGAGGAGGGCGAAACAATTCGGAACTATACTACTAGAACCAAGTATCTCCACATCAAATGTAGCACCCATGAAAGACTGGACGACTTATTGCTTTCGATTTATGATCGGTCTCAAGACTAAGAACCTTCATGACCATCTCTACATGTCTACGCACTATATACTTGATAAGTGTTGTAGCCATATTTGGTAGTGATGTGTGTGAACACACTAGGATCAACTGGGCCACTTTTTCCCTCTTTAGGAGGTTTTTTCCCCCGTGCTAGTATACACCTATATTTGGGTATACTTATCTTATTTGTACAGCATACATTCATTATCTATCTATCATCTCATTGTGTGCTTCCTTGAGCTTCTCTACTATGTGTGTGTGTGTGAGTGCGTGCGCGCGCATTTCTGCAACCCTATTTCCACATTTGATATCAGAGCGTACTATCCTCCTCGCCCCTATGCTGCTGCATACCCTTCACCTCAAGTCGCTTGTCTTTCTTGAATCAAGTCAAGAAGCCCTTATAGGAGAAGAAAGAGGATCGTGAAGTATGCAGTACTTTGTACTACAATTTTGTAGCTAGATTTTTGTTTCAGGCATGTTTTGGGAGTCGTTCGTAGGGTTTTCAATTTTCTATAGACATCTTCGAGGAGGAATGGATTTTGTAGTTTCGTTAGATCTACTACAGAGACAGGTGTGCAGATACATGAGAAAGCATCTAGGGGCTTCACTTCAGTGACATCGATCTCTGCATCTTATGAGTAAAATTTTACTCATTATACTCTGCATTTCTTTCATACACCTTGCAGGTCTCCATTGTCAGCGACCTTGTTAGCAACCACCTTGGTTGCATCAAAGAGCAGTCAATTATTTGCAGGTTGCATGATTATATGCTTGGGTATTCTCAGAAATGGTAGATAGTGATGTATTTCGGACAATACGACTACCCGTTATGGTCCTATATAATGCGGCATGTATTGATAGCCAGCCTCGCCTAATGAAAGCAATGTCATGACACCTCCCTCCCTTCTAGTTATTAAGTTTTTGTCGATGGTGCATTTGACATTGCAATAATTTTTGATATAGCAATCTAATCTAATTAATATAAGTGTTAGTTTTTGTCAATTTTGTGATGATTTAAAGTTAATGTTTGAACTTCAAATTTTTTTTTGTGAACTTGGTTTTCATCGTGTTGGATGAGAGGTAGCTAAACAAAACCAAAACAATCCATGTCTATGTATCTCTGTTATGTATGCAAGGAATGCACTCTTCTAATGTGAGTTGTGCTTTATGGTAGGTGAACATGCCAATATGTTAAGTAGACACTTTTATGTCTTGGATACTAGCTAAAAAGCTTGCTAAATATTTTTTCTTGGTGAAGGATAGGAGCACTATCCTTATGTGAGTCATGTTAATCTATGCTTTTTATGAGATGTTATGTCTTCTAAAAAAAGCTCAATATTTTTTAATGTATGCTTCAAAGTATCCAAGACATAAAAGTGTCTACTTATTAACAGACTGTTTACTGAGTGTGCAGAATGTTTCAAAGTATGCTTTGACATATAGTCTGCAGTCTATATGCATAATATTGCCGTTGGGTCACAGTCTTTGACACCTCATTTGAACCTTGTAAATTTCTACCATATGGGCTGGAATTCCAACATGCCAACCATCCTCTCCTCAAGAAAATAGAAGAACATATAATTAAGGCAAATATGAACAATGCAAGTTAGATATTTTTTTATGCAACCTATGCGGAACATTATTTGAATATCTCTATGTCCCACATGAAAATCATCTCCTTAACCTGGCATGATAGCTGCTACCTCACTTCTTGTAGGAAGCAAGTACTGCCTTGACGTTGATCGTGCTTCAGTGATGACCATTCTCAAATCTACACGTGGACTTGATTGTTCTCTCATTGTATGAAGTGCACAGGCGTACGGATTATGTTCATACATCAGTGTTTGCAACCTTTCAAGCACGTTATGATTTAAAGAAGGCATCCCATGAAGCCTATTCTCTAATTCATGCTCTATATCATACACATATAATTGAGTAAATTTGGGAGCCACATCTCGTGTTTCATCAAGTATTACAGAACCAACACGATGATAGGTAGTACCATGGATTCGAAAATTGGATATTCCTTCCCCCTAGTAAACTGATTATCCAAGTGAGCACATAGTGAAACGAATGCCAAGGCATCATTATAAGAGTGTATATTCTTCATGTATTCCTTATTTGCACTATCATTACCAAGCAACAACCCAACCAATGCAGGAGGAAGGGTTTTCATCAAAGGTAGTGAAGAGATATTCCCACTTGCACAAGAATGTTTGCCCACATATAGTCCAGGCTTTCTTGACGCCTCACATTTCCATATTAAAGCACCACAAAAATGGCACTTACAAGAAAGGTCTCCTAATGAGTGGAGTGCAATCTCCGAAATATATAACCATAGTTGCTGCATGCTTAACATTCCAAGGAAACGAAAACACACACCTTATAGAGTGACATTCGAAATTAATACCTTTCACATCACCGACACAACAAACAGATTGAAAGTTATAAATAGGAGCTGTCTCATCTATAGGTAGCTCATTTAAATCAAATGAAATAGAGCCTCGTGCCATACGTCTGTGCCTTAACAGTTTATTGTTCATTGATAGGTTCTTGAAGTACCACAACCTTAGCAGTAGCTCCGTTACTTGAATCTAAGTGGCTTCTACCATGGAATTCTCTATGCTCTTCCTCATTTTCACATCTTCTAAATGTTTCACTTCCATTGTCATCAAAGTGCTCCGTTAAATTAGCAACAATTTGTTTTCGAATGCAAGCTCTTCTTTGCGAACAATTGCGGCGAGACACGTGTGTTGCATCCAAAATTCGAAGCTGACGAAGTTGGCTCAAACTCAGGTATATACAACTTCTTACTATCTTTAACCTCCTTCGAAACACAAAATAACAAATTCTTATTTGCTTTTTACAAAATATCTTGACCTCCTTATGACACTAATAAAAGAGATCCTCTCTCTGTGTCCAAAAAGAGAGCGAGATAAAAAATTAGAAGAGATGTAAAGAATTCAAGAAAATAGGAATTCGTAACTATCACCATGGAGAGCCGAATATGGAAAGTTGCAAAACAATATGTCCCTTGAGCAAAGCATCATTACTGTCACAATATCTATAGGCAACTACCCTAGTTTCCAACATACGGCTCATCTTTTTCATAATAGCATTGAGTTGATTAACATTTATCTTAAGGCTCAACACCTCCAAGCCTAA